>NW_020447997.1:411876-483369 GCF_003343035.1 Apteryx rowi
ATCTTCAAATAAAAACCCACATTAAATAGAACAGCCTTGAAAGAAAGACAATTCTTTCATTCACATTTGAGATCTCTTAAAAGGACCATCTGCGTGAAGGTGGTGGTGGAAGGGGAGAGGGAGGCAGGTTGTACTTGATAACTCACACCAGACGTCTAATTGCCAAGAAGAAATAAGTGAATGACAAGCATCTTCCCTGCAAAGCACACGTGGAACTGCAAGGAAAGATTGGGGGGGGGGGGGAGAAGAGGGTTGCCTCTAACACTGACTTCATCAAGGACATCCCACTCCAGGTAATCAACATATGGGGAGCTCCCTCCCACCTGCCTTCACACCACACCCCCCTCGCCCCCACCATGGCACAAGCTGACACTGTAACAGCCTGGAGGCTACATTAAGGAAGGCTCTGCAGACGGCAATAGTTACCATCTTCCGGTCTTGCTCACACAGGGATGTTTCTAAGTCATGTCTCATAATATTAATGAGCTGCCATTAAAAGAGATCCTTTATAAAAAGCAAGCCCACTTATGCAAGAAAAAATATTTCAGAAGAAAGTTTCACCGTGTTCCCTCTCACTACAGGCAGTTTCTAGTTGCTATCTTGTTTCTTCTTACAACCACATGCACTCCAAACCACTAAAGCGATTGCATATATTGAAATGTATAAGACTGCTTCTAGCAGGTGGGTTCATGTTTCTAAGAGAAGCCCTAGAAGTCTCACCTGTTATTCCAGACACGAGATCAAAGGCATTTGACTAGAGCTTTACAACGCTGTATCAGGAGAAGGTCAGGTAACAGCAACCTTGACAAAGAGTCAATACTAAAAGCAGAAAGCATATTGGTATGTCCCTGTAGTGCTGGCGGGTGGTGGGAGGAGGTGCAAGGGAGAGTATTCATTTATCTCAATTACTGTCTACTTTTCCTAATCAGTTCTGACAAGAATTACAGCATTTCATAATACAAATTATTCTCTCAATCTTGTTGGTTTTGATTCTCTGGCTCCATATTAAGAAGCTCACAGATGCCTCCCTAAACCCCATCTCCTACTGCCCCCAATGAAGAATAAACCTAAGGCTAGATGCACCATCGGTCTCACCCCCAGGCATGTTGTTCTCACACACAAGCAATGAGTGATGCTTTTCCCTTTGAACACAGGAATGCCCTGTGTCCACCCTGAAAGCATTCCTTACAGTCTCTGAGACAACAGGCACTGTCCAGTGAAAGACCTCAAAGTAAAATCTGTTCTGGTATGAAATCCTCATGAAATCCATCTACTTCATAACACCTTCTAATAAATAATAAACATCTTTATTTCAAAATAATAAATCAGAGAAGCAAGAGCCTACAAGTAGCCCTCCTCTTACAGGTCATGAATTCTCTGGATAAAGTGTCACTCAAGGAAGAGGGCAGATATAATTTCAGCCCAGCTGGTTTTCCTTAAAGAGGAATATATTTTTTTTCAAATTACTGTTGTAATTTTTTAAAAGGTTTCTATTACTTCAAATACATGGTGACCATTTCTTGATATCTTTACCCTTAACAGAGTTATGGGACTCATAAGCTATTGTATATTGGATTGCTTCCATATACAAAGCAAAAAACATTTTATGCTGCTGTTGTTTTCTCAGAGCTACTTGTCATGTGTTGCTAGAAGCTCATAGAGATTCTGATGCGCTGATACCTTTCTCAAGTAAACAGATGTTAAGAGGGAACCAAATCAAGATAAATGAGAACTATGCTTCATAAAACTTTGGGAAGATGATTCATCTATTCAATGCCTATAAATAACAGAATTTTAACCTAAAAAAGAAAATTGCTCATGAATTATAATATTTTGATAATTGAGGGAATATACCTTTCTAATGTGATGCTGTCAGGAAAAGAGCAACAGAGTAACTTTGCTTTCACACTGGAAAAAAAATACAGGCTTTAAGAATTTGTTGCAAAGGAGAAAGAAATCCCAGCAGACTGGATATTATAGTATCACCTTAAAATCACTGTTTTGTTTGACTGCAGCTATCAGTTTTTTCTTCTCTTTCTCTCTTTCCATTTCTCACCTTGTGAAGGTCCACCCTGAAGTAAAAACACTAACAGCAACAATCATTCCCCACATTGCTTTGCCTTTAACATGACAACATTTTTCAACAGAGAAAAGCTCTAGCGTTGCCCTAGGTTTTCTGTGTCCACCTTAAATCTTCAAGCATTGGAATGATCTCAACATGACAATTTTTTTTGCTTATTTAAATTTAACTCCTACAGGCAAGAGACTTTTTACCTCTATTGAATTTTTCATTTATAGAGGCTAGAACAGTAGGTACAAAATACATTACATTATGTCCAGCTACTGGTATGAACTAATTTCTCCATTTAAGCACATCAGTTATAATGTTTCAATGAATTAGAGTAAAAATACCTTTCACTTACTTGACAGTTTTCCATTTGTTTTATTATCTAGATTCTGGTAATTCAATCGATGCTCAACGTTTTCAAAGAACAAGAGCCAAAATATTATCACTGAAGAAGAATGAATTATGCCAGTTCTGCATTTTTTTCAATGCCTTTCAGAGCCTGTTTAATATTTGGTTTTCATAACCAGTGCCATCCAGTCTCAAAATATACTCTACTTTAATGAAGTTTAGTTGTCCAATTAATTCATTTTGGGCATTAAAGGTTAAATGACAGAGAGAGTTGAGAGCGTAATTCAAAAATAGAGAGTAAGAAACGATTTTTAAATTTTATCCAGTGCATCAAAAATCTTATACCAGAATCACTTTGATCAAAATTATTTATGAGGTATAATTAAGTTCAGAAAGTCCTTGAGCATGCAGGTCATTATTGCTGCATTAGCCAATCTTGAAATGAAGAGCAGAAAATTGGATAATACAGAATAACCATAGTAACCCATGAGAAGGCCAATTAAGTGACCAGACCTGCTTCCAAGAAAGATACCGGAAGCACTAAAATAACAAAAGATCACAGACAAAGTTGAAATGCATGGGGAAGATTAAAACTGGATCTGCAGAAGGAAGATTGTGACCTAAAATGTTTTTCCTCTGCATTACTGAAGTGGAAAGTCTAAAGCGACCACAGAGAAGTTCCAGAGTCTCTGGAAAGCATCTGGGGCTGTTCTACCTGACAAATTTATTTATAAGGTCAGAGGCCATCCAGCAGAATAAGAAATTTGGAGACACACAAAATATGGCCTAAGGACAAAAATTTTCATACATCAGAAAGCAAACAAAACAATAAACCAAATCAGTATTGGATGTGGCTAAAGTGAAGTAAAAACATTTTCCTCTGCAAGTGAATAAAAGTGATAGTATGTAGTTTTGCACAAGAAACAGCTTTGTTGTTTAGAAGAAATAAATCTTCTATGTAGCTCATTAGTTCAGAGGCCATATTTCAACATTTTCTTACTGTGAATAAGACTCCCAAAATTATCACAGCACTAATAAATGGAGTTGACAAATTTCTCAGTTGCTTGCTTTCATTTATCCTCACTAGCTCTTATGAGTCTGTGCTAGATACTTTTAGAAAGACCACATAGTTCAGTAGCTGATCTTTCCCTCGGGACTTTTCTGCCACTTATTTTTGTGACACTTCTCATATTTAATTACATTTGCCAGAACACATTTAGATTTATGCATCTCAACCTATACAAGTTAAAAATATAAATAGGAAAACATTACAGCATTCTTTGTATCCTCCAGCTTCTTATCACTCCTAGTTGCCTTTCTGTAAGTCAATGTTCTCTGCTAGTCTCAAAGATTCCCACATGGACTGCAGTTTTCCTCCTAAATATCCTAGAATCACCTTACATCCTAGACTCTCAATGGTTCATCAGACCCAGCTTGAATTAAATTTAATTTTAGTAACAGTTAATGTTTCTTAAAATCTCTTGCACCATGGAAACAGTTTTTATTCCATCATTTTCACTACAGAAAGAAAAGACAGTAAGAGGAAAAAACTCACAAAATACAAAAAGCAAAAACTATCTGGAAAGACAAAGTTGCTTTTCGTACACAGCCTGAGATTAAAACCTAAAATCTAAATATGAAACAGAAACAGAATGTATTTATGTTCATGCATCCTTGACAAGGAACTTCTTAAAAAGCAGCACATTTCATAGACTGCCCTTGCCAGACTTTCTACATCATTGCCAAACTATTTAGACTTTGTGAGCTTTATTATAGAAGAAAATGGTCCAAAAAGCATATACATCATGAATTTGTCTCACATGGACTATACAATGATTCTCATTTTTATTATTCATGATTCTCCAATAGGAACTACTACAGCAGTCAAATATCAAGTTGCCTGTAAAAAATCCGTGTCTGTATTTGCCAATCATAGCAAAATAAACAAGAATTATACTGAACTGGTTTTGGTGAGTGAACAAATTGGTAGCAGTACATGGAGCAGAAGAGGGTGGTTCCCTGCTTACAAGCACAAGATTCCTGGACTAGGAGGCTGGAAAGACAACGAACGGTGTGCCCAAAGCTCCTCCTAAACACCACAGACGTCTTCAACCGCCTGCTGCACTTCTAAGCTGCCTACGTCCCCAGAGCTGGAAGCTAATGTTAGTGACACAGATGAAATAAAAAGTGTCTTATATTAGCTACTAATCTAACTCCATTGAAGCCGATTAGTTCAACCTATGTGAATTTGCTCCAAGGCTTCACCACTTCAGACTCGTTTTTTTAATAAATCAAACCCTATTAAAGAGCGAATTCAGAAAAATTACAGTGAGGTGATTTGGGATATATTACAAAGAAATTTATGTCAGACAGAGACAGAAGACAGCTGGCAAGTTTGTTCTTTCACTTAAAAAATACATAACATCCTCCAACCAAAACAGGGTAAAAGCAAATTCAAGGACGATCATTTGGATTTACAGATTTGCTAAGTTCACAAAATAGATTTTATGTACACAGCACTACACAGACTGAAAATTCTTGAATTATTTGAATTAACTGTCACACAGCAAAAAATTATAAGGTTATGATTCTGACAAACATTAACAAGTATAACTGAAAATATTTTATTGGAGAAATTAATCTTTCTGTTCAGTCTGTTAGAGACTGAACATGAAGCAAAAACTAATCTATTCTTCTCCCACAGATTAAAAGAAAAAAAACAGTCATCTACCTGAAAAATCACCATGAAAAAGCCACAAACATTCAAGTAAGCAGAATCTGCTGCAGTTGCAGTTACCCAAGCTGCTGGGTGCTGGGCAGAGAGAGGCAGACGTGAGGCCTCTCTGGCATTACCTTCTATGCCTGCCTCCAGGAAATTTGTATTTTAAGAGTTCCCAGTCTCTCAAGAATTATTTTGCAAGTTCTACGTACAACCCAAGATTTCCTTATGAGCAGTACTACTCATGATACAAAGTTCAGTTGGACAGTTTTGAATATAAGGAACAAATGTATATCTCTTCTTCTTTTCTAAGTCTCCTCCTGTAATTTGCTCTCAGTCAGCCAGTGAGGATACAAACGGAAATCCTAACTAATGATCATGAAGAGATTAAATGCCTTCAGCTGTTATTCCTAAGTTTTAGTGAGATTTTCCAGTTCTGCTCATTTACTGTTCTTAAAGTCTGAGAGACTGATTGAAAAGAGAAAACTCAAACATGGGGTCTTTGACCTGAATTGCTTGCAGGTAATCAGGAGATCAAATGTCCCCAGTAGTGGGTGCAGTAGCTATTCCTTTCAAAGAGTACCTGGCAATGAATGTTTGATGCTACTCACTGCTCTAACAGAGAAGTTCAGCATGAGGTCCCTAATTCTGCTTTTAAGACTTCTTTAGTCTGTATTATTGGGGGGGAGGGGCTGGTTAAAATAAGCTTTTTGTTGCAATGAATAGCAATGGGTTTTGTACCTCCTACAGATAGACAAGCTCATCAGCCAGAAGACCTGAGCAAAGCAATGCTGTTTATGGTTCAGTGACTCTGATCAACGGCCAAAATGATGGAGAAATCCCAGCAATAATGGAGAAAGAGGACTTGACTCAGTCATGCCAAGTCTTTCCAATTCCAGAACTCCTCTTAGCTTCCCCACCTAGGTGAAGGCAACGAGGACGGCTGTGCCCAAGGACCTAGAACTAGCCGAGGGCAGCAGCCTTTCCAGCAGAGAGGCTGTGTTAGATCTCTGCAGGCTGAGCATCTTAGCCCAAGCTTTACTGACTTTTGTAAATCAACTTTCTTGACTTCTGAGAATTTCTGAAAGTTGGATTTGCTCTGCTCATGAACATATAAGCTCTAGTAATTCCTTCAATAATACTGTGAAGTTCATTTATAATCACTGTAGGCTTCATGCCCTTAGCCCAGGACATGAAACTCCGGTTTCTTCAGTCATTCTCATCTTACAGCTCTGTATTTTCATCAACAGCCTCCATTTGGGAACAAACAGTTTTCAGTAATTCTGCTCTGCAAGAGGATGCGGACCTGCACTCTTTCCTTCTACATGCCCAAAGCATTTTGATATTTTAGCCAAAACTGACATTATTATAAGTATCATAATGCCTTTATCTGAACACTTTCTGTATGTTTCCTAGAGCCTTTTACCTCACATACAGAAATGGTTTCCCCCCTTCCCAGCAGTTCCACAAAGATGCAGTTAATATCATCCAGCAATGACTATCTCCCTGACCTTTCTTACCTGCATTAGCTTCTCCTGGTTTAGTCTGCATTTCATATGCTGAAACACCTAGGAGGTGCGCATCAGTGACTATAAATAGCCACTTCCAATTATTCTTCCTTTGCCCTTTCTGTGTCTCATTCCCAATAATGTTTCCTTTCAGGGCAGCCAAATGACAATTTTGTCAGTATTTCTCTGGATGTACACTCTTCTCTCACTTATACTCTTCCCCTTTCCTGTGCCAAAAAATCCCAATAAACTTTTTCAATTAAATTATATACCAGTTTGTTGTTAACCAAGCTTTGAAATTATAGCTTATATCTATCTACGATACACAGTCTCACCCAGTGCCTCCATCTTTGCTCTTATTTTGCCCTGCCACACTCTTATCATTCTGACCTTGTTCTGTATGGGCAGAAAAAAATATTCAAGGCTCTACTGTAGCCTGAACAGTCCTATTCATTAACCACTTTTAGTGTACATTTATTTGTTTAGAATTACTCATACTTTTTTCTAAGAAAAAAATATTTTATAGATAAACATTAAAGTTCACAGTGCCTGAACTGTGGATTTTCACTCAGGCTGGGGAGTCAAAGATTTAAAAAAAAAAACCCTCCAGCTTAAAAGATTGCTTTTAGCATTCTTTCGAGAGCAGGTTTTTTCCCCTGGTAGCAGATACTCTGTTGGATTATGACATTTTTTAATGGTGATATTGCACATCAAGTCTATTGGTAGAAGATACACCAGGATATTCAGATTTGGCTTCGCTTTTCAGTTGATCAACATAGAAAGACAACAGTTTACAGAACCAAGTTCACTCTGGAGAACACCACCAGGGCTTAAGCTTTGCATGAAAGTATTTTAAGGCTACTGTATAATGAAAGCAACTTCTATTATCCATTCAGCTCAGGAAGACTTTTAGATTCATGTGTCTTTCAATACTGTATAGCTTTCAGAAATCTCTGATGTAAAGTATTATAACAGTGAATGAGAGACTTTCCACAAAAGCAGAGGTGTTAGATGGGTTTATGTCACTGATTCATTAAAAAATAGTTCCTTTTATTGGGAACTGAACAAACATGCCAACAAGATCTCAGGGAGTATGTGCAAGAGATGCCATTCTGCCCAAGAAGTAGAGCTTTAGGCCTTGACATTTTCTCATCATTAAGATTTCATAGAGCCATTTGTAAGAGTCAAGGACACCAGTCCTTGCATGCTGGCCAAACTCCAACTTCTGTAATTATTCTCAGACAGCTTAAACCCCCCTTTGACTTTGAAATGAGTCCCCGTTCAAAAAAACTTTTTACAAAATCCTTATCATTTTTCTTTGCTTAGTATCTCTGCTTTTTGTGAAAGTTCAGGCTTGTACAGCCTGACTTCGAGATCAAAAATAAGTTTTATTACTTTGTACTCCTCTCACTACAGCAACAGCCATAACGTCTGCCAGTGCATAACCAGAACTGGTTTCTCATTCACAGATGGCTGGTGGAGCTGCAGAAGAGGAGCACCAGTGAAACCAAAAGCCGCTCTCAGTCACACTCAAGCAATTTCCATAAAAGCAATGGGTTAAATTTACTCCTAATACTTCAGTCCAGGGAATCAGGACCACAAATTGCTGGTGAAGAAAGCTGTAAGGAATACAAAGCCTCTGAAATCTCTAAAGCAAAATTCCCAGGGGAGGAGTGGGTGGGAACAAGCTTGAGGAGCTGCCCTCCAAAGCAGAGGGACGGAGGACTGAGCTCCAGCTCACTCCCTGTCCCTCATGCTTCCAAAAGGCTTGCAGGGAAGAAAATCATCTTTCAATAAATGTTAATATGTAAAGTTATGCATAACAGTTTACTAATGTAAGCCACAGTCTAAGCAGGCTGGATACAGACTGGGAACTGCAAACATGGTTGTTACAAAGCAATTCTTTTTTCTTCAAGCCTTACGCCTTCCTACCAGTACCACTTATATCAGCCTTTTGCTCTACACAGTAATGTATTCCTGTTTAAACAAACTAAGATCTGATTCCAGTGAAAGACAGATTTTGAGACTTGCATTTACTCCATTCATTCTTCCAGCCTTCTCCATATAGTCACTTTTAATCCATCTATAGAGACTTACATCACTGTGATGGCCTCCTTACTGGTGCAGAAAACTTTAGAGTCAATACTCCAGACTTTTCCAGACATAACTGCAACAAAATTATCTGCAAGTTTGGACACAATTGTATTTATCTCACTTGTGGTTTTGTTCTGTTTTTAATACTAAACTTAACAAAAAATAATATTTACCATGCAGAATCCTGTTAGCAGAAAGAGAACTCCAGGAATTCCCAAAAAGCTCTGCTTTGCCCTTTGGCCCCAACAGAGACAGGGGCTGGATAATCCTTGGATGCTGCTGGAACGCACTGTAAGTTCTTAGTTTGCAGAGGGCGAATCTGGAGTTGCTCTGAATTGATGCAAAACACCCTGCTTTTGAGACACTTCTGCCGAGCTCTGGAAGTCACCTCCTACTCACAACACTAACACTTTGATATAACAACAGCCCTTATGAATATGAGATCTTCAATTCATCTATAGCACTTCTGTGAAGCAAAAAAAATGTCTTAGAGGTAAAAACATGGTAAAATTATTAAAGTCAGAGTCTGCTCCTGTTACTGACTTTGCATGGTATCTCACACTAGGTCGAGTCTCCTCTGCAGTTACCAGAACTACTCCCAGAACAAGAAAGTTAGAGCTAGAGGAGCCCTACATGGCAGGCCAAGGTCATACAGCACATATGTGACCAAAACGGGCAGACAGCCCAAACCTCCTCCAAGTCCTGCCTTCTGTGCTTTAATTTCCAAACTATGCCTCTTATCACTGTACCATGCAAAGTCTTCAGAGATCTTTAGAATACTGATATAGTACACTAATCTCTAAAATATTTGGGATAATGTATATTCTATAAGGTATGCATACAAAATATGAGTTATAACAAGCAGACAGAAAGAGGCCATTCATACAGGAGACTGGAGTTAGAAGCAATAACACTGCTTAATAACTAGTAGCTCTGTGCTGCAGTTATATTAACACCAGAGTGTCCTCTGGCGAGCCCATTTGTCCAAAGGAAGTGAACTCCAGCAAGATTACAAAGCCCATGGCAAGGGTCAATATAGCGCTCCCAGAAGCCTGGAAAACACACGGAGTGTTTTGAGTACACAGCTTAGGAGTCTCTGTACAGTTGTACATAATTTTTCGAGTATCCTCATTGACTTATTTTCTCAGATGTCATAGTTACAAAGCAAAATCCTTTTTTCTTTTTTTTTCTTTTTCTTTTTTTAATATATATTTTGTCTTGAATACCCACTTTGGGGTTATCCAATGCTAGAGACATATTGACTTTTTCTCCTTGAAGTGCTTGTCTGAAATAAACTTCTGTGCATGGGATTTCTTGCAACTTCTCTTCCCACCTGGGATAAATATGTCACACAGAGTGTCCACCTTTGGAGCTTTCGGACAGCAGTATCAAGTGAGCAACTGCATGCAGAATCGAAACAGCAAAGGTAATGTTTCTAATAACTGCAGGCAATAGGGAAAGATCTCACAAGCAATGTGTGGCTGCTAAGCCAGAACTATTTGCTCTTTGTGTAAACACAAGGAGTTTTATTCCCATTGCTGAAAGCTGAAGGATTCTGGACATTTTCTCTCAGAGAATATTAACAGCTAAACAACAATACCAAGAAACCTGGCAAAATGGCCTACTTGAACCATCTTTGCAGAACCAGTCCTGCTCTTCTCAGCTCCCAGCATAGCCTCCCAATGTCAGTAGTGAATGCAAAGAAGTTTCCATATCTTTGTCATCTAAAGTCACTACGTAGGAAAACACAGGAAACTTTACTCAACATTTCTCTACGGGCTGCCAAATTGAAAAGGGTGGCGCTGCTACCTTTCATTAGATTTCCAGTATCTCCCTTCTTTAAAAAGAGATTACTGGCAGGGGAGTCACCAGAAAAAGACACAGGAGAGAGTTGATTACCTGTCAGTAACCTCAGCTGTTGTGGCTGAGCTGCCTACCTGTGTTTCACATCGTGGTCTCCTCTGCCAGCTCCACAAACTGAAGATAGCACCACTCCTCCTGCTGCCACGCAGCAGCACATACGACTTCTCGTGTATTTGAAGTCAGATTCAGCCAAGGACTTTGTCTCCAGAAGCTATATTCTTCTGCAGTCTTACATAGGTAACAAGTTTTCTTTCAGCTGAAATACTGGTAAAAGGTACAGTCAGACTCCTTCACCAGTTCATTTCTTTCTTGGACACTGCATTCTGCCACACAAACCAGACTAAAAAATACTATTTCTATTGCAGATTCTGTACACTGACTGGCAGGACTGGCACAGTGATGGGTAACCAAAAGAACACTGGTGTATTCTGTTAATCTGACTCATAAATATGACTGTAATTAATCAATTACATAGTGAATTAGAGACCTACAACGAGGCTCAGTGAAGGTCCCTTAATTATCTTTGACATTTGCAGCAAACAGCTCCTTTACCATGAATTCCTCATTCCTTTCAGTATAACCTTATATCCTTTTGGTCTTCATAAAACCAAGTCATCATGCCATCATCTCTGGCTTAAAACCTGGAAGTAATAAGCAAAGAGAGCTAGCTTTCAGGACCAGGAGTTCAGAGCAAATCTTCTTGGAGACAGTCTGAGGAGACCTCAAATCAGCCATAAGCAGCCAGCTCGCCAGGGTGTCTCCCTTGATTACAGCTGCTTGATTCCCAAAAATTGCCAGTGGAGATGTGTCTTTTTCATTTGCCCAGGAAAAGGGTATTCCCCCCTCCTCCTCAAAAAAACCCAATATTCTTACCTGAACATGAAACTGAAATAAATGTACCTTTTCAGCATTATTCAGAAACACAAAAAGAGTTAAAGATTTGTTAAATTAAAACTGGATCTGATTTCATTTTTTCATACAGAAGAGCATGGCTGATAGCTGACTATATCAAACAAAATGCCAATATATTAATTATTAATTTAGTAATTAATAATAACTTTGCCTCTGAGAGGGTAAAGGTCATTAATTCAGCAACTAAATTTGAATGGAAATTAAGGAAAACATCCAAGTGCCATAACTCAGAAACAAAGTATGACACTCATGCACCGAAGTGAACAGTGCTCCCAGGGCTCTCCCAGAGGCTCTGCATTCTGAAAACGTCATTGTATAACAAGGCAGCTTGCTCACCTACCGGGTAAAAACACACCAGAAGCAACCTTCGGGGAGAATTCAGTCATGATGAACAGATATAATCACTAATTACTTTTTTTTTTTTTTTTTCCATAGTCCTAGACCCTTGGACCGTGGCCACTATTTTTGAATAGGCTACAATATGTCACAGCATGCAACACTGTTATAAGTTGAAGTTAACTGTCTACAGGAAATAGGCCTGTTTATATTACTTTCATTTTCTTTTGAATATTTATAACTACGCCACTAGTGCACTGTAGTGGGGATGAATGATCTGTATTTCGCATTGATCTCGGAGAACTCAACAAAGGCTTTCTTTAATCTATAATTAAAAATTAAAACCTTTAGGGGAGCTATTCATCTGACAGTTTTCTTCCTGCTGCCCTCTGCTAGTAATTAAGTTCTGCTAGCACTTCCACTTTTTATAAGGACTTGGTTTATTAAATTTTTCTTCAGATTTGTTGCTACAAAACACCAGAGGCTTATGTGACAACAACTTCCATTTTAAAAAAGCCTGTACAGTAATGATGATGTGTTCAGTGCTTATTATTACCAAACTGTATTCTATCAAAATCTAACTTTCAAACTAATTTTTCTGTACACCCTACCTATTACAGTTAAGCTATCCAAGCTACAGTTTGCAGAAAGAAGAATTTAGATTTCACCATAATGAATTGTTTTGTTGGTTTAAAATTGCCTGTCTTTAACCAGTAAATTCAATCCACCTGACTGGCAATAAGAACTGGGAGCATTGATACCACAAGAAAAATAGTTGGTTACCGCTTTGCAGAGTCTGAGAGATGGGCTGATCATGTCTCCATGTGTTTTGCCTAAGAATATTCTTCCGTACTGTCCCACATGGGACTAATGGTGATATCTGTGTTACCTACAACACTTTCTGCCCAAAGAGCTCAGAACACTTCTTTCCCCATTTCCCAGACAGGCCAAGCACTCCCATGACTTGCCTAAGACCCATTGCTAAAGAAACAAATATTTCTCCAGATTATTACCAAGCCCTTTCACATTAAACTCATTAATATGCAAAAAAAAAAAAATCAGCAAAATGCCTCAGTGATGTAAAACTAGCAGGGTGTAGAAATCCCTTGCTGCCTAGAGAATATTTGACTTTCACCTCTGCTTGTCAACTCAGAAATCATTCGTTTAGAGCACAGAAATCCGTCAGACGTGGCACTTCCCCGCGAGGCGGGAACCGCACTGGGAGCAGCTCCACAGCAGCGCGCCCCGTGATGGGGGCAGCGGCGCGGCGCCTGGCGCTGCAGGCCTGCCGCCAAAGAGGCGCTGCAAAGCAGCTGCCAGCACTCTCCAAACCTGGCATTAACACTAACCACAGGACTTACAAAATTAATAATAAAGACAGGATTTGAATAACCTCCTGCCATGTCACGCACTTCCTCCAAAAGATTCTCGGTCACTAGGTCCACAATGTGTCATAGGAGACACAAATATGATTTCAGTTAAATAGCCAGGGAAATACAAAGGATCATAACTAGAGCAAGCAAATCAGTATGTGCTGCTGCGTTTCAGGGAGCATTTGGAGTTTCAGCCCACACCGCTTTCTTTTTGTCAGTATAGATAAAGAAACATTAAAGAGTTTAGATTTTAGCCAGATTTAGAGTGTCAAACCCTGGAGCTAAAATGTTCAATCGCATCAAGATTCTTCCCACTTTTATAACACTTATTCAAATGCAAAGCTAAAGACTCTAAGAGGTACTCAAGCAAAATAAAGTGGGTATTTATAAAAAGTCATTAGCATGCCATTTCATACTACACTAAGAGGTTAAATATATGTCCATGAATAACATAATTAGTCAAAACAAACCTGATACAAAGCAGATAAATTTCTCTTTGGTCTTAATCAGAAAAAAAGTGGAAGCGAATGCTTGTTATCCAGGGGAAAAGGTTGCAAGTCTGAAACGTGTCTGTGCAAAGGTAAAAGGAAATATTTGGTGATGCTGCCATTTTGCCCACCAGTTTCTGTCATTATCATTTCTGATTTAAAAGCACACAGCTGTGAGGATAGCAGTTCTGAAAGACATTTGAATTTCTCATGAAATGGAAAGCAAACACGAAAATGAAACAGCTCAGGAATCTCAGCAATTCAAGTCCTGTGACACTGACATGAGGATAATAGCCATAGCTTGAGAAAAATCACTTGTTTTCTGCAAAGAAAGTGCTTCTCTGTCTTAGCTCACACCCCTGCACATTTATCAGCATGAGGCACAAGCCCAAGAAGGAAGTCAGGAACCTACCTCTGGACTCGTGAACTGGACTCCAGGCTTGCTTGCTTCCATGGAATAGGAGGATGACAGAAAAATATCTCCTATTTTGGACAGTCCTTGTGTTCACTGGCAAGCCCACTTATGCTCTTTGAATATATTTAACTTTTTTAAAAAGGAAAAGGCACATGACAAAGCTCTCCATTTCTATGATTTTTTTCCCCTTCTCAGATCTCCTGTGTCATGTTACTTTTCATTTTTCTGGACTTAAGTATTGAGACTATCTTGGTTCTCCCTCTAGCATATGCCAGAACAGTCACTCCACACAGACCCCTAAGCTTGAGAGAGGTATTGGGTATTTTGCCTACTTGGGACTTTTTACCGGAGGTCACTTTTATTCTATATCATTTCTATGTCCTTCCTTTTTCAAGAGCGAATTTCTAAACTTCTGGTCATATTTAGGATATTATATATTTTCCGCCCTCACTGACAGCTGTTGTAAAACCAGAGTTAGCCAGCACCCCAAGGTGAAACTGCTTCACCACTTCAAAGTAAAAATGCCAAAAGGCACCAAAGGCTTCCAGTCTGCAAAGCCAGGTTTTATTAAAATGGAACATATGGAAAACTAGATCAAGGTAACCTTTTAAAGTCAGAAAACACAGACCTGCTGGGACGGACAGATTAAAATTCAAAGACCTGAGAATAAATCTCTTTTTCCCTTCCTGCTGTGTCCTTGCACAGTACTTCTTTCCACAGCTCTTTGCTTTCTAGTACAGCAATTTTCAGCTCTTCCTGGGTTGCAACAAGCTCCTCAGGCCCCTGGACAGTCACCGTGGAGGCCTCCACCCTCCCAGCCTGGCCCTGGGCTCCTCTCCCACCGCAGGTTTCCAGCAGGCCGTGCTCCCGCGGGGCCGCTGCCCCTCAGCTCGCCTGGCCGCCCGCTGCCGTTCGCCCCCACAGCCCCCGCCGCAGCAGGGCACAGCGCTACACCGTAGGCACAGCTCTGTCATTCCTCATGCCTAAAAAAGATGATTTCTGGGTCTCCAGCCCTTCATGAACCAAGACGCTCCTGAGCCATGCAGTGAAGGAGCCCTCGTGCCCTGCTAAGAAATGCTAAACTTACTCTCTGCGCCTCTCACGGTAACTCAGGGAAGGGACACATGAAATTACACCACCATGAAAGAGAAGGAAGGCAGCCCTTATGAAACCTCTTATATACGCCACGTGTTTACATCAGAACCAATACAAGTTCAACATTATGGTGTGGAAAGCAAAATAGCCCCCAATCTCAGTTACAAGTGCCCTTCTAATATGCCACCTTGCTCATGACAAATGCATGTTTCCATCAGCAAAAACATTTTCATAATACTACAGCTAATGCTGCTTTGCTTCTTGCTCTGCCCCTGGCCAAGCAGCTCTTATGCAGAAATCGCCCCAAAGCAGCAGAGGAGAGTGTGTGTGCCCACCTTCTGAACGGCAGGAAAGTAAAGCCCTTTGCATTCTTATTTTTCATCAAAAGAACTTGTATTTTCTGCTGCTTCAATGTCTCTTGCATGTCTCAATGAGTCTTGACACAAAAGGGATATAAAGTTTGGCAACTTTATTTTCTATTGCTTCCTTGTTTTATATTAGCTCTTACTGTGAAAATATTGGATTTTTTCTTCAATCCTTCAGAAGAAAAATCAATCTTTCTGAAGAAAAAGCAGCAGAGAGTTTTCAACTGACAATCACTGTTCGTTTGACTTTTCCTATCATTGAGAATGCACCAAATGCCTCATTCTTCTGTAATGCTATTTGTGTTAATGCCAAGCATTCTCCAAGGTTTACCATCTTACCACTTAAACTAGATTTCCTTTTCTGTTCAGACTCTGGAGTCACATCATACAGGAAAACAGATTTTGCAGATACACTGTCTTGTAATTAAGACATGACCAAGTTATAAACTAAGCTTTTGCCAGACTATATCAAGAAGTCTCTTATTAGAGAAAAGGCTTAAAAAACTATAAACTTCAGAGTTATACCTCACGTCCAAACTCAGCCACCTCTCCCTGCCGCCCCCTCCCTGAACGCAGCCTCACCCGGGAACCTGCCCTGCCGGCGAGGCACGGGGGGGTCCGTGCACTGACAGCAAATTCAGGCTAGCTGGGCACCTCTGGCGAGCAGCCCACCTTGGTGGGGCAGGGGGCTGCGCAGCCTGCGCCGGCCACAAACACCTGAGAAATCAGCAGTTCTGCACAGACAAGAGAGACTTTTTTTTTTTTTTAAATACATCCTAGCCTTCTCCTGCTTTGCCCAAGCAAAGTTTTCAAATCTTATTTTTCTACCTGTTGCCTTGCAACCATCAGTTAGTAAGCATTACCAAATAAGTTAAAAAATAAAAATAAAAAAATAAAATTAATTTTATCTGGTTAGTACCCCAAATTTCAGTTTGCAAACTGGGAAACCGGTCTTAGGTAAAGTAAACCATGACTGACAATAATTAGCCCTGAAAAATCTGCAGAAACCAGTATATTGTCAACAATTGTCCTTACATGAATATGCAAAGTTCATATTAAATGAAGGAGTTGGTGAGACAGAGAGTCAACAACTAACTCTGCAATGCTCAGTTATATTCAGCCATTACATTATATGTTGTTCTTTATTCCCTGGGTTAAAGCAGTAGAAAAGTTGATTTAAAAATTCTATTCATATGATTTTATTAACAACCATCACCAAAAATAAAAGAGCTCCCTCAAATACATTCCCCTTCGGTAGTCTCTCTGAAGAGCACAAGCACCATAATTGATATGTCGACACTACCGTAAGGATTAAAGGTAAAGGGTTTTGATACCTCAGAGGTGACAAGGATGTAATTGAAATTCCATGCTTAACAGGCAAGGCAAAGGAAGCAAGGCAGCTGCTGTAACCAGGTCTGTTAAAAATAAAAAAATAAATAGGAGCAACTTCTGCTAGGAAACAAGAGATATGAGTCCCCACAGGGCAAGAGGTGGCTTCATCAACAGAGGCAACAATATCACAAAGAGTAATGGCAGACACCATTCCTCTTGGGTACTTGCAAAAAAGAAACGATCCCAAGGCAGACAGGGGCAAGTGAGGAGGAGGAAGAGGCGGCAGCAGCGGCTACCTCAGCGTCTTGCAGACAAGAAGCGCACGCGGCTGAAGGGCATTTGTAGGGACCTTTCCACATGCACACTCTGGAAGAATCACAGAGTACAGTTAGATTGCAGCAAACTTTTTTTTTTTTAATTCCTTGAAATCTGTGTACTTAATTCAAGCATTTCAGAGTAAAAACAGAAAATATGAGCTCAACAAAAAGGACCGAGAGTCTAATCAGTTAGCTTCGAAAAGAGTGAGAGTACTTCCAGATTTTGTAATTGTTCACGAAAATGCTGTGACCACTCCAGTTTGGGGGCTGGACCCCTAGGGGCTCAGCAGAGGGTGCCAGGCTCCCTTTGCTGAGCAGCCCCAACAGAAAGCGCCGCCGGCCTCACCGGCAGCTGCTGCCGACCGCACCGTCCCCGGGGCGGCCTGCCCTGGCCCCGCCACCCCGGCTCCAGCCCCGCGATCCCCGCTCAAGGGGCACGGGGAGGGAGGTGGCGAGCCCAGCCTGGCAGAGAAGGGTGCTCTTTGCTCAGAAGTGGTGCCCTTCTGCCAAAGAAACGGGCAGAAGTTTCCCATCACAAAAATTCCAGTCCAGCAAAATTCTGCATGGACAAGTCCGTTTAGGCAACTCTTCATGACAGACGCTTGCTGAATCCCTGCCCGCTGGCCTGCCTCCTTGCCGTCCCATCTGTCCCAGCTCTTCACAAGATTTCCGGGTTTCCTGCAAGAAAGCTGGCAGCCTGGAAGCGCCCCCCAAGCTGAGATTCCCAGGGCCATCCGGAGGCTGCAAGGAGGGCTGGCCTCAGGGGTCCCAGTACTTTTTGTTTTTCTTTTAATAGAAACATTCATTCAGAAGGTCCAAGGAATAGCTTGTTGAGTAACCAGATATCTTTAGTCATGCTTATATCTCCCATTACTTTGCGCAACATTAAAGCCAAGAGCGCAAATATAAGCAGCTGGGAGAAGCAGTCCTATCAAGAATATCATTCATTTTCTCACTAGACTCATGCTTACAATTACAAAACATGTTTACAGCATAATTACCTACTGTCAGGATTTCATTAACCACTGTTGAAAGCAACGAGAGAAAATTGGAAGTGCTGATGTTTTGTGTCTTCCTTTCTAAATATTTTATAGAAAGCAAATATTTATTTCATGGAAAAGAGAGATTTTCCAAGAAGACAACAGGGAGAAACACAACTGAAGAGAGAAAGAGAAACAGAGAGAGAAAAAAAAATTAATTAAAAGGAACTAGAGCTTTTCCCTCATAAAGAAACATCTTTTATTACCCTCAGAAGACTTAGGGTGCAGTTTACTATACATATAATAGGTATGTTAATCTCCATCTATTTTAACTTAGATTTTGTCTAGCTATAGAAAATCAAGAATCTCACTGTGCCTCCTATAAAAGCAGGGAGTCAGGAGGCAATGCAACATGTATTCAGAATGGCTAAGAGAGCTTACAGAACTCCTAAGTTATTTGGCGGGGTAAAAGAAGAGTATTTTTTTTAAATGTATAACAGAGAAGATGATTTCCAAATGAATTTGGAAGCTCTCTTAGGTGCTAACTTGAAGTTGAGCCCTGGTATCTCTGGTTTTCTTTGTTACTCAGTTCATCACAGACACAGAAATCTGCTTTTCAAGCTGAAAACCTCACCTAGTTCTTCATACCCAGTATATGCCTTTCTGCACTGATGAGCAACACTGACTGTTGATGTTCTGGCTTCCTGCATATCTTTCAAAAAATTAAAACTGAAGAATACTATTTGACTACCCCCCTGCAAAATATAAGTAATAACAATGTTCAGTTCCTTTTAAATTCCAGCTGGAAAAACCTTTTTAACAAAAAACAAAATGATAGATTCACAAAGAAACAGAGTTTAGAAGGAAGCTCTGCAGGTCTAGTCCATCCTCCTGCTCAAAGCAGGGTTAATAGTAATTTATTAAGATTTATCAAGATACTAACTTACGTTAAATTGCTTTAGCACAAATAAAATGGGAGAGTCCTAACATATGTCAGAAATGGGAGAAATCAGCCAAAAGATACAAAATGATCAGTTATTCCAACACGCACATCCATACTTTCATGCAAATGAAGTGGTCCCAATTTGCATAATTTGCCCTTTGAATGCTAAGTTTGTTCTCCACCCACGCAACCATCAGTAGTCTCTTTCCCAAGAAGGATTTTTGCAGAGAAGGAAGATCTTGCCTTGGTATTCCTGCCGAATACAACTCTCCCTGTCTTATTAACTGCCCTTCTTCCAATGGGTAGGGATGCAAGACCTAAAGTGTGCTTTTATATCCCAGCTAATTAGATTAATTGATCCACTTATGATCTCATTTATTTCTGAAGCAATAATGATTTAAGTATTTCAACCGTTGCACAAAATATATAAAGAGGACTTAAGGATGGTGTAGTGCAACTGTTTATTTGCCTGGCTACAGACTTTCCATGACATTGGGATATTGATCTTTGTTGAAAATGCTATTTTCGTTGTAAGAGCTGCAAACCTTTTGACAGTAAGTAGATTGGTTGTTCTTTGAATGAGATGCTGACAGTCTCGCCGACATCAGCACCAAGATTTCTCTAGGAGCAAGAGCAGAGCCCAGATGAGTCCATGAAGAACTGTGCTATTATAATAGTGCAAGATGAACATTAATTTTAGAGATTTATAGAGCACCTGTGCTGTCAACTCACTCTCATAAAAGAGCCCTCAATTACTCAATAGCAGTTACCTGAAAATAACTCCTAGTTTAATTGCAAATACATTTTAAATATTCTCAGAATCCTGTCATTTAAAGCCTTATGGCATAAATTTTCACTTAGCTACTTTTTCATCTGATGATGAGAGTTTACAAAGCTTAGTATTTTCCCAATGCTTCTATAAGATGATCCTCATTATCATCTCAGAAATACATGCTACAAGTTTGTCAAAAACCTCAGAAGGAGCAACAGAGGACTGAGGTCTAACAAAGATCACTTGATTAAACACTACTTTGTTTACAAGCAACTGCTTCAAATTAAAAGAAGAATTTTCTCCTGTTTTATTATTACTACAAATGATTGAAGCCTAATTAAATATAATTTAAATATTGTTTTTGTTGATAGCTATTAAACTATAACAAAATTTACAGCACTTCACCATACTTTGTATCACAATCTGAATTTAAGGTCTTCATCATCACATCATCCAGAATCCAAAGCTTTACTTTTCATCTTCTCTCAGATAGGAAACAACCAAGTTTATAGCAACTACAAAAGCAGCAGCTAAGCATAAAATATTCAGTTCAATCTTTAGCAGAAATGACAAGAGGAAACCTCCATAGATGTTCAGACAAATTTTAAACTTTGTTCTGTCACAATTCTTTGCAGGTACCTAATTTCAGAAGTACAACAAAGAAGCTTCAATGAAAGATGAAAAAAAAGCTAATATATGTGATGTAGACGGGACAACTGAAAGTGTACACCGCAGAGCTTAGCTCAGCAGATCTATGTACATATAAAAACCCTTCAGAGAATCTTTAGAGATGCTGAGACTCAGAACAGGAAGTTCTGCAAAAGGCAGAGCCATTCAGGCCTCTCTGGGTAACGTCCGTATCTTCTCAGAAAGGAAAAGGCTTTTTTCCCCGACCCAGAATTGAACAAGACCCTTCCATATCAAGGCATTTTAGACAAATGCCTCTCTCCTTGCCACAACAAAAAAAAGCGCACACACACCAAAAAAACCCATAATAAAATGTGAGACAGATGGTTTCTGTTATCGGTGTGGTCTCAGCCAGATGCTTCCCTGCCGCGGGATGCCAGGGAGAGAGGCACAGCGAGGTGTGGGGCAGGCGAGAGGGACAGAGGCCCAAGCAGAGACAGACAGAAACAGGGAGGAACCAGCTGCCTGGGGAAGGGAAGAGCTTCCCAGACACTAGTGGGAGCTGCGCAGAGTTTGCTGCAGCTCCGAAATTGGTTGTGTTAGACAAAACGAAGCTTCAGTGCACAGACCCACCTGCCAGGAGAGTCAGCAGGAGAACTAGGTATAAACTCTCTAATTTTTGCTCCACGTTTTTTCTAGGCACTTTGCATTTTCTCTGTTTAAAACATTAAATCTGAGTTTATTTCTAAAAAACACCTATTGGAAGTGCCTGGTATAAAAGCCTTTTGGGCTTTATGGGCATTGTCCTAAGTGGCTGTCCATGCAGGCCCACTTCAAAGCTCTGACCACCTTCACACCAAAAATTAAAACAAGAAATTATTATTTTTACCATTTGAACATATATAAGTAAGTAAATGTAGGGAAAGAAAAGACATATCACAGACATGTCTTTTATTATTATTTGTTCCTTATAGGTTCCTTGATCCTCACTCTCCCAAAATAGCCCTTTTAGTGCAGCAGTTACAAACTGGTAAGAACAGTTTGCAGCCAGAAAGAGAGTTAGATGGAAGGTGTCAGTCAGTCCAGCAGGGTACAAAGAAAGGAACTGGCCTTGCTGCTGAAAGGTGTTACTGATGGATGTCAAAAAGCAAGGAAAATTACTGAAGGAGAATTCGGTGCTGCAGCAGGACACAGGGAAGTGTTGGATGCGTTTAGGCTAGCCTGGTCCAGAGCCACCCTGCTGACTGCTGTTTCTTGCTGCGAGCACCCACCCTTCGTGCTCTTACTGCTGTTTGGGAGCAGAAGCCAGTGCTGTGCAAACTGCAATGAGGGCAGCGTCTCCGAAATTAGAGAGTTCAGAAAACGACAGTAAAAGATTGACCAGAGACCTGTCAAAAACGCTGACTTCTCTTTGGACGGGTTTTCATATCAGCTTACAATTGTCAGAGTCATCATCATGGTTAGACAAGAATAATGTCAGGCATTTAATATCAAAAAGTTATGGCTTGCTGGACCCTTTCATTCAAAATCATCCCCCTGCCAAAGCTGAATTTGGCCTTCCTTAAAACACATATCATGTCACAGTACATGGCATAAATACAGCTTGCATTATTTATACCTGCCACTAGCTGCATCTTAGCCCGACTAGAGACGGTCCTAAGCTTGGGAAATTCTGCAGCCTATTGTTTCAGAATTTAAATTGGAAATACTGGGGCAGGGGGGAGGTTTGAAGAAGCTCTCTTTTGTCTATTATTCAATTCATTCAAAAAACAAAATATACATCACCTTCTTTGGTTCCATTCACTTTTATCTTCTGCTTCACCAGAAAAATAAGTTTAAATTCCTAGTTGGCTGTATTTGTTTTGAAGTCCCCCAAGACCTTACAGTCAGAATATTTTGTAACTACAGTAATTTGGCAAAATTGCACGTTAATAGGTGCAACCTGTACTGTGACTGAGCATTAGGAACTCCCTGGAGTGCAAACCAAGGAAAGACTGTTTGTGATGCAATATACTTCTGCAGTAGAAATGTTTATTTCCATTGGAATTCAGAACAACTATGGAATAGAGGACATCTTACCCAAAATTTCTATTTTTGAGGGAATTTGTAAAAGATTCCTTGCTTTTGTAGCATAAACATTCCTGTCTTTTGGGAAGAGAAAAGGAATAGAAAGACAGACAGATCTGGAAAGAATTCAAGGTTTAAGGATTTAAGATTTAGACCTTGGTTTGGTTGTTACAACATACTGAAACTATGCAAGGCCAAAGCAGAAATTTTATAGCCTGGTGTGAATGTCTCTCTCCTCCCTTCAGCTAGACTGGCAGACTGCCATTACCACGTACATATGAGCAGACTAAAATACACTGTTATTAACATAAAGTAAGTGCAAAATACTCTGTCCCTGAAGACCTCTAGCCAACCAGACTGATCTCACTTTCATACATACAATGCCCCGCTGGAGACAAAGCGCCTAAGAAAAATGAAGTATTAGTCAATATTTATTTCCCATGCTCCATCATTTTTCTGAGAAGACTGATTCACTGATCGCCTGCCTTCCAGGCAGCATAAAACACATCTGCCCCCAGCTATTCAGAAGCTCAGAGAGATGTTACAATTATTGCACTGTCGGCCAAATCCCCATTTTTCACAAGCCAAATGAATTCCTGCACCAGTTTGGGCTCTCCTCTGCCATGATTCACTACTTCAAGAAGTTAGAGTAACAGCAGAATGAAGACATTATTTGGAGGTGACCAAAGGTTGTAAGTAGGAGTACCGGCACAAAAATGAGAGAAAACTTCAGCTGAGCTGAAAAATTCTCCCTAAAAAATATTACCTGCGAACAGTCATAGTTTACCAGGGAAATGAACAAAGACAACCTAAGTAGTGTTTGGCATGTCCACTTTCTAGGCTTATACTATGTTTTAAGTGGAATTTCTCAAATACACTTTGAGCAAGGGGAAATATGGCTTCCAAAGCCATGGGCTAGAGGGAGTGTCAGGATGTAGAGGCCTTGCTGGTGTCTGCTGAGAAATGACTGATCATACGGTGTTGGCTTCCCTATTCTGCTTCTAAACTGAATTATAAAATAGCTAAGCAGATATTGGGAAAAGGACTTAATTTTTCTGTGCATGGAACTGCATACAGAAGTACTTAAGAAAATGTCAGGAACTTCCTAGAATGTGCAGTGAAGCCCTGAATTTGCTTAGAATATGAAGAATATCCTGCAAATATAATTTGCAGGAACACTGGAGAAAACAAAAACCCTTGGTAGGTTATTGTGGCAGAAGTCCTCACTATCCATAAAACTCTGGGTTTAGATATTTTCCCTAGCCATTCCCCAAGAAAACTTCCTTTTTTTCTTCTACCCTTCCCCCCCTCCATTAGTGATACAAGCTTCATTCTCTTCAGCTCCAACCTATATAGATTCAGAAAAGCTTTCCTCGTGGGGTTTGAAGCTCTGCGACATTCTTATTCTTTCCAGGAGAGAAATGAACAGGTCTATTGGAGACACACATTAATGTTGTCAGTCTTGAACAACGTTGGGTTTAATGTGGAAATCCAAGTGACATACAAACAGATCTCAGAAATACCTTCAGTGTTTTAAAATGCAGCCACAGAAAAGAGAGGGAGACAGAAGGTAGGACAAACAGCCTAAGGTAACTTGGTGTGGTTTTGAAAAGCTTTAATATGAGGGAGTAGAAGTTTATTCCTCTACCTTACCACATCACACAGTCCACAGTGCAAAGATTTCTTCTTAATAATGCCAGTCAATTTGCACCACATACTAGCCAAAAAGCTCAAGTTAATTTTAATTCCTTTAACGCACAATGTAAGTGCAAAAGCAAACAACAGTCTTGAATGTATTCCTTTAGGACTGAAGTATAGAGTCAGTTACTAACTAGCTAATTATCAATATAAGCATTCAGGCTGTACTGTATAAAGTACCAGACATCTTATCTCCTCCAAAGAGCTGGCACTTCCCTAGCATAGGATTTATGATGGCAGATATCAGTGAAGATGCCAATCCACAGTAAGTCATTTCTTAGTGCTGTACCAATCCTCAGATACCTCTTCATAAGGCTAATCTTGATGCAGCTCTCAAGATCATCACTGTAAACTCTTTTTTCAACATGAATTTCAAGGTAAGGCAAAATTCTTGTTTCCCCCATGAAAAGACTTACAGGCATCAGGAAATGTAAGAATATTCTTGATAAACTACACATAGATTCTGTTCATCCTGACAGAAATTTTTTTGCCCAAGCACAGTAAAAGCTAGTTGTAACATATGCCACCATGGATCAAATGATGTTAAACAACTAAATCTTTCATAGACTGTGACATTAACCAGCTGACTAGACTTACAACTGAAAATCCTTCAGAATAAGACATTCAACACTAAAATACACCAAAGGAAACTGCAGTATAACAGCACTGAGAATAGCATTCTGCTGCAAGAAGAATTCGAAACCTGTGTTGAAAGGAGATTGAAAATTATCTGCAAAAGTGGCTGTGGCCCTTCACCTCCTAAGCCTTTAAAGAAAAAGGCTAAACAAGCCACTGAAGCTACAAGAATCCAAGACAGACTTTTTTCTTCCTACATTTTATGGATATAAAAACGTAAAGGATGTCACACAGCAGGAAATAGAATGAAGAAAGTTGTTATCAATGGTAGAACACATCAGATGCACCAGAAGTACCAGTCCTGCCCACCAGATTCTCACTGATCCATAAATGCAGCAGCAACAACTGGGATTGGTCATTTAGAAATAAGAGTCCGGCAGAAGAGACCAGTTTGGCCAGACATCCTCCTGCAACAAGCTCAAAAANAAAAAAAAAAAAAAAAACCCAGAAGACTGAGAAGACCCATATACTAGGAGATGAAACTCAACTAGGAAGAAAAGACAAAGATTTACAGACAAGACTGCTTCTCTCCACTGTCCTGGTTCCTGGCAAGCAGTCTTTGCTTTCAGGCTTGCCACTTCACCAGTTTCCAAGCTGCAGCCAGCTATGCCCAGTATACATTGGTCCCCCAGCAGTTCTCTCCATCCTTGTCCCAGGCCTGGCAGGTTGCTCCTTGCTTCTCATTGCAGTTTCTTTGCACCAGGTGCAGAGACCCAGGTCCCCGTTGTGCCTACCTAACCTGCACTGCAGTCTCTAAAGCCATCTCTTCCTCAAGAGTCCTCTCTCTTGGGCCAACCAGTCCCCAGTGGTTCTACCTTATCTGGCCTTCTAAAGAAACATAAACACAAAGGTGAACAGAGAACAGATCAAACACACAGGGCATCAAAACAGCACTATTAAATCATCATTTTCCAATATTCTTTTTCCACCTGTGAGAATAATTAACTATTTAAAACTAGGGTATATTCTTCCTTCAATCCCCATTTACATTCCCCAAGTGGTAGATATTTAAATATCAATCTTTAAGGGTTTCATTCATCTGTATAGTCTGAGACATTTACCTATCATTGATCATACTGTATTTCAGCAGTTCAGTCCCTAGAAATAACATAGCCACAATGTATATGCCTTAAATTTGTTTTGTTATTTGAGATGATGTGTCATCCTTCATACTGAGGCACTTTCCTCAAAAAATGGAAAGGAGTAATTAAAATATGTCAATTATCGCAATTATAAGAAAACTTACGCAAGGAGTTGGTTTTGATGACAGGTGACTAGAACAAAACTTAACAAGCAAAAAAAAAATGCTTGCTTTAAAGTAGGGAATGAAAGTTTTTGAAAGTAAAGTTCTTCCTGGTTCTCCTTTTCTGGTTGAAAATGAAGTTCCAGTTCTTCCTAGTTTCATCTGTGATAGTCATACCAGCAACATCCATGCTGGCATCAGCCTACACAGTGTTTTATAATGCACGGTCCAAGTCACAGAATCCACTGGAGGGTTGGAAGCTGAGGTTGTCATTGCATCAATATGAAAATATTCAACAAAATAAATTGTGAATATTTTTGCTCAATATTGATTGAACTATTGGAAACTGTTGAATAAGTATAGTTTCTTTATACACTCTCCAGATTTGATTATCAGCCAATGTGTTGGGAGAGAAAGAACAAGAGAACACAAGGGGAGGGAGAAGTGTGCATGTACAGAGAAAGCTCTAGTTTGTAATTACGGCCTCAGACAAGACTTATTCGTTAAATGAGCCAAATCCCAGGGAGATAAAATAATATTTAAAGCAGTATTCTAACAAGCTTAATATTTTTACTATTCCTAGAAGAAATGTGATCCCTGATTACACATTCAGCTGGATTAAAGGTAACCTGAGAAAGACACAAATAGAATACAGAAAAATAATCTCAGAGAATTTGGGAATCAGACTGCTCTGCATTTCCTTCTATGTCAGCTAGCAGAAAAAGAGTTGACAGGCTACTGCATACACCTCTAATTTGCTGCTATGCTATTGATATTCCCAACAGGTTTCTATACAGTTTGCCATTTCAGACAGTCACATTATGTTGTCACTAGGTGGAATTTACTATATTAAAAGCCTTTTCAATGAAATAATAATCACAATTCGCTGAGGTGCTCTCCCACATGAGTCAGCACAGAAGAGAGGCATGCGTATGTTCACCTTAGTCTAATTTCCTTTAAATTGCCATATAGTCAGCTGCATGAACCAAAACACCCAAACAGACAATAATTGTTTTTCACCTTAACATACACATAAAGATGGATGCACGGTTGCCCTGTTGCTACTTACTAGCAGCTGTTATTTGCAGTACTACAGTGCAGGTCTGTCAGCCAGGTCATTACAAAAACCTATTTACAGAGGTTTATATCTAAGTGACAGAAATGGTCTTCAGACTGCAGCATGGCATAAACAAGTTTCAGATTTGTTTTTAGGTGCTTAAAAAAAAAAAAAAGAGGAAGGGGGAGTAATGTTGCTTCACAATTCCCATATCAGGTGCCAAACAGAAACAGCATGGGAACAGCTCAGAGTGTTCTGGCTTTATGGACTTTGGTTTCCCAGACAAGGAGAAGAGCAGCAATCAGCACTATTTGTGATCATTACAGATTCTGTGGCATGTTTTGTTATGGTTTAGAGGTGTTACTGATGACAACATGCCCTCGTTCTGAAAAAAGAGATTAAAATCTGCCCATATAAAATTTCCGGACAGCTTCATTCAGACACAGCATTCATGCCCCGTTGTAATCCAATCTGTAATTTTGTGGACTAATAAGCCACAGTGTTGTACTCCAGGGACAGCTACTCATTAGTGAGTTAAATTATTTTTATACATCACTCACTTATAGGCTGAGCTATAGCTCTGTCCTTTCCTGCTCTCACATTCAGCTCGCACACTGCAGAGAGGCTGGCTGTCCCACGGGGCAGCTGACTGTCGTTCACCTGGAGTGAACGTTCACCAGGGAAGAGGCAGGCAGGGATGCGCTAAGGTTTGCAGGAGTCCCCATGTGCCAATGGATCTGCAGCACTGGCATAGCCTACCCTATATCCCTGTTTATTTAGTACTGGAAAGTTTTAGCAGATAAAGTTTGCAAGAGCAGCTTTAGAAGAAAGGCAAGTACTTTCTTTTCAATTGAGTTTGGTGCACTTAAAAGTTGCTTGCGTATCTCCTCTTTAACCACAGTGCAAATCCAGAATTCCCAGTGCCTGGGAAAAAATGTTCAAAAAATGCAAACATACCTTGGCTTGAGATGGCTAAGAGCAGTACAGAGTCTCCAGTTAATTTAATCTTTAATATCTGTGCTATCTTTTTCAGCAAGGGTAGCAAGGCACAACTGTCTGATAGATATTTTCAATTCCCCCCTCACCCTGGTAGCAGCTGATGTACTCTCCAGACTTAGCACAAGGCAAAACCAGACACTCATTCCTGCTATTCAGCTCTTAGAGAATAATTACTTTCAGGCAATAGTCAGCAGGTGCTTTCAAGAAAGGGTTATTAAAAGCATTTGGTCTTCTTCTGAGTGATCTGAACAAATCCATTTTCTTGACGTGTTTTAGTATTGTCTGGCCTTCTACAGGACACGAATTAAACGTGCGTTTTTGCAGGAGAGCTATAAAGCTGTGCACAGTTCTTAGTCACCATTCTGCAGAGCTGCTAATACCTTTCCCTCTCAAAACTCCTAACAGGAACTTGGAGACATAAGACAGGCATGGAGGAGGCAGGCCCCATAGGCAGTAACAAACAAATAAGGGATGATTTGCATTTTCTTTTCTGCCATGCTTACTATTTCTACAGTGCAAAATGACATTTTGGCACTGCCAAGATTTTTAGCCTTAGCAGCTCACCCTGCTTTAACTGTTCAGCTTGATCTGAGCTGATCAACAGACCAAGACATACAGATAGATAGCATCATTTTGCATCACAGGTAAAATTTGATTTTTCAGTTTTTCAAACCTGATTTTTTTCACAACTCTCATGTTCTGAGAGATCATGCCAAACAGTACTAAGGAAATCACAAAAGGCCCAATACAGGCCCCGAGGATGTGGAAGCAGAGAACCAAACCACAGAACTGGCACTGAGTCTCTGTTGCTCAGTAAACCACCTGGATGCAGGCAGCTCCCGAATCTCTGCCATACAGTGATTAACATGATTTTTTAGAGGTAGTTTCCAGGTGCCAGCTTGCAGTTCCAGTCCGAAAAACAAACTCCCCTTCACCAGGAAGGGCCAGCCCAATGACCCAGAGAAGACTGAATAGGAGCTATCCTCAGCAAAATAAGCTTCCTTGATGCCTGAATAATTCTGCTTTATCATGGAGCACAAATCTGTCGGCCTTTCTTGAGTCCCCTTGACAGAACTGCATAAGGACAATAGCGTTTTTTTAACACTGAGTTACAGGAAGGCCTGATCACATGGCAAGTACCAGGTGCTTGGACATGAAGGATGCAAGTTTGGCCACAAGCCTGAAAGGGAAAGATCATTTGTAACCCCTTTCAAACCAAGATCAGAATTGAGATTACTCAGCTCTTGGCAGCCTGCAGGTTTTTTCCTGTAGGGCACTACCTTTGCCTGAATTTTGCAGATAAAATACCCCTGCTAAACTGCAGTAGAAATCTCAGGTGGCCAGACCCAGAGGCACTGGAACGCCTAACGCGCATCTCCTCTCCTCCCAAATCACAATACTCCCAACCACAGAACTGGAAGATGGATTGCTCAAAATATGAAAAGCCAGGGTAAGCTCAGGGCAGATTACAATCTGTACATGTTTAGCTGAGCACTTCACGAGTTGTGGAAGTCTTTGTCCTTGCTCACCACTCCCTATATAGCATCACCTTGCAATGACTGCAAATCTTGAGGTCTGTTTTATAGTCCAAATCTCAGAATAAAAGAGAAATCATTGCATTTGAAGTGACTAAAGCCATCTTGGGCATGCAGTAACAGCTAAAAGACACAATCATTTCAGATATAAATCAAAACACTAGTAAAAAATGATACTAGACAGCAAGCTCTTTTATAATTATCTGCAGAAGAAAAATCAGGCAGACTCCATTGGCATGCTGGGGCACCAGCTGGCTCACAGCGAAACCCTTGATCTAAGCAAAGATGTGAAGACGACTTGAAAAGACAAGCAGTAACTTCTGGTCTGTATTTTAAATCCACTAAAACTTAACTTCAATCCACTTTGCAAACACACAGTGGGACACATTTTGATCTCTTTTCTGTAACTGTCAAAATGCTTTGTTTGAATAAATGGAGCTGAGCAATCTTCAATCTCCGAAAGACCATAATTAACAGAAATTTCCATTCATAAACTGCTTTCTGCAGAGGAGAAGTACTGTACTAGTCTCCTGTTGTACTGATGAGGAGGGAGAGCTCATATCTGAGCGTGAGCCCTAGTTTTCAGGGGTGGAGGTGAGTTTTGCACACTTTGTACCAGTGTTTATCGGCTCTCCTCTCCTGGCACAGGGCATTCGCAGCACCTACCCTATTATATTACAACATGAATTTCCTAAGTATCTGCAGAACTGAAATAGTCAGTCATTGATGAAGAAAGGAAGATGAGGACAAGAACTGTGTTGAAAATGCAGCATGATATTTCTGGCTTATACCCTTTCATCTCAAAGATATAAGAAATACAGATTTCCATCTTTATGCCTAATCAGTAGCTCAACTTATCATGTAAGGAAACTAGCTGTATGAAAAATTTATTTTCTGTCTATAATTTTACCAAAATCCAGAAACCTAGAAAAACATACATCCACATCGATTCAGTCTTTCAAATTCATCTAAGACAATACAGTGCCCTCTTCAGGTTCTCCTCTTACATTACTTCTCCAGCAAGCAGATGTACTGAAATAACTGCACAATGGATAAACAAAGTGAATTTTAGAAGTAAAATTCTGTACCTGCTGATCCTTGAAATAACACTGTAAGTAGTGCTGAAAGGAAGAAATAAACTTAAACTTAACAGAAATATTATATTTTAAAAATAATAATGCTGTCAATTTATCTAAAAATCTTGGAATTATAATAGATGATAATATGCAATTTTACATGATTCACTACTTAGATAATGGAATTAAATGAAAGCATAGAAATACATATCTGCTACACAGATTTTTCGTGAGAATACAGGAATAGTTTTACAGGAATTCCACCTGGTTACTTGTTATTACTTTTAGCAAGATCAAGTACCACTACAAACTACTAGCATTTAAAAAGACAGGAAAGGAGATTAAACCCCATCACACCGACTCATACCAAAGCTTTCCCTTCCCTGGCACTTGGAGGTGTAAGAATTAAAAACTTATAGACACAGCCATAAGCTCCGAGGTGGTCATGCATAAAGTAGTTCAGACAGAGCATGATAAAACTTCCCCACTGGCCTTCTTTTCAATATAATGGAATAGACACGGATGTGAATTATTTTTCATTAGCTGTGTTACAAAAAAAGGAAAGTACTCATGGGAAGTTAATTCAGCATATTTTTAAGGGTGCAAACAGTACATCAAATTCTCAGTACACAAGGTAAAATATTTTGAACTCCAGTATTTACTTGAATTGAACAGTGTTGTAGTAGTATGTCACAGTAAATTTTGCCAGCAAACAGACTGATGACAATGACAGGAGTTACTTTGCTTCTGAATGTATAAAACCCAGACAGGAAAACAGAGGCATCCATTTGAGGAAGCAAGGAGAAGGACTAACAGTGTTAGCATTTTCCTTCCATTGCACAGTATAATACAGCGATGTGAAATCCCCTTTTAAATATAGTGCCCAGTAAGGGGAAAAGGCGTCGCAATGGAAGTTCATTTTATGGCTGCAGGTACAATAACCATGCTAGTCTTTGTTGAGATTTACCAATCCCTGCATCAAATTATGACAAATAGCTATATGACTTTTTACACGTGTGCATGCATGTGTGTAAACAAACATGGTCTGTTTGCTTTATGCAGTAGTGGTTTTAGCTGCCAAAACAGAAAATTCTAGAAACATACCCAATCCATTTTGCTAGAATTTCAAGACTCGGGAAGAGCACAGCAAACATCTGCTAGCTCATCGGACATAAACACAAGCAAAACAAAGACGTCGTGACAAGCCACAGAGCAAGATGGAGTTAACATCCCAAGCCGCAAAAGTGAAACTGGTGAATCTGCGTGTAACCTCCCAAGAATACTCGCATACTGTGCCTTTGCAGACAAGAAAAAGTAAATACTGTGGCTGTTTATATGCAGCCTTTCACAGCTTCAGCACTAACAGGAGCAATATTCCACCAATACTTTAGCTGCCTAGATTTTTCCTAATGTGCAATAGCACTTTCTCTTAGGAGAAGACCTCTGATTATTTTACCTCTTCCCAAAATGCTAAATGCCTCCTGCAATCCTGGGTCTCTAGCAATCCATCCTTTCTCTCCTATGCCTTTGCTAATGTGATGGGAAGAGCACACAAGGAAGCTTAAAGGGAAGAGGCTGGACACATGTTATTATCCCAACAGATCCCGTTACCAGCTGGGTGCTGCCAGCTGCTCTGAGCATAGGGGTCTGGAAGAAGTGCATGCCCCACGGCTCAGAGATGCACCGGAAGGTTATCACTGACCACTAGCAGTGGAGCTGCAAACCAACTATTCCTGGGCCGTTGCAAGGACAGACCACTATGCGAGAGGGGGTTATGAGAACTATAAAGCCTTTCCTGACTCCTGTCCCCACACAAGTCAGCAACAGCGCAAGAAGAGTAAGTCATGTCCAGTACTGCCACCTCCCCTAAGATCAAGTCAGAGGAGCAATAGCACTTTGCAATACAAAGCCAGAAAAAGATGAGCTCTCACAGGTTGAGAAAAAGCAGAATTGGTCTCATTGTCCCACTGGATAAAAATATGTCAGAAAGAAAAGAATGAAGTAAATCCTTAGGCCACACAAGAGGATATGCTGGTGACGGGGCACATCCCCTTGAGAGGGGACTGCAGCTCTAGGCACTACCAGGGAAGGGGAGGCAACTCCAACAGCAAAATAAATGCAGGTCACAGAGACAGGCCTGCAGTGCTGCTGAGGAGCAGCCCGTCACTCTTACGTGGTGCAGGAAAACAGAAAAGTGAGTGATTTCACCCAAAACCTACCGGTATAAAATGACATGTTTTGATTTCATATATTCATTTAGCAGGAGGTTATCCATTATGCAAATGAAACACTGACACAGTTTAGCCTTCCCTCTGTGTTGCCATTGCTGCTTGCTGGCGGTGGAGGCCTACACTAGGTCATTTCAGGGTAGTAGCTGTCTTCTATGATTACAGTTTACTGCAGGGGTGATATCCTCCAGGGACTCTTGCCCTGTGACAGGAGTAAGATTCAAGAATTAAACTACTGGCCTGATGCTCCGGTTGATGGTTATAGGGAAGGCAGATTTTCCTGCTTTACTTCAGAGCAGGCTTTCATTATTTTCTTAGCACAGCATGTACTAAGCCAAGTGGCCCCAGATCCCTGGCTTTCACTTCCTACATTAATGTTAAAGAAAACCAATATCTTCCCCTCTAGCTTTCAAAAGCTGGGCACAGCAGCCCAGCTATACCCCATGGAATTGCATGATTATGTTCCCACAAGCATGCGTGTGTCTATAATTAGGAGCACAGCATGTATTTTACCAAGTGAGCCGCTCCAAAGTAGATTGCTTCATTGCTGCCTATTCAGATCCCCAGCCAAGTCCCTGGTCACAGAAAGAATTCCAAAACAGGCAATCAGGCACCAGCCACAAAATTACTGTTAGCTGGGTTACAAGCAGAGAAGTTCATCAGAAGTTAGCAATGTGCTAGAAAACAGACCCAAATCCATCTGAAAATGAAATGCATCCTTGAATTCCTGATAATTAGTGAACTACCCAGTATTCTCATGGAACTGCAAATAATAATAATAATAATAATAATAATAATAATAATATATAAGCATCTTTGATATCTCTGCATTGTTGCCATGTGAACGTAGGGAAGCACAGCTTCAGTGTACCTGTCACAGATGCAACAGAGAAGTTACCGTCTCCCATGGCCCAGGGTCTGTGCACAGGCCCTGGATGAAGCCAGGCGAGCTGCAGGGCACCTCAGTCAGTTCATCACAGCACTGATTTTGAGGGCTCCTTCCAGTACTGACCTTCTCCTCCTCTGTCCTCACACAGGACAAGAACTGAACACTTGCTCAAAATGCAGCAGGACCTGGCGGGAGGAACTCAACTGCTAGCATTTTTACACCAATATCACACATTTAACAGAAAGACTGTTTTTCACCAAAGCATCCTGACAGACCAAAAAAAATAAACCCACCAACAACAACAACCACTTTCGCCTCCTTGCAAGCGAGAGGAATATTACCATTCACATTTTACCAACAGGGAAACAGGAGAAGACTTTCCACCAGTGTTAAGCACCCAGAGCATAGCAGCGTGCCAGGAAGAGGTCCCAGGACTCCAGTGGACTTGCTTGAAGACCTCATGTACATGGTGACAAATGACCCAGTCAAGAATTACATATGGGCATCACACAAAACAACATGATTCTGTTCAAAAGCTCCCTAGGGAACTACTTGCTTTTTGTAAGTTTTCTCCATTCTGCTTATCATTGATTTTTTTCCTTTGACTCTTGGCCAAATTTACATTGAATTTAAGCACACAAATTGCATATTTTTTCCTGTAGAATGCAGGATGAAAAAAGATGCTCGTTAGAAAAGCCATGTGGCTGTTGACAGGATTTCTGCAGTGCTCAGCAGCATCAAATATATCAAAGGCATGCTGATAATCTGATCATAAATTTAAGACTACCTCTCAAAGAGGCAATAATGAGCTGATCTGTTATTGTGTGTACATATACCCCATTCAAAAAAAAAAAAAAAGAGGCAGACAGACAGAGACGGAGAGAAAAAAAGATGTGAGTTACAGCTGCTTGTATGCTCCTTACTGGCTTTGGACCTTAACCCAGTTGCATAGTGCCCAATTGCTAGAAGTGATTTGTTTAGGGCAGCGTTCTCTGACATTAGAGACAGACATAAAACATAGCCGTGCATCACGCAAAAGTTGTTGTTGTAACATTCCATGTACTAGATAAAGAGTTCAATTAACATGTTACATAAGACTTGAGAAGCTAACCATTTAGTCTTGTTGCTAATGGGAAATACGTATCTAATTCACAGATTATAATTCTACCTGAAATTTTTACTCCAGTGCTGCTGCATCTCAAGAAAAAGCTGCAAGATTAAAAGGAGAAAATACATCTCTTTCATCAGCTGTAAAGAAACATATTAACTATACATTAGCAAAACTAGGCAATTTTCTTGTGTTTCCATGAATGACAATGAAATTAGCCATCACAAACTTTTCTATTAATCATTTCATATGTTGCCTTCAGAAAAGTTTACAAAAATGGCCCAACCCATGCCATCCAGTTTTTTTCTGTGCATTTAGGGAAAAAACAGTTTGAAAGGCTTGTCTCACAGCTAAGCCATCAAAACCATTTTCCATTTCTAGAGCCTTCACTACAACAGAAACACTTAGGGGAAAGAGAGATAAAAGAGCGGGACAGAAATGATACTCATATGTATAAATTTAAAGTGGAAAGACTGTGGATGTAGAATAAAAGAAAATGAATGAAAATGTAAAAGGAACTGTACTATTCTTGTATGGTAGCATGCAAAATAATTTGAGAAATGTAAAGCATAACAGAAATCAAACCATGCTGCAGGGATTTGTTTTGTCCTGAAGCAAAATTTCTCTCTGTCTTTCTGCATTTTGCCACGACTCAGGCTCAGTTTCAGCACCCGGCTCCCTCTGGGGCTCCAGCCTCCAGGCGCAGCAGGGAAGGCAGCGCCGGGGAGGCACAGCCTGAACCGCCGGGCACGTCTGCGGGCGCAGTGGGCTGCCTCCGCAGGACGGCTCGACCCGCGGCCACCTCGCTCAGCCCCACTGCTGCGTGCCAGCCAGGGCTCCCTGCTAGCAGGCCTTAGCCTGCAGCTCCGCTCGTCTTTCCCTCCAGGCTCCTTTGGTGGCTGTCCAAAAGAAGAAGATAACAGCACCCATGGCACTGATTAAGAGGCAAAAGATCTCTCAGGGTTTCTGACATAACCCAAATTCAGACAAGTTTGTAAAGCAGACATTTTAATTTGCATTAGGCTTAAAGTGAGCAAACAAGTTACTTAAAATGCATTTTTTTTTTGCAAAATCTGAATAATTGAATAAGCTTTTTAGTTTGAGGTAAGCACAAGTTTGTCCATCTCATTTTCCTCCACATTTAAGTCTCATTGATACATTGAGCAATATTATCAAATACATAGAGAAATATCAATAGAAAAATGTTGAGAAATTTTTTCAATAAATAAATACTGGTAAAGTGACTTTTTTTTTTTTTAAAGACCTTGTTCAACAGAAGCCAGAAAGGCTTATAGAAAGACTCTAAATCGCTCGTTGAAGAGGACTCCTGTAAGGAGCCGGCTAATCAGTGACATTGGTATCATGCTGGAAGGGACCAAACACAGCAAGCTTGACTGCACGGAGAGGAGGGCATGCCCAGAACGGGAACGGCAGAGGCAGCTAGTACAAGAGAGATGAAACCAAGGAGAGCAAAGGAAATTACGGCATTAGAGGGAAGGAGTATGAAGACTTTGATCTGGAAATTGCAAGAATGTACGTAGGGAGAGGGAGACACTTTTCCAATATGCCTGTGCACAGCGAGCTTTGGTAAGCAGCCTCTCTGGGAACGCAGCAGGGAGGCAAAAACTGCACAGTGGCTATTAGGAGCCAGCAAACAAATGACCTCAGAGTAATACAGCGGCAAAGGACATCAGTTGTCTTATTCACTAGTGAATATAAACATTAAGAAACATTATTTAAGCTCAAATATTTACAGGAATAACGATCTAAACATCCACACTACCCTAGCAGAGAGCTGATTTTGTTGCTAGGTTCTCCCAAACCAAGCACAATCCAGACTGAAGCCTAGAGCGTTTGTAATTTGTTTGCGTACATGAAGATTTGCTGCCTTGCATGTGCTTGCTGGATCTGCGTGTGGACAGAGACAACCACGAAAAGCTGATCTCTGAAATCATACTGTTGACAAGCTCAAACACGGTTTCCTCCCCATGTGAGGGTGCAACAGACAGTCAGACAGCAGCCAACATGCAGATAGAAAAGCAAATCACAACAACTCAGAACAGCAAGAAGAAATAAAAGACAGCTTGCTTGTGTCTACAGCTCTAAGAAGACAGAAAATAGGTAAAGAACGCCCAGCCTCCTGTTGCCTCCTGTTGCATGCTCTCGTGTACCACTATTGCTCATAACACTCCTGTCCCTCAGGGAATCAGAGCTGAATGTCTCCAAACCCCTTGCACTTGAAATACAGGAATCGCACAAATGACAGCATAAAGCAACTGCTGCAGCTTTCAGCTAAAACTGGTGGACTCTTCTTAGAAAATGAAAACATTTTCATGCTTTCCTTTGGGTACACTGAACACCAGATTTTGAAGCCTGACTTTGCAGTTGCTGGCAGCATCCACCAACGGAAAGCAAAACCAGGCACCCTTTCAAGAGGCACCACTTTTTGGTGGTGTTAAGGAAAACTTGTTTTTCCCCAGCACAAAGTACTTATTTTGCATCTCTGCAAATAGTACTGATTTAGTAGCCTAAATGTGACTATTCAGACTAACAAATTGTCCACAAAATGAGTCACACCATCCTAAACTTAAGCAATTACTTTTTAACCAAGTTAATCATGTCAGTATAGAAGGCTGAGAAGACTTGAGTTTAATTCAGATGCAATTCTGTTTTAGAAGTCAGTTAAGAATATGCTGAAACTAAACTGAAGAGTACCCAACAGGATTTTCAACTAAAGGAAATAAATCAAAGCAAGCCTAATAGACATGGGCCTATAAAGACCACATTTAGGGTAATGATTTGCGCCAATTATTTTTAGCAAATGTAGCAATTTCACTGTAACTACAGTTTAAGAGATGCTTTAAAGGACCATGAATGATTTATCTTCAAGTGTTCTTTATCCTACCTAAGGCTCTACCTAAGGGGTCAGTAGAGTGACTTCTGAGACACCTATTTAAATATCTCTTTCCCAAACACACAGCAACAGTTCCAAAGTGAGAAAATATTCTCTCACATACAAACATTAAAAAAAAAAAAAAATCAGATTTCCTTCTGCAGCTTTAATTACAAGCCAAACCAAAGTTGCAAGCAAAGGCAGATCTACTATTAAAGCTAAGATTACTAGGACATGGAAGAGCCCCCGGCTGTCTTCCCCAGGCATTTGAACACAATTTATACACTGCTTGTGAAAAGTTATTTCATAAACCCTCAGTTCTCAGTATAATGTATACTAATTAACATAGTCTCCTAACTTAAGGAGAGAGTTTAGAATTTAAACAGATGACATTCTTTAGGGCGCTATCATGGACAAAATTCTGCTGCACTGCCGGAGTAAAAAGCAATCGAAACAGTGCTCAGCCACTATGTAGGTTCCTAGCTCTTGGAAAGGGAAGACAAGCACAAAATCCAGATCCAAGTACTTCACAGATGGAAATACCTAGGTCTAGATCAAGACCTTACAGCCAACTAAAAATATTCATTTCTAAATATTTTTAAATGCTGTTGCCAATCAATTTTCAAGGTTTTTGAAAAGTAGGTATATTACCAGTCAGTTAAAAGGATTAATGGAAAACGCCAAAAAAATTTAAAAAGATATTTTGATCAGACAAGTAATTCCCATTGCAGATCTCTGATGTACTAACTAGCTAGAAGGGAGAGAGAGATATAGCAACTGCTAATTGCTAGTGGCTTCCACAAAAGGGCACCAACTTCAAAATTTACATTTCAAGGAACAGGAGAGTTTTAATTTTAAAGAAGAAACAGAGCCTAACTCTTGGATCTTAATATTGTCTCTTCTGGTGACAACAGTGAGAATCTGATGGGACTTTCAAGGAAACAAGCTATAAAAAATAACTTTAGCCAGTGGCCTATTTTCTTTTGTCTTGAAAAAAGCACAGTCTGCTTATGCAAGTTCCCCTGCACACCATTTTCTGGGGCTGTAAGAGATAATGGTAGTCAGTACCACTGACAGATCTTTGGCCAGGTCACCTCCTACATCTTGCTAATGCTTTGCACCTCCTATAGGGCTTCTCTTCTGAAAGCATTTCCAAGCAGTAAGGAAGGAGGACAATGTTAGTATTTGAGCAAGGAAACAGAAGTAAGAAACCACTGTTGTGTTGCCAGTGTGAGGCTCACTGTTCTCACTTTGGCAAATCCTTTAGCACTGGCATTGCTGTAAGCTAAAAACTCAAGAACTGGGCTCCAAAAACATGACAAATGCTACACAAAACATCAGGACATTGGGCTCATGTGAGACATTGCCGGCTTTCTTCTGCTATCTTTCTTCAGTCTCCTGGCCCATGCCAATTACAAGAGTGGCAGCTCCTGCTTTCCCAAAGCCATACCACACCGCACATCTGGGCCACTATCACAACAGCTGTCTCGTGGCACAAGGTTTTTCAACTCCTTCCAAACCCCCAAAAGCAGGCAGCTAATCTCTCGCTGTCCAAGTAATTTTACCTGCTGTGGCAGTGGTGTTTGAATGTTCCCTCTCTATTAAGAACGGTAGTAATAGCTGCATATTGTCAGTGCGAGCAGGGGGTACAGCCCCCTCGGTTGGAAAGACCTTAGCCAGTCAAGGTTTGCAGCTTAACCAAGCCTCATCTTAGGACTCCTCTCTTTGCGAACCTTTGCTCAGCTGTTATGTTCTTGCTCAGGTGTCTATCCAGATCACCCATATTTTCCAGTACATTCTGCATAAGCAGATAATTCAAATGATTTGAGTAACTCATCTTCACACAGGAACATATGTACCTGTCTTTTTTCCATTCATTATTTTGGTTTGTTTTTTTTCCTCCTATCATCTGGCTGGGGGAAGAAACAGAAGATGGCAGCTTCCTGCATTCCACTCCTCTTGTCTGTGTCTCTGTATCCATTTAGCCTAAAGCATTTCTCTCCCTTACAGTTCTCCAGTCCTTAATCTCTTTTGGTATCTTAGGTGTGGCTTTTGGGGATCTCAGGGTTAGAGTTGACCAATATCATTTTGGCCAACTGCATATGCATCAAAAACATAGTTGAAGAACAAAGAAAGTTTCACAAATTCAGAACAGAAAATATAAAAAGACTTCCAATTTTTCAGTGATGTTCTAATGTTGAAATTCACCTATAAAAAGGTGTTTAATTATAAATTTAAATAGTTATTATTCCCCCTGTATTTTATGTTTATCCACTACATGGAAAAAAAAATCATTACACTAACAGTCCAACCTGTCATTGCGTGGTTACTTGTTGCTCCTTTCTCTCTCTAGTATTGCTTTTATGTGCAGTCTGACCTTGGAAAATGAACCTGTGTTTTTTGCAATTGAGGGAGCATCAACTCCAATACCTGCTACCAAGTCCACTTCAGATGATCATCAGATGATCTCAAACTAATGAAGAGTTGTTGTTTACCCCCTCTCCTACTTCTGCTATTGACACATTGTCCAAGAGTTTCACTCTTCTGACAGAAACCTTTCCAACCCAGATTCATTCACTGCCAGTTTACACCCATCACTTGCGCCAACATTTAGCTTGCAAAATTCCATCCCCAGTTTGTTCTTCAGGCGTATCCACAGAGCAACACCTCCGCTCTCAGGCTTTGCTTTCCCAAGTCAGCCAAACCTTGTTCATAATATATATTCTCTGTTCCCAGCTCAGTCTTGTAACACTGCATCTGCTCCGATCGGCGCCCCAAGGGCTGTACAGATCAGACCAGTGAGGTCTCACCAGGGCCTTGAGCAACAGCCCTCCCAGTGTCACTTGCTGTCACCCAAGCTGAGAGGAGAAGCAGTAGCACGGGCACAACACCAGCCTGCAGGATGCTCAGCAGCACAAGAGAGGCAGGCAAGCAGCTTTGCCCTAGCAAGAGCCCACAGAGCCATCACCACGTGGCCTTGATGCAGGCACCAGCAGGCCCTTGCCAGCACACTGCACTGGAGAAGCGTCACGCTGTACCCATGTGGCCGCCCAGCACCATCCAGGCACTGAGCCAGCCTGTGTCCTGCTGGGCTGACACTGCACATAAACCCAAGTCGCTCAAATCTGACTGGTCCGCTCAGCTCAAACCTGCCATGGGAGCAATACAGCCAAGTCCAGGCAGTGTGGGGCCGTGACTGGCAGATCCTGCCAGACCCAAGGATGTCTGTGCAGTGCTAACCCAGCTATCTCCCAGAGTGTGGCCCCTCATCCATCTGCAGCGAGTTAATCCACCCACAGACAACAGGATCAACTGTACATTACTCCAGAAATATCTCTGGATACGTTCGTGGCTAAGTCACATAAATGTCTCATAATCACCCTGGCTGTTGCAGTGCAGAAAGTAAAGCCAGCCCCATTCCATATTTTCTGTGGGATGTGGCTGTTGCTTAATTGGTTTGTCAGCAGCAACTATTGGTGTAGGTTACAGGAATAAATTCCTTTCTAATCAACCATTGATTTTCAAGATGGTGGTTTCTGGAGAGCAGCCAGCCCCACAGGGTAGTAGCCAGAAAGGTTTGAGGTTGGTGCCAGCAGGTCCATCTTCCATGCTGCCCCAGCCCTGGTAGTGCAAGAGCAACACTAGCGGGCAGCAGCCCAGCTGGAAAGAGACGTTCCCACCATGACCCAATCCTGTTAGGCCCCGAAAGGCTAACACAGTTATTTCAGTTATGTTCTTACGCTGTATCCACCACTCTGTGCCATTTGCTCTATTGCAAATACAGATGAGACATCATACAAGCTGAAGTCTAAGTGCCAGATTTTGAAATCCTTTAGCAGCTGTTTCAATTGACAATAATGCCATAATGCATTTGTGTTGAAACAGTGGTGTGTACCTATATGTCCCTCCAGCAACAGCCATCTGGTGTGATATTTGCCTTGCCACAACTTTCAGTCTAGGAGAAAAGCTATCCTCTCAGTCATATGGTGTTCACTAAAAAGCTAGGCTACAGAAACTAAAACATCAGAGGCAAAAACAGAGACGGAGAGGAGGAAGCCAGGACTAGCTACATGCTGTACTTAATTCCTGGCCTTAGCAGAAATCACCAATAGAGTCTGCTATTCTGGGGATGGATCAGTGGAAGATACTCCAGATAAGGGAAGGAGAGAGCACTCCGGTGATGGAGGAGAGAAAAGAATAAATAGAGAAAGAACAAGGAAGTAAAGCAGAAGAACTGGGATGGGCAGCCTTAATGACTAGTACAAATTACAATGGGGAAAAATGAAGGAAAGGAAAGCAATAGAAGAATAGCGAAGAAAAGAACATGGAGGAATAGGATGGGGACTTGAAAAGAAAGACAAGTGACATTATAAACAAAGAGTATGAGTTAGGAAAGATTCTCGTTTTCTTTTGCAGTCAGTTCATTTGCATGGTTTCGGCAGCTATGTAGCTCAAGTCCACAGCCTGAGATTGCAAGCCTCACAGGTGGCACAGGGAAGAGTAATCTTTGGCTAGTATCGAAAAAAGTTGAGGGAAAGTTAAAAAAGGAGAACTGAGTCTTCTTCATTCCACAGAGCTCTGTGCACACTGATTTCCCTCATTCTTGTGTATAACGGGGAAGAGATCCCTTACAATGCCTAGAGAACAAGGCAAGGATTTTTGCAGGAGGAAAGATCTCATTTAAAGAGTCCCAAAATTCAGAAAGCAAAGGTTTGTTTTTGCAAAGACTTAAAGAGGTTGGCTACCATTTAAAAAGGAACAAAAGGGAAGGTCCTGTTGCTGTGAAGGTGCTGCAGCCCAATTACATTTCTTCAGTTCCAGCATAAGCAGTTCCCAGCACCATTTCTATTCTGCCTGCTGCTCACCCCTATCCCTGGCTCCCCTTCCAGGTCTTCCCGGACAGCTGTCTGTGGGAGCCCCACACTCAGACAGCCCCGAGAGCAAACCTGCCTGTGAAATTGTCACTGCTACCAAAAGAAATGGACACATATCTCTGAATTCAGTTCAAACTCAAAAATCATTCTTTAAAAGAGGTAAGAAGTTATTACCATGGAGATTAAGAATTTATACCTCGATTGTACAAAATAGCCTGTGGCTCAACTGTGATGCAGTTCCCAGTTTTGCCAGTGAATCCTCTGTGACCAGGTCATTCTCCTCTGTGCCTCAGTTTCCCATCTGCACACCGCAAGGATCCTGAGGACTGATTGTTTGAGACATTCAGACTCTAATCATCACTGCCAGAGAAACATCTTAAAACAAACTAAACTGCTAGCTGTCAAGCACATAAAGCTTTCAAACAAAAGGAGGAAAAAGGCTGGGAATGAAAGAGACCGCTTGCCAAGCGCTCAGACCAGAGCTGTGTTTTGTTTTGCTGGAGCAGGAAAGCAAGAGGCTGATGAGGAGTGGGAGGAAAGAAAAGAAAGCAAGCTAAACACATCAGGAGAGGTGCTGAGTGTTCAACCGTAGCAGAGGCCACCCCACAGAGGAATAAAAGCTGCATGCCCTGCAAAGGCAGTGCACAAGTTTGGCAGCAAATTATTCTAGATGAGGATCCCAGCTCTCTTATTACGGTGCTGGCTGAAAAGAATTTGCTGATGTCAAATGAGATAACAGGCATGCAGGCGAAACAACTGGTTTGATTAAGATACAGTGACAAGCTGCAATAAAAGGATGGCTACCAGTGTGGGGGATAACATTGCAAATGCTAAAAGTCACCTTCAAAACAGAGGCTGCTATTTTCACCCACAAGGAATTTTTTCTCCAAATCAGCTGCTAATAGTGGATAATAAGAGCCAATTAATGGAAACAGAACATTCTGTAAAATACACTTTTCATCAGCTGGGCAACTAAAACAAAATCTTTTCACACCTAGAGATAAGGGGCCATATCCTTTCCGGAACAGATCAGCACAGCTGCCTTTGTTTCAAATCTATTTTACACCAGTTGACTCTTTTGCCAGTGACACTGCCAAACGTGTTGTGCTAACACTAACACAAGGCGTTGAGATCCATCAGCGGGCTGCTGAAAGTCACGCTAATCAGTAAGAGCCACTTGCTTGTTTTAATAACTGCTGAGAACCTGAAAAGCAAGAAAACATTCCTCTTGTGAGGAATTCTCCTATGTGAGAAATGTGGAACGGTACAAGTCTATAGGCATAGTCTGGAGGTACTGGAATAAAGTCCAGTGCATTTTTCTCATTCCTGCTGGGGTGCCTGTCTGTGCAGGGCCAGAGCGCAAGTCCTCAGGGGATATCTGGGAACGGATTTGTGAAGTGAGATGTAGGTGCCTCACTGGAGATTTCACTTGCCTCCCCTTTACTGCCACAAACAAGCTGAACGAAGACAAGAGGCTGTCTCTGGGCATCGAGGCCAGGCTTTCCATTTTTCCTACCATTGACATTTATCCTCCTGCTCTAATGAGATTCGTGAAACAGTAAAGAAATTGTACTGTAATGTATCTTAACTTTAACCTCAGGAAAAGCAAAACAGAAGCGTGTGATGGAGTACACATTTGCTTTAACAAATTTTTTGTTGCATCACTGCAACAGAGATGCAAACGTCTTCCTAAATCTATCACAGCACTCTAAATTGTGCTCTGCAATCAAATTCACTTTAAAACTGCATTTCAGCTATACATCAGAATAGGACTCTTTGTACACAAAATTGCTCACAGAACCGCTGTTTCCATAGATTTCAAGTCCCTTTCCATGAAAATGCCCATTCCTCTCCCTTTATATTCTTCTAACCGTGCTTTTTATTTTACTCTTTCTTCAACGAGATTATCAGCATCTCTTTCTAAGGCAAGATAAATGAGAAGGATCACTCTGTCCTAGGGAAGGTCCACCAGCAATCGCAATATCTCTTTAATCAAAATCACCAGTCAACCAATGTCTGTTTCTAATGAAGTTGCACTTTTCTTTAATAAACCTCTATTATTTTTATCGAGGTTCCTCCCACAGCTGATTTTGACTGATACGGTTGTAATTGGCAACTTGACACAAGTCAGTACCTTTTCTGAATATTAATCATACTATCTACTCCCTAGTTCTTAGAAATGTGATGCTAAAAAGCTGAAAATATGATTTTTACCTGCTCAGAAACCAGAGACACCATGACAGGATTTTTAGGCCCCAATTTCAGCTGTGGCAACATTAAAACTAAAGGTAGGCAAATCTCCCACGTATATAGTCATGAGGGGGCAACACTGGGTGGCTTTGGCCAGCAGAATCAAGCTCCCAAAAACTACTCATTTGCAGCTTCTGCCATATTTACCATCAACTTACATCAACCCTTTCTCTCAAGCCACAGGAGAAATTGCTTTCTTCTCTAGCTCCTTCCTTCTTTGGTAAGTGAGATCACTCTTTGCGTAGGTAGAATTCCCAGGGTCAGTGGAAGATTTTACAGAGAATATGAAACCAGGCGTCACTAAAGACAAAATATCAATATGAGTGGTATTTCTTTATTGCACAGTCCCTATTCCCATTCATCCATTTTTCATAAGACTAGTTATCTCTGCTCATGTCCTAGCTGCAATATACTTCCAACAGTATATTGTAAACAACCAGCCGGGGCTTTTTTTTAAGCTGTGTAATTAGAATCCATTATTTTTCAGTTTAATTTCTCTTTCTGTAAGTATAGCTCCCAGTCATTACCAGATGGCTATTCTTACTCTTATTACTGGCCCCGCTGTCTAGATGATACTTACACTTATTATCCATCCTTATTTTTCCAAATAAGGACCTTAATGAGGACAAGCATAGTCTTTGTCTCTACAGTTGTGTATTAAATATTTCAACTTTAAAATTCAGACTGTAAGCACTGAAGACAGCATATGTTGAGAAAATTTAAAAAAAACACTCCTTTATTACAATGTTGAATGATTCAATACTAACGATATTTTTGCAATCACTAGAATGCTGAGGTTTTATAACCTCTACCTTATTCATTGCACAAGGTTTATTTCCTTGGATTTGCTCCAAAATAGCTTCTAGCTGTTCAACAAATTAAAAAGATATTGCTAGCTTAGCTCTAGAAATGTGTTCACGTCTTAAGCTTTTCTCTTATAGGTTATTCCTCTTCATTAATTATAACTGAAATTCTATACGAACTATATTTTTCTTCTCCTACAAGCTCCTCTTACTTGTAAAAGATTTCCTGATCTTATTTATGTCACTGCCATGGGAATGTAGAGCATCCCAAACAAAAAATCGCCTCATTACTTTCAGGGTCCATGACTTCCATCCATGTTGTCCCTGCTGTGTCAGCCAAAAGAGATGCATCATTTCTCCCCATCCACCAGCATCATCCATCAACGCCCTTTCTGACACGCTTGCTTTGATTGCCTCTCCCTTTGGCAAACTTTGCACTTTGGCATTTTAATATCCAACAGTGGCTCTAAAGAGCCCTGTACTGAGGCACCTACCAGGCACCATGGCAGGAGGGCAGGTACAAGCATCACCCCGGGACCTCCTGCCAGGAGGGAGCCGAAAGCTGGGCCCTGCGCTGGGATGCCCCGGGAGCCCAGCCCCAGTACCTGTGTGCACGCACATGCCTGACGAGCAATGATGCCCCATCTTCCAGGGAAGAAAAACATACGCAAGTGGATCATCTGCTTTTGGAGCAGCTCACCACCAACTGTGTTTTAACTTGGTGCCAGGGTGAGCTGGAAGCTGTAACTGGATGTGTGCGATACTGACCCTGGGGGCACGGAGCTGAGACTTGTACTACACAGCAGGAGCTGGTGATTGCTCATAGGCAGTATAATCACAGACTTAGGCAAGATTCGGTAAAACAGATAAAGGCATATCATGACTATGTTCATAGCTTGGATGAGTATGTTGTTTCAGTAATATTAATACCAGCTACATTTGGGTGCTTTTCAATTTTTTTCTGTTTTTAAATCAGATATTCCTGGCAAACAAACATTCACCATATGCTGCCCTTTCATATAAAGGGGAACATAACAGACATATTGAAATAACCAAACAACATTCTTGAGAAGATTTAATCAGCAAATACTAAAAGCACCATTTTCTGTTTTGTAAACAGCCATTCTGATTTTTTTTTTTTTAGCGTAGCAAATTAAACTCTTTTTATGATTGACTTTTTTTGATCAGCAGCTCAAAATCTCTGCATCATCTTCCTAGAAAGGGTAGAAAGCCACAGGAAAGAAAATCCTGGCAAGACTCATTTACTGAGAGAAAAAGTGTACAAAACTATCAATGCTAAAAAACAAAAATAAACCAGCTAAAAGAAATTACATATGCTGTGGCTGTGAACAGAGACGCAGAGACTGAAAAAAACATTTTTCATCATTAGAGACAGCTCTTTCCTCCTCTCCCATATGCACTGCTGCCTGGAGAGGCTGAGGAGGAGCTGTGCTTCCCAAGAGTTTTGACACAGGCATCTTTCTCTCTCCCTCCATCATCCCGGGAGCCTCCATACCCTAAGTCTGAGTCCCAAGAAGTGCAGAACCAGAAGATGCACAAGCAAAAATTCAGTTGCACCAAGAAGCATGCATACAGAGCCACAGGGCACCTGCAGACCCTGAGAAACAGATAGCCCTCACATCTGGCAAGAGGCAAGAAAGCAAAGACAAAGCAGATACAATCATTTGCTTCTAGCAATTGAATGACCAACATTAGACGGTTGACCAAACGACTGGGCATTCCTCCAGAGCCACTGTACAAGCGACCGGACCGAAGGAAAGGCTGTTCTCTGTCCTGCTTTGTATAATGCACAAATCGATCCTTTGAAATTCCTCAAACTAAGGCCAATTACACTCTCTCTCGATTTGAAAGAACAGTTAAGTTGAAAATCGTAAAACATCACAGACTGATGTTTGGCAAGTTTCTGTAACTACAGGAGGGGAAAAGGGACAGTTATCTGTCAAATCTTTGACTGAACCCATTGTAAATCAACATACCACAATAGGACCATACGATCCACTATCCTACCCAAAAGATTTTATGGCGAGAACCTCGCAAACAAAAGCAAGGCTGTTCTAAAGTGACAACCATGGATTTCTCTGGAGGGATTTTTGGCAGCAGCTTAAGTGAAATAATTCAGCTATGATCCCCATTTCCTGACACGATTTTAGATAAAGGCTGCTCTGCAGCTCTGTTAACATTAAATTATACAGCCAGTCTTGAAATTGCACAGATAGGAGTGCCTAATTTCAGGAGTAACTAGCACTCAGTCACTCACATCTATGAGTTCTTCATGGTTTCCTCTTTCTCTAAACTTTCTATGCAGCTAGCTTATTGAAACGGCCCTCAGAAATAACAAGAATCCTTTTGACCTAAATCCAATACTTACTGTTTTAATGCTTTTCAGTGCCTTGTTTATTACACATTTTTGCTACTTTATCACTTTCAATTGAAACACACAAACAGAGCAGTTTCTTTTTCTCTTTTAAAAGATCCACCTACGCAATTCCACTGATCGCTTTCAAGGAGCAACAGTCTGGGGTCCTCTGCGAGAACTTGCCTGTATTGTTTTGGGCAAAATACAATCATTGAGGAGACAACTCTCATCAACAAGAGTCACCTTCTGTCCTATATAAATCCTAGGCTTAAAGAAAAGACACAAGACCAGTCGAGAGAGTTGGAAAGAAAAAAAAACGGACCAAGTGCTCAACAGTTATTTTGCAAACAGTATCATGTGGTCCCCTAAAAAACAGTGTTAAAAGATTTTGCTTTCCTTCCAGGATTTACTATTACAAATTAGCAGCACTACTCATGGAGCATGAAAGAATTCTCTGACGTCGTCACAGGGGTTTTTCCCCAAGAACAAGCACAATACTTACTTTAACATAAAACTTAATTAACAAGTTTTAAAACTTGCAGGTGATTTTTTTTTTTTTAAACCATGAACAAATCTCAAAGTTAAATAAATATATTACATTAAATCAGGGGATGGGACAGGTGAAAATATAACATTTGATGAAAGAAGCTTAATTTTTGATTACACAGAACAGCTGTGGGTCTCTAACTTTGTCTCTCGGTATTGGCCTGAGGAACTTAAGGGACGAAGGGATAATTGAATTTATTTTCCTCCAGAGCTCATGCTGAGAAGGTTTTTAGTAGTTTTGAAGATGCAAATGTCTAAGTCCTAATATCATCTTGTACAGACCACTGTATAACTCTAAGACAGCAAAATCTCTTGAACACAGCTCATTTGAAACTCACTCACATCAGGGACAGAGGCAGAAGTACAAACAAGTTTGTCAGTGACACCTGACACATTATCCCATGAAATTTAGTCTTCCCCACATCTAGAAGCACACCACTCATTCCGGCTACAAGTCACAATTCATCCGAATAACAAATTATTTCAACACACTCTTAAATTCCTTTCCCACACCTCCATTTAACCTAAATTGTTAATATTGTGTATCATCATAGCAGCTACACAAATTGTGCTGTATTTTTTTTCCCAACAATAAAGATATTTGCTAGCATCACACTAGGATATGGCATGAAAACTTATGAAGAGATTTATTAGCTTAAACACATACATTTATAGATTCATTTGTTTTTGTCAAAACAATTTGTAGCATTTATTCTATTTCCTAACCTGGATGCCTTTTTGCTGACTCAAAGCTTGCATTTGCAATGCCTTTCCGATTGGTACCACAATGAAAACATGCATCTGCCCTGCAAAGAAACACCACCAGCTCCCACCTCCCCCAAACCACATACAAAAACAAGAAAAACAATCACAACCGCCCCATTTTATTCAAATTGCTCCAAAAGGCTACCTTGGACTCAGCCAAGAGTTGTTTCATTGAGAATTAGGAAGCAAATTCTAACTCGGTAGCACTGCAAAGATGCACTCGGCTATGCATTAAACAATTCAGCAACAATCTCTGAGTTTGGGACACATGACAACAGGGCTGTCAAACAGGATTAGAGATCTGATGACTCAGTAAATTAAATTTCCATAAGGTTTCAATTTCGTCGACTACAACGTCAACAGAAAAGAAAATCTCAGAAGTCATAATGGTGATTAGCCTGGTCTAATGAAGTGCAAAGCAGGGGGGAAATCAAGTCAATAGCTTTCCATTTCCCTTATTTGATTCCCAGTCTATTGACTGATTCGTGAAACAACAAAATTCCTATTGAAAACCTCCAGGATTGAATATTTTGCACAGGGAATACATGCAGCAACTGCTATTGCGCAGAAAGCCCCATGCCTGCGAAGCCAAGACACAGGCAGCATCTAAGGCCCTCACAGGTGCAGCGATGGCTGCAGGGCATCGACGGCACTTTCGGGCCCCCAGGCCTGCCCCACACCCCCGGCAGCTACCTCTGCCTGTGGGGAACCAGGCTTCTCCCTCCTCTTTGGGGCGGCTCAGGGCCGGCAGCACCCGCCAGGCACGTGGAGAGCGCCTGCGGCCACCCCACCACCCGGGCAGGGGGTCGGCAGCGCAGAGCACCCCAGCGCCGCTCTGACCCGAGGGAACAGCTCTGGGGGAAAGATGATTTACGGCTTCATACAGCACCAGAGGTGGCAGAAAGGCAGGACCGAGATGAATGGGAAACACAGACATGAGGCAGTGGGAAACAGAGATAAATGGAGAACACAGACTTTCTTGACAGTTCTGTAATTTCTTCCCTGAAAGCAGGGAACGAGTAGCTCTAGGAAAAGAAACCCCAGGTGAAAAATGCTCCAGTTAGGGGAGCAAGGGCTGAAATGAAAAATAGGGGGCTCTAGCCACAGCCAGGACAGTTTAGGACTTGTGAAAGGCTCCAGCCCATAAATCTGATCTCTTGCTGCAATGCCAGCCCCAACTGAGTAACAGCGATGCTTCAGAAACCACTAACCCCAGTGTATGGTGGGGGAGGTTTCCCCTTCCGATTTGAGCCCCCCACCCTCCCCAAGAGCGGGCAGCATTAGCAGCGCTCACAGGCACCTGCCCTCGCGATACTGCATGCAGACAGCCATGTCGCATGGAGGTGGCATCCTCGCTCCATATCCTAAATAAATTCATTTTATGCCCAGTTTTTCCACAGAAGTTCTAAGGGGACACTGGGACTCCCTTAGTGCATTTCTGGACTAGGAACTAATTATGCACTCATAGCCCCTGCAGCCAGGCTTTCCCCTTTGATCTTCAGCTTAGTGCTGCCATAGTTGCCCTTAGCCCCTTCTTCTTACTGTGTGCAGTGGCACAAGCACGGAAAGGAGCGTAAAGCAGCAGACGTTCTTACTAAAGCTTAGGGGATTTTCGAACTACAAAAACAGCAGGACTGCTTTGAGCTGCTGGGGCCTCTTCCCTCCTCTCTCTTTTAATGAAATGGTGCTGGTTACTGTCCCTTACTCCAAGGTAAGGTACAAGCCTCCGAGCTACCTTCTGCTCCCACGGGAAACAGCCTGGTCTCCGGTCAGCAGTGGCAGGGTAGATCCACGTATGGAGACCAGCTGAGTGAGCACCCAGCACCCTGTTGGTGCAAAATGGTCTGCAGACTGTCTGCATCCAACAAGCAGAAGTTGGGTATTTCTTCATTTCCAGTTCCAGTGGCCTACCCTGAACACTAATCAATGGAAAACAGAGGAAGCAATTACTTACATATGGGCCTTCCCATTTATCAGAGCAAGAAGCTATGGATTCAGTACGCATTAAGTCAGAAGACAGGCCACAGGGAGCTTCTGTCTTCTTCCAGCTACTGAAGTCATGATTAAATTAATTCTGTGCCCACTTTTCACACACAGCTGGGCATCCAGCAGTTACGGACCCCCACAGGAAGTCCACTTCCCTCAGCTTATCTCCAAAGTGCAGTTACGCATGCACAACATTAGCCACTTCTGCGAGCTTACATGCTGTTAGCAGGCTGTTAGGGACACACAACCACTGTCCAAGCAATAATCGCTCACTGTTCAGGTCCCCACCACTCCCATCCTGTCTGCAAATTAAAAATCTGCTACCTTCTCTGACTTGGCTAGCAATTAGAGGCTCTCTCACGCTAGCCCTCAGCAGACATAGGGCTTTAACAGATGGCAAGACAATGACGCAATTCAAAATCTAAATGTGATGCCCCAAGTTCAGACTGGTGCAGATTTGGTAACAAACAAAATGAAATGCATGACAACTGAAACGAGATCAATAAGACATAGATGAAAAATAAATTAAATCCCTCTCAAGTATGCAGTAGGGAGTGGGTATGATTTCTCGAAGGATAAAAATAACAAGCTTGCTTCTCTGGTCTGTTGCAGTCTCTGCAGCTCCCCCTTATGTGTTTCCCATCTCCATTGCAAAGCAGTATTAACCAATAAATAACTCTTCCAACTGAACACCCAAGCACTGAGAGTTAAAAGATGTAAATGATGTAGAAGACAAAAAGATGGACACAGACATTTCATTGACAAAATAGTTATGCTGTGCATACTATCAGTTACCACTTATATAGGTAATGTACCACAACTAAAATGGTGACTGAAATTTTGTCTTAAACATGCTCTGAATTTACAGCTTGCTGCTTTGCTAAACGTGAAAGTTTGAGTAAAAAAAAAAAAAAGAAATAAATGTGTCTTCTATTTTAATTTATCATTATCACTATCCAGAGAAGACAGGCTAAAATGAGGTGTAGGGAACCTTGGAGATCAAATCAGGATAAGTCAAAAGAAATGCTCAAAAAGGAACATGAAAAACAGTGTCACAAATTGTTCTTGTATTTATGTTAGCTGTTAGTCAAAAGTCTTAAGAGTATCAGCATCTCACATACACTGTGCTTCCCTAATATTAACCTACATGAAATTATTCCCTTGGTTCTCATACATTTTGATAAACAACCATTATACCACATGATGGACGAGTACCTAAACAGGATATGAAAGATTCCCATAAAAACACTAAAATTACATTATATATTTCATCACTTAAACCACACATCAGGTCTCCCCTCTATTTGGGATTAGAGACAAGAAATGCCACAGCAACTATTTCACATCTAGCTCTTGGGACCTGGTGTCTTTTGCTACTGGCTGTTGCCAGAGAATGGCATTAAATCACTCAAGATCATGTAACAACAGTAAGTTAGTTATCATGTAGGATTTATTACCTACACCCCCATAAAGACTCCTGGGCTGCTAATATGTGAGATAACTGAATAAGATGGCAGATGTGGAGATACAGACAGTACCCTAGCTCCAAGAGGTTATCACGCCATTTTAGGTCATTCTAGTCCATTCAAGAAGTTAACGTGCTTCCTCTGAACAAAAGATTCAGGCCAGGAATCATTGACTTGGACTAAAGACATTTTTTATGGAGCTTTAAAAAATGCAGCTAAAGTACTGATCGTGTGTTACTGCTTCCCAGGACACGTTTATTACAGGAGTGCCTAAGGATTAACCAAGAGCCAGACACCACCCTGCAAGGTGCTGTACAAACAAGGCAATGTAAAAGCATTTGAACAGAAGAGAGATACCCCTGCCCCTTCTTCCTCATGCCTGGCAAATTAAAAATTACCAGCAAACACCACAGTTCTGGTGGTTTTTGTGGGCTTAGATATTTATTTTGGGGGGGGGGGCAGGGAGGGGGGTCCTGCAGAGAATTAGTCACAGAGAAACAAAAAAGTGACCCAAGGGGATACATGGAGAAAGAGGAGAGAGGGGACAGGTACAGAGGGAGCTGAGAGGGAGGCTGTGAAGGATGACGAGGGCGGCTGGAGCGAAGCTGCAGGGCAGCAAGAAGGTACAGGAGATGTTTCCGCTTCTCCGCAGACCGTTGCTCTGGCTGCTACACAGCCTGCACGAAAGCTGCCACAGGGTCAGTCTCCCTTGAACAAGCGGTGGCCTCAGACCCTGTTTCCTCCTTTCTAGCCTAAGGCACAACACATCCAAGACAGACTGGATATTATCCTTGCAAAATATTTAGCCCTATTTTACATATAGGAAAGAGGAAGACAGTGGTGAGGTGCCCACGCCGCACGGAAACCCCATGGCTCCGGAGCTTGAGGCTCCGGCGCTGAGCAGCATTCCCTCTCCCCTCCATGGCTTGGCCCCACACACACAGGGCCACTGACTCCCCCCGAGATTATTACTGATTTTCAGGATCTTGAAATTAGTTTCTGAAAATTGATGGTGCCCCTGGGGCACTGGGATTAACCAGGCCACTCTCTGACTCACCTTAGGACCCTGCACTCTGAAGGACTCGATAAATTAAAGCTTTGCCTTTTCCCTGACCTCCCCTGCCCACCTGTGCTCTGCACTCCCAAAAGATCCTTCTAGAGCACCGTAAACTCACTGTTAAACTCTGCTGGAGAACAAGTAATTGAAACAAGAAGAGATTTTGCACAGCATCCAAAAAATCAATCTTTAATTACATATTGGCAACCTCAAAAACATCAAAGACAGAGGGTAGGTGAAATATCTTTACCTCCCAAAAAGCCATAAAATTGGATCACACAAGATTAGAGGGCCAGAAGCTTGGTTTTGGTTTGCTCTGACATCTGAGGGGGAAAAAAAACGGGNAGAGAATTGAGCTCTTCTTTAACACCTAGAGTCAAAAAAACATCTAAATATGTCCCTAACTTCAGGGAGGGACTTAAGCAGTTATTTCAGGGCTTTGCTGAACTGAAATCTTATACCCAAACCCTTCTTCCCTTTCAGAACTTTTAGCGATATATGTTATTAAAGTTACATGAGCATCTTTGAGTATTCAGCAAAAAGGATTCAGATCACAAGACAAGCTGAAATAACATCAGTAAGCTACAGCTTTTGATAATGTTTACCTCTATTTCATTTTCAAAGTACACAGAATGCCAAATCCTGCTTGCTTTTCATATGCAATTAATTCCACCAAAATCCTTTGGGACTACTTCTGAAACTAAAATGAGCAGGATTTAGTTTATAATCCAAAACTGACAGGAAGGAAAAATATGATATAGTGTCTTATCCCCAAAGAACCCTGGCACTAAATCCTTATGAGCGAGTAGAGCATCAGTATGTATTCTGCAGCTAATCTGGCAACTGGGCAATTTCATGTTTGTAATTTATATTTTTGCCCAAAAGACTGTGTAGAGACAGATGGTCACACCAAAGGAGGATAGTTTTGGAAAGAAGTCTCCTTCCCTTGGGAATATTTCACAAGATCAGTTTGGGGACTGCCAAAGCAAGATCTTTTTGCCAGGCAGCTTAATCACAATACACTAAATATCTTCAGGTTCTGGCTTCTATATCAAATTCCTACTATCTAGTAAGATAATATTAAATAAAAATAATAATAAAATAACATACTGTTGGGGAAAGAAGAGCAAAAGACATTTTGCTGATTGGATATGGTTTCTAATACTAACGACTGGATGTTGAGCCTCATTTCAAGTTTTTCTTATCCAAGGAAGGAAAGCTCTTGTGACTGCATTTTCTACATCCTTAAGAGTGTGCCCTAGGTTACTGATTATCTGAGATCCCATCACCAAGTTTTCAGCAAAGATTCTTGCTTCCTTCAGGCTGCAATGGCTCAGCAGATCAAGTTTCTAAAACACAGTTCATATAAATCTGATCTCGGGCAAAGGCTGTATAGCACTCCACCAGAATTTTCTGAAAATAAAGAAGATTTCCAAATTCTAAGCTTCTGTCTTACTGGGTTGAAATGTATTCACAAAAATGAGGACAGCAGACTTCACAAGGCACTTTCATAAATTGGGTCAGAGTACAAATCTAAATCCAAGGTACACTAATCAATTGGTCTTTCAGTGCTTTGTTTCAAAAAAGGAAATTAAGATTTTTAAGAATTATCTATGAAAATACCTGATACACTTAGTATAGCAACCCCTGTATCATTTGGATGATGAATTTGCCTTCTGCTGAATTTTCATTATGCCAGAAAGGTTTGGACCGTCAACAACAACTTCAGCTTAACAGCCTTCAGGATTGTCAGGTAGGAAGAGAGATTTTTAGGACTGTGAGATGAAATCAAATGCTGCTCTGGATCAACAGTTAAAGAGTTGATAGTTTTGATTTTGATCATCCCAAGTTTCAGAACTAAAACCTGATTTAGAAAAGTGAAATCTCTCTCACCTCTTATCTACCTGTTTTGCTTGTCTGCAGACTGAATAAGACATCACTTCATTCAGGCATTCATACTTGGCTGAGATACATTCTTCATAACCTTCAGAGCTAAAGAAAAATGTTATAAATTACATTTTAAAATACTGGATTAAATTTTGTGCTAAAAATCATACAATCTGCAGCCTTGAAATCACAAAATACATGCAACTATATCCTCAGTAAATACTTCGGAAATATTTCAGCTCTTTTGCCCTGTCTTCCCAGTGATAATAAATACAGAGATTTCAGTGCTAAATTTGGTAGATTTAAACTGGTTATTAGATTTCCGAATGACATATGCTGAGAGAGTTTCTGAAACTTGGCTTAAAGGAAAATAATATTGAATATAAAATGTTACTAGATAAGAGATACTAGAATCTCCAATTATTTACCTTCAACAAAAGAAACAGAAATATGTAAGCTGTCCCATGCCCTAGGTGTTTACCTAGTGCAGCAATGGCCAACTTCTTGTTTGCATGGGAGCTTCCTTATTTCCAGTCTGGTGTTTGGGGACAGACCAATAGAGTCATTACTGAACAGCGCTGCGCCTGGACTAATACACCGATTTGGATCAGACACACACACATTAACAGTCCCATTTGACTTCCACAGAAATCAATCAAGCTGTTTCATGACTGAACATGGCCCCAGGGGCCCCATTTGGTGACTGAAATCCATCAAAAACAATGGAAAGGATGAATGAAAGGAACTCTATTCATTTCAGAGCTGGGGAAGTAAGATAAATTGAAATGACATAAATGTGTCCCGTAGGCTTCTATGATAAAATTAAGATTAACTGCTGGGGTAAGTTCAACTTCAGTTCCTTAATAAGCAGAAAAAAGTTGGAAGAGAAGGAATGGACTCCTTAGGAATCTAACTGATCCCATCAGTTTCAATGAGTCTCAAAGCAGTTCTGCCTACTCTTTTTTACCTAAGGGGTACATATCCTCAGCGGCTTAGTATGAAAATGAAAAGGGAAAGAAATCACAATTTTTAAAGTAATTTTAGGTGTAGTTTAGCAATTCCAAACAGGTAGGATTAACCCTAGATTAAAAAAAAAGGGGGGGCTATTAATTCAGAATATCAAATGGACAAAAGGAAAACTAGCTGTCTTTCAAAGAAGTATTAGTACAGTGACTGAAAGGATGCCTTTGAGTAATCACTACACATTGGCAAATAACAAAAGTACTGTCATCTCCATTTTAGGAAGGACTCGGAGAAGATGAGCAATTTGAATAAGGTTACTTAGGAAAGCAGAGCCAGGAATAAAATTCAGGCCTGCTGACTTGTAGCTGTCTACTCACCTCCCAGTTATTACAAGTAATGCATGGGAAGGGAAATGGCATACTCTATTTAGGATGTCAGAATTTACTTTTAAAAAGATAAATGATTCATAAAACTCTGTACTAGTGAAGACCTCCCTGCATCTGTGATCAACTATGTAGCTGCTGAAACATTTAAGACAAAAGCACTGCTCATTTCCAAGTTATAGTTCTCATGAACTAAGAGCATTCAAGGTGATATTCTTGGCTCATTAAGAACAGCAGATGCCCATCTGTTGAGATCTGTTTTGACAGACTTTAATCCCTTTGCAGTTCTTTTTGTGTGTGTGTTTATTTATTTATTTTATTTTTTTTTTATAACATTGATGTCTATCTCACTTCTCTTAAAAGCAAAAAACTATGATGTCTGATGCAGTCAGGTAGCTGTGGACTTGACTGTTCACTAAATATTAGAAAGAGTGAAAATCAGTGAATGATCAGGCAAATTTCAAATCAAAAGAAACACGAAAAAAGAGAAACTTTGATTTTTGCAAAATATGCAGGAAAAAGCCAAGCAGTATTGGTCAAAAAGGCAGTTTGTTACAAAAGAGAAAACAGTGTAGACATCCAAGGTGCCTCCAGATTTTGAATATCATAAAAAATTTTCATAATTCCATCAAACTAAATAAGATGACTAGATGTCAGAAAAAGAAACAAAGATGCTCAGAGGAGTATGATTTCCTACAGCACAGCCTAATAGATTAGGACTCTTTGGTTTGGAAATAAGATTGCTGGAGGTGGGTATAATACAGGTCATTTTAAAAAAGGACTTTGAAAGGACTTGAATTTATATATCTGCTGTAGAAAGTCTTCAACAGCCTGTAACAATGATTTTCAGAGAGCCATCTCATCCATTTCTGAATCCAATGAGTCTTCATAAGCTGTGGAAAGTGAAACTTTACTTAAAAATATTCAAACTAACATTCATTATGAGGGAGGGCAAAGAAGAAGAAGAAGGGCAAAGAAGAAGAAGAAGGGCAAAGAAGAAGAAGAAGGGCAAAGAAGAAGAAGAAGGGCAAAGAAGAAGAAGAAGGGCAAAGGGAAATAGTTGATCACAGAATTTGGACTGATTATTCCTGATACTAAGAAAAAAATAAATTCTTAGATATTTCTCTGCATAAGGTGTTTTGAAATTCAGACCTAAAAATAGGTAGAAAAAAAAGAAAAGAAATTTAAACAATTTTATCAGTGGTTGATTTATTTCTGCTTTCTGCTTTCTCTGGTTGCAGTTCAGTGCAACCCATAAATAAGTGAGGCTGGCAAAGGAGATTGAGTTTTTGAGACTGCAAGAGTAATGGAGGAACTGAACTGCCTGGAGCTTGAAGCATCTGCTCCAGGGACACAAGCGACTGGACCTATTATCAGCTGTCTGTATGGCTTTTCCAGCCATGCACGCAGGTGACCATGCCAACATATTTAACTAATTTATGTTTCTCTGTCTTGCAAGAGGACAGACCTTGGACATGTTCCAGGCTCCATCACTCTATTAGTATAAAATTAAGAACGTCAGTAAGGTACATAAATTACAATATATACCAACATTTTGCAGCAAAATAGAAGTTTCCAATCAAGTTTCTCTCAGGAACTTTTTTCCAGTATTCATATCCAACCAGATCTATTACTGAGGTTAAGAAGAAAGGTGGAACAAAGCTTTCAAGCTGTAAGTTTTTGCAGGATAGTTTCTTCTGAAACACACTTACAAAAACAGCGGAACAACCCCAGAGGAAAGGCAGGGCCGCGCGGCGGTGCAGGGGCTGCCGGGCCGCGGCCCCTCAGGTGGCCCCTCGTGCCACCGGCCCACCTCGATCCCCGCCAGCCGCCCGCCCAAGTCTGGTGGCCCGCACACATTAAAACACACCTTAGGGTGCAGCAGTAGCTGCTCCCCCTCCTCCCTCCCCTCAGGACTGCGGCACCCACCAAGCCCAGAGGAGACGTCGCAGAGATCGGGCCAGAGGCCTGCAGCGGCACCAACGGCTCCCTGGGCAGAGGAGCTTGAGGGGTTTAAGATAATTATTGTAACAATCACGTACCGAGAAGGAGCAAAACTTGGCCAAAGATCTTCCAAGGTGTCTGGGGGAACCGGGCCAAGTGCCGGGAGCGACTCACACGGAGTGGGGAAGAGGCGCGAGGAAGCCCGGCCGAGATCAGCGGCAGCCCGGACACGTGGGATCAGCCGCTCCCCAGCGCCAGTGCCGACACCTGAGGCAGCCCAGCCCCAGCCCCAGGCACCACGGGCTCCCCCCGGCTGCCCCCCGCCCGCAGCGAGGCCCAGCCCAGCCCCAGCCCCAGGCACCACGGGCTCTCCCCCGGCTGCCCACCGCCCCCCAACCCGCTCTGGGCTCCGCAGCACCAGGGCGCCAGGCAGTGCCCAAAACGCATGGGCGCTCATCGCCTCCCGAAAACAAAGCCACCCTCTGACATAAAGATATCAATGTGACAGTTTAAAAAAAAAAAAAAGAAAAAAAAGTGGGGGGAAGGAAATTAAAGTCACTTCACAGATTACCATTTAAACCCACATTCCACCCTTTTGCAAAGTCAGTCTGTAAAATCCTAGGTACATCCGCTTTTGTTTGTTGATAAAAGGTGGCAGCAACTAAAACAAAAAAGCATTTCTTAAAAATGGAGTAACATGTATATTATGATCTAGCCCATCAAGCTCTGAAGAGAAAAGCCGCCAATGGCATCAAATATAAACAAGAAAATGTGACAGTTTGTTGCTTCTACTCAACATCAAGCGAGATGAACTGAATGCTGGAATTTAGCATTACCAGTTATTCATAAATAATTGATTTTTCTGGTTAAATATTTAATCCAATGTATACATCAGCATCTTCTTATAACAGATGGTCCTTGTAGCACCTCATGCTCTGCTCCTGCTAGATCTCAACACAAAGAGGATCAATAATTTGGACGTATGACATTAAAACAGAGAGATTTAATGAAAGAAGGCGTGCAGCTCATTAAATGCCACCTCTCTGGGATTTGCTGTTGAAGGGAGAACGGACAGCAGGTCGTGCACCCCCCCCAAAGATGGGCGCTGCCAGGCAGCCGGAGACACGGGAGAGCGGAGGGCTGCCCTCAGCACGCTGGGCTGCTGCGCCCCTCTGCCGGCAACACCCACGCTGCCGCAGCGCGGCGGGGAGTGGGAATTCCCTTCCTTCCTGATACTTGGCACCAGAATACTTGCCAGTCGGATGTTTTCTCTCTCCGATTCTTGAAAAAAATCCAAAATCTAGAGAGGTTTTCTAGTCAGTTTTGGTTTGGTTGCAAATCCTCACCCTAAGCTATCAGAAGGGGTGCTGCAAGCACATACCTTGGACAAATTTTTAACTGTCACAGCTACTTCCTGGGCACTCGCAAGGTGCATGCAGCGAGCTGAGGTCTGAGCAACTGCAGTATTAGCTTTTGAATAGCTTTTACTTACAATTATACAGATGGTTAGAATGAGGTACACAAATTAAGCGGCTCTCACAGCTGACAGGGTGCTTAGGATTTATATTGATAATATTTCCCAAATGGCATTTCTCAGCTGATGCACAGAGACTATTTCACTTACGGATCTTGGTGGGAAGGGGTTAACAAGCCCAACAGAGACTTTTCTAGAGGACAAACAAGCATCCTGAGTAGTACACTTCATTTAAAGATAAGTGGGCATAAAAACTACAGATATGGCGTAATATGAATTATTTAATGCTTAAAAACTCTCACATAAAATGAGACTGTATATAAATACTGCATAACATCAGCTGGGATTCATCACCATTCTCTGCTTTGCACATTTTAATTTATTATTTTTGGAGAAAATCAAAATTTGGCATCCACTGAATATCAGATCTTTAAAAGTCAGAACAAAATTTCTGTAATGAGACTTTTCTAAAAGTACTCTGCTTTAAGGACTAATGACATCCAATAATATGAAGATGGCCTTCATACAAGCTGTACATTCTGCTTTTTTTGGTGGATCTCAGTTCAGAAGTCTGTGCAACCCTCCTTCTGTTAATCAGCAGCTTTTTAGAAGAGCATATTCATAACTGACAGGTGTCACATCGCAGAAACAGGAGCACTGCTACAAAACTATGTAGTGTTTATGGCCAAAAGAAAATCGTATTTTTTAATATCAAAAAGATCTGCCAATTAAATAACAAAACGCTGCTTTAAATAATAATAATACAGCAGACAAGAGAGCACTTAAGTCTCCTAATATATAAGCAGATACACTACATTCCTTGGGGATGTTGCCATACTTACAGTTTGAAAACTTGTCTTTGGAATCAATTTCATCATCTGCAGCGGAGACCTCAAACAATTATCTTTCACTGGATTCAGCAGTAATGCCACACACCACTACTAGCAGTCACACTAAAAGCAAATCATTGAGGATGGGGGCAGTGGGGAGGGAAATCACCAACAAAATTAACTACTAATACAGTAATGTAAGCTTGTGACAAGCAGGCTGAATGTAAACATTACTAGTCATTGGTGAAGTAAGACAATTTATAAAACAGAAATGCTACCTCTCAGAAAAGCATCTAGTATTTCCATTTTCTTTCAGAAACTTCCTCCAAAAAGGTTCCAAAAAACTGAGTGCAAGGTGGTGGGTAAAAGACTAACACCATAAATTTAGAGGTTCCCCCTCAATTTCTAGACCAACATCATTGATACTTTCCCTCTGCTGCCCCTGAACCAGGACAGTTAATAAACTGGAGGATTAAACACTACAGTAACAATCTTTTGCCATATTCCCTCCCAAATAAGCCCCCAACTCCTAGTACAGTATTTTCAATTATTTAAGTTCCTGGCAGGCAATAAAACGTGTTTCTCAGCTGCTCAGCAAGCTAAACAATTCATTGAATACACCTAGTGAAGACCTGATCCAAATGTAAGGGGCTAGTTAGCTTGTATAATCGCACATAAAGATACCAGTTAGCCTTCTGTAGGATGTTCCCTTCATTATGTCCAAGGAATTTGTTGTAGCATCTTACTGAATTCATCCTGTTGGCATGTATTTCCTGATCAATTTACCATAAGCCTTTGGGATGTTATCTATATTACAGTTTATGTGGGAAATACTAATACTACACATACAAAAATATTTGTAAGATGACATCACCTTATCAGCAAATTTTAAAGTATATAAATTGTTTATTCCATGAAGTTATGTATGAATTAAGTTCTTCTTATATCCCCCAAAATATATCAAAACTTTCTAAATATCTAAACATAATTGGTAAATTAAGAGATGAAAATTTGAGTACAATGCCATATTCATGTCACACATTCCCCCCGCCACCTATCTTTTTATATGTTCAAATCTGATTCTTTCCTGAGTTATGCAATACACCTGTAGGTAGTACATATGAGGAATTTTTCTAATTGATTTAGCACATAATCAAGTTTGGAACAGAACTGCAAATAATTATTTTTCAGGGTAGTTACCATCAACAAGAGAGTAAATGCTATTTTAAAGGCTTTTTAAAGGCTTCTCTAATCACTCTTGTAGATAAACTGTTGAATGTTTAAAAGAGCAGAGTATTTATCTGAATACTGATGACATGCAGAATAAAGATAAATACCAATATGATATGCAATATATCTACACTTTAATATGATTATCTTTTCTATCAAAATAATCCTAAGTGTTAGGTTACATTATTAACACTCAAAAGTGTTATTTACTGAGCATATGAATCAGCCTGATTACATGTCAGATTTGAGTTTCAGTAGTTCAGGAATATGCTGATGGTTCCAACTCCAGACTGGATGCTATCACTATTCCTGTTATTTTCCAAATGGCGGTAAGGCCTGTCTCCATGTTAGCTTTGCCAGGCTTAGACATCAACTACAACCTAATCTTGGGGAATCTAACTCAAAACACAGAGGAGAAAAAAAAACAAACACAAGCTGCATTTATAATATAAGCTGAAAAATATTCCCAATAAGCAGACTGAAAAGAAATCTGCATTGACCCAACTTGTAAATATTAAGATACCTTTTTACCTGCTTTTACCACTACAAACGAACAACAGACAAAATAAGTCCAGGGCCAGTATCTTTTATATCTTGATTTTATCAGTGAAAAGGAAAATTATGTTGTCTTTCTTGATAACAAAGAGGATATGGTACCACAAACAATATGCTTTATTTTTCATCCTGCTAGCAAGGTTTTGTTGAATTAGATAACTGTAAGTACTGTCCAAACCATTATCCACAAGAACAACCATTTTACAAGTATTACGTAATTTTTACAAGAACAAAAATCAGTTAACCTGTAGGTGAGCACTATTCAGTAAAAAGTATTTTTTCTTCAACTATAAGCACAGTTCTGAATGATGCCTGGTGAGGCAGTTAGCAAATGCTAACTGCTGAAGAGGCGCAAATAGAAAATGCACAAGCATTTTAGGAATCTTCCTCCATAGCCACATCCTCTTGTAGCTTCTGCACCATTTTGTCCTCCAGCTGTTTTGGTTTGCCTTCAAAACAAAGAAAGGATTAAATTCAAAATGTCTCTCTAAGCCCAAATAACTTTTTTTCTTTAAATGATGTGTCCCTCTGTTCCAGAAGAAATAGTCAGCCTGAATGTACTGATAAAACAGTAGTTTAAAAGTAACCACTCAAGCTGAACCACTCAAGCACAACTGAAGAATTGTTGCAACGCTGTTACTGTTTTTATGCAAAGCCTAAAATGCAGTCAATGTGTTTTTTCCATCTAGTATTATGAACTTTGATACAGCTGGCAAGACCAATCAGAACTTTGCACAGCAATAATAAAAATGCATTATTTTTAAAAGATCAATAGCCTTCACACACTATTTACCTACAAGATTTAAGCACTCCTGAACACTGTTGGGTGACAATAACGTTAATTCTTAACAATGCCACAAGAAAAGCAGTCCAGAACTGATGTTTGATCCTGCTCTCTTTCAGGCCAGCTGGAATTGCAAAACTTTGAAAAGGTACCTATTGCTTGGCAAACAGATCTACTACACGCTGCTGTGCATCATCCTTTTAATGAAGCAAAAGGAAACAAAAAAATGCAGGTTTATTCTTTCAAATTTAAGATCTTTTTGATCCTTTCCCAATTCATACCACCTCCCCTCAAAAAACAAGTAAAAGATTAAATCAAAGTTTAAAAATATCCTGACAAAAGTCTGTTTCACACATAATCTTAGACTGTTGTTAATACAAACACATAAACTGAAAAAATGTAAACAGAACTCTAGTTAATGTTCAATAATGCATCACACCAACATCCACTGAGGTAAACTGCTGATAATTTTTTATAAAACAATAATGAATAGATAGATTTTTTACTAATTGCCATGTGTCCCATTAACTATATATTTTTTAATAAACAATCCATACAATCCACTTTACTAACATCATCTAACACAAACTAGTACTTGCGATAAGGAGTTCAGAAAACACATGATTTAGGAGGAATGGGTTTCTGCAACTGAAAGCTAATTGAAAAAACTCAGTTCACTGATGAAGAATATACATTCTTATATCTGAACTGGCAAAGATTTTGATGAAAATTAGTAAAACTACCATGATATTAAAAAAAATGTTAGCCTATCACTGAAAGAAATGGTATTTTCATATAAGTTTCATTACACACACTGAACTACAAAAAAAAAAAACAAAAAACCCCCACTCTCAATGTCTCATTAGCTAACAAGTTCAAAAAGTAGAGTTTAACTATCGTATTTTATATCAATCAGTGGTTCAGTTTGTTGAGTTTAAATGATTCAATTTAAAGGTAAGACTTAGATAAATGCATTAGTAACAAACGTATAGTTCAGAAAATACCAGGTACTGACTGCAGTTTAAAATAGAGCAGTAAGGAGAAAAAGAGAAGAATGCAGGACTACATAAATAAAAGGGTGCACTTGATTCAGAACCAAGATACTGCTCACGTTTAATGGCAAGAGCTGTTCTCCATATACAATATCCAAATCAATTATGAAAAATGCACATAATTATTGATCCGTAGAATTAGTCGTACAAAAAAATAATGTTCATCATGATAGTGTATACACAAGTTAATCTGAGCAAACCAGGTAAACTGAGTACTTGCCTGCATGTGGAGCGCGAAGAAGGTGGATATTCTGTTTGACTTCTTTGATGTCTTCTGCCTTCTGCAACTCTTTGCTCTTCTTTAATCTGAGACGGGGGTAGGAAGAGAATAAGGATTAAATTACCTTCAGAGTGGAGGAGTGTGTTTTCTGTTCAATACATGACATAGTTTTAACTAAAGATATGTAAACACAACTGTGTAAATAATGGGTAAATGTAAATAACTGGGTAAATAACTGTGACTATAAGGAAATAATGGTAGAAATACTTGAGAACTCATTCAAGCATATACTGGATGCACAACAAGAAAAGAGCCAGAATTATATCAGTTCTTAACAGGAATTTGTTTGAATTTTGGACTCTTCAAACCAGAAACATCAAAATACACCTACTAATGTTGAGTGTTCAAAAGCTACTTTTTCTTGGAGAGCCAATACAGCATAATTGTTTGGTCCACTCAACTATATTACCACATTATTTGGACTTCTGTGTGTATACAAAGCAAATAACCATCTAAAAGTTCTAATCATCAAATCTTTGGAAAGATGGAATATCTAATACAGATTTGCAAGTGCTCCCATAATACAAGTTTCCCTCCTTACCTGTTCATAATAAATCTAGCTTGGCGTTTTTGCTTGATTTCTTCCACTCTCTTCATTGCATCAACTGAAACAAAGCAAAAGTTGTTTTAAATGTGCTTACATACATACAGTTGAAAACACCTACTATTTCATAGAGCCACATTACAGTATTCCATAATATGAAACCTCTACATCAGAGACAACTGTTACACTACACAAAGGAAGTTCTTCCTTCTTCAAAGAAGAGAACAGAAGAACATTTTGTGTACCAACTATAATGAATTGCTTCCACTTTTATGCCTACATGTATTTTCTACAGCTAACCATCACAACAGACTCTTGTTCTAATTCAGATCAAATGCAAGTTACCACATTCCCCTTAGTGGCATTCATTCATAACTTAAAAATAAGCAACTCCTTCATTCTACATTGTTTGATTTATTAAAACAAACTGAAGCAGAATGAGTGAGAACAAAGAAACAACTACATCAGTGTAAAAGGCATATACTGGGAGCCCCTCAAAAACTGGAGAAGCACTTAGGTTTTTCAAAGACAATAGTTAAAAATAGATTAATGCTGCACCTGGTTTTCTAACTGTTTTCTGAAAAAAAAAATTAAGTGAAAACCCACACCTGCTCACAACTCAACCCATCCTACATTAAGAATTTGGTCATGATTCCAGTACTTTCAAAGAACAATCACTACAAGCATCAATATTCTGTGAAGTCTTCTGAAAACATGTGCATGTAAAAGAAAATTTCACTGCTCACAGCTTGTCTTTTGCTTTTTCTAGGATGACTCACCAGTCTTGCTCCACAACTCTCTCTGATACTTCACTGGTTCATTTCTACGTTTTTCAAACTCAAATGAATTATCCTATATAAATAAAAAGTAAATACAGATTTACATACAGGAGCATACGTAGATCAATACATACTTATTGTAGCACTCATAATTATCAGATGTGATTTTTGTTTTTCTTTTAGAATCTCAATTCCTACACTTCAATGACCTTTGGAGATTAGCAAACTAGAAGGGAATATCAGAATGCTCAACCTCAAAATGCCAGACACCACAGTAATTTGTCTGCAGAGAATTATTTACCAAAATATCTCCCTGGGCTATTTTCTTTCTAACGAGACAAAAGGAACAGGGAAGTCCCAGTCTGGAGTATGAAATAAGGAGTAGACTAGACAGGTGGAAGGCAAAATTGACAAGATGAAGTGCTAAAAACATTTACTGCAGGTCAAACAATTTTTATTCAATAACCCATAATTTTTGAAAGGTTCAAAAAAGAAACATTGTCTTAAGGATATTAAAAAAATATAAAGTCATCTGAAATTGCAATATATTTTGATTTGATGATGTTCTGTATTTTTTAAGGGTTTGGACAGATTTTTTTTGCTAGGTATACTTAGTTTTATACGAAGTTTAACTGAAGATCTTTCCCTGACAACAGGATCTTTTTTGTAATGGTAGAGCAGAACTATCAGATCAGCTGATAATCTTCACTTGAGCAAAAGACAATGAGAGAAACAATATACAGTAGCAAGAAATGCCACATACGCACTCCCAAGCCATGCTCAATTACAAAGCTCTAGGACACACAGTATACTAACATCTACAGGTCGTTCTTCTCGTTCTTCCAAAAATTCCCTAAAATTCATTTTTAACAAACTGCCACACAGTACCACAACATCAGTCATTGCAGATTTTCTCCTAAACTGAGTCAGCTTTTACCTGTTACAACATACAGCATTGTTTTGTATCACACCACAAACATAGCCAAAGGAAATATCGTAAGAGTAGCAGACACTCAAAGTGCCAGGATCTCCTAAACTACGTGCATGAAGATATAGATAAACTACTGCTGCCTCACACTGGCCAATGGATCTTTTCAGTTCCAAAGCTGAGGGGACAACTGAATGACTGCACAAAAACACTGGAAGCTGGAATAAAGACAGTCCTTCAGAAATATCTTATGAACAACTGCCTGGAAAGCCTATGACCTTCTGAATGCCTTTTTTTTTTTTTTTTAATATATATAAATCTTTTAAAAGAAGAACACTGAAATCCAGGAAAACAAGTAAATACAAGTAAAACAAGTAAATACATATAAGCTCTATCCAATGTGCTTAACTGTTCTAAGCAGTGACAACTATCACCTTCTTACAAACTACAGTATTTCTCATTACTACAAGCCTATTCAGACACCCCCCCAAAGCTTGCTTATGAAAGAATACTAACTGTACTAAAACAAAGCACTACTCTTATGTATTGTGTTTAACACATAGCATAGATATATTGGATCTCAAAATAAGAGCACTGTTTCACTTATTTAGACATGCATGAAGTAAATTTAAATTAAGATCTTAAATTCTTTTCAATAATGTAATTCAACTTAGCCAGGAAGAACTTGAAAGCAAACAGCACAATTACAAAAGATGGTAATTAAAGATGGCGCCTGAGAGTAACATCAAATAATAATAAAAAAAATCCTTCCCATAAGAAGATCCAGACAGCAGCAGATCATTGTATCAAAAATACATACTGAATTGTTAGTATTCTGTCAAAAAAGGGTAATTAAATCAGAGTAATCCATGAATTATTTAAGGATTGTCCTGCCAAATATACATATTTAGTGTTTTTACCACTGAAGTAACTTTGTCCTGAAACTTTAACATCCCATATGCTCTTATTGAAACTTTCCTATCCATGCAGAGACTCCTTCTATATATTCTAGGCTTTAAGGAGATTTCAAAAGGTAACTGTCCTACATGGTTTTTTTATATATATACACACACACATATATATACATACATACACACACACACACACATATATATATATAAAATATAGACTTCTGAAGGGTACCCCATAACCCAGATTATTGCTGGCTTCCACACTGAAGCTGAAAGGAGATGTGTTACAGTTGAGCTAAATGAATAAATCACTCCCAAGAAAAGTCTCACTTCGCCTTCCACAGTCCCTCCTTTCCCCCACTTACTCCATCGCTGGCACTCATCTAATTAGGTGGTAAAGCATTCAGCTAGCTAACCTAACCTGTCCGCAAGAGGAAGAGGTTTATTTTCTGCCATTTTAGTGAGTTAATGTGAAGTGTACACTGGTTTGTCTTCTTACCACTGTCAATTCTTTGCCAGCTGCTTTCCGGAAGGCTTTGGTCCATCTGATCTTTCTAGGATTTCGCTTCTTTTTAAAGTTTTTGTGGCATTTTGATTTGCAGAATCTAAATATCTTGAGAAAGAAGAAAAAGTTTACAGTCAAACTATGTTATTCCTGCACAGTTCCAAGCAAGTGTGATATCAAACACTTCTCTAACATCACCACTCATTGAGAACGACACTGACCTTTCAAATTTCGAAGGTTTAATTTGAGATATAGCTATTAAGTAACTACAAGGGATTTTATTTTTTATCATTCAGAAAATGAAACCACATTTTGGTGATTACAGATGCTTTATTTTCATTCTCTGGTCAGCATACATAAATTTGTAGGGTTACAAAAAATTCTAAGGTTTGATTATAGCTGGCTATTTACTTGGCTTGAAACCCAAAAGAAACATGTTAATACTCACTTTCTTTTCCTATCACAGATTACAGATTTCCCATATCTTAAGTGTTAAATAAAATATGGATCTTGTCCAGTAAGACTATACTATTCCAGAACACAAACTGCAAAATATGACACACAAAGAAGAATTACCAAAATTCATTCAAATTAAACTGTATTCTTGAATTCAAGAATTCACAACAGCATAACCCTAGTTTCCTGCTGGGTAATGGATTGAAAAAAGCAGCTCAATATTCATTTTCAAAGTAAATAAAAAGAAATTAGTCTGTAATATAGCTAAGTCCCATTGAAAATACTATTAATTTTCCAGAGCTTAAATATTACTAAAATCATGCTTTATTGCTTAAGGAGGCCTTTGAATAAATATGAACCTAGTAAGGTCATTCATGCCACACAGTGACCTTAAACTGCAAACAGCTTATATTTTCTAAGCCATTCTACATTTCTTTTAAAGTTAACATATACAGTTAATTTTCAATACATTAAATCAAACTTCACACTTTCATAAGAAAAAGAATAATGTTAAATATTTACTCTAACGTTGTAGCATTAGTTTTATTTACTTTAAATTACAGAAAAGCAACGAACAGTTAAAGAGAGCTTCTCTCAAGCAGGTTCCCAATACTGCTTGATAAACTGTGCAATTACATCACACAATAAAGCAAGCAGAGAAGCAGAGGAAGTTACTACAGACAAAATATTTCAAAGCAGTCTTTTATTCTGCCCATGAAATATTAGCTGTTGTACACCAGGCCTTCTCATTACTGGGAGAAGAATAAGCTAAAGATGTTCTGAAGCCTTTAATGGTTATCAAAACATAATACATGGGACAGCACAAGACTGTAACTACCACAGCATCACAAGAACTAATCCATAACAATTTTTTTTTCCCATTACATTGTTTCTAAATATTTTAGTCATGAAGACCTGACAAGTCAGTTTATTTCCTCCTCCTATATCTGGATCCCACTCTGGCACTCACAGCTTAAAATATCTTTTCTGAGTGTAACTATTGAAAAAGATGCAGAGTTTCAATTTTGTAACTATGTTATTCTAGACTCAGGTTAGGCATCTGGCACAGTTACCCATGAAAGTTCTGTATGTTTATCCAGAGAAAGTTTTCAGGTACACTAATGATGCCTAAAAGAATTTTCATTATGTGTACTTCGTATTACACATAAACTAATATTCAAATTATGTGACAAACAGCTGAGCTAAAGAACAATCTCCCGTCTTTGACTCTCCCACGTCCAACCGGCATTTTCCATTCAGAAGGAGTACATCGCTTTGGTGTGGCAGAACAGCAGTGAGACAAGAACAGGAAGGAGAGAAGAAACATAATCATATTCCTAGCTACAGTTCTTAATCCTCCCTGAATTTGTATATCACTTTGAACCACCCTTGGCTGTCTAGTATCCAAAGCAAAGCTGAAACTTTACTTAAAAATATTCAAACTAACATTCATTATTCATGAGTTTTAAAAAATCCCTTCTTCAGCCATACCATAATTCCATTCCCACCTAATAATCACTTCTAAAGAAAGCATATACAAAAGAATATGAAATCTTTAGTTGATGTAATCATCTTCAAAAACATATTTTTCCCACTTTTACCACGTTTTTTCCTTTCTTTACTCAGTCAGATCTACCATCATCTTTTGCTCTTTTACAGGCAACCTGCTCACAACTAAACTTCTACTTTGCTGATCTTTTTTTTTAAACCTCATGGCCATTTTCTAGCAAACAGAACTGCTCAAGCTGTGACAGCGACGAGCGACAGAGCTGAACCCAGAGCTGTTTTGGCGTCTGCACAGCAGAAGGAAGCCGCCCGGGTAAGCCCCATTGCACGGCGGCTCCCGCAGCGCCCCGCGGCACTGACGGGCGCGGCAGAGC
>NW_020447997.1:483884-526927 GCF_003343035.1 Apteryx rowi
CCGCGGCCCAGCCCGCACGGGGAAAAGCAGCTGCGGCTGCAGCGGGCGCCGACGCAGGCGCCAGAGCAGGGGCAGCGCCTTTCACGTCGTGCCGCTGCCGCCCGGGCGGCACCCCGGTGTGCCCCGCTTCCCCACCGCGGTTTGGCTTCACGCAGCCGGGAGCAGAGCGAGCCCCAGGCCGCAGCGAGGCGTCTGGCGCGTGCAAGGCTTAATGACTAGAAGAGAGAAATTCCTTAGAACGGGTCTGGAAATGCCAGGTTTTCCTCAAAAACAAAACACAGAATTGAAGTTGGGAGAAACTATTGGACTGTATTGCATCCTTAAAAATAAGCTTTTCTCTTTCCCAGGTGACTCTTTACTTCCCTGAAGCAGAAGCTCACATCTTAGAGTGGAAATGAAATACAAATTATGAGATTTTGTGGTCAACTTGCATTTGATCATCTCTGGGTTCTCATTACAAAGACAAAATTCTATTTTAAATGGGAAAAATGAGTGAAGCAGAAATGGCCCAGTATTAACCTCAGGATAGAGACAGTAATTGAAGTAAAGGATGAGGAGTCAGATGTAGACTTTAAAATCTACAGCTGATTTGCTCTAGAATTCAGGCAAATCACTTCTTGCTCCATTTCCACATTTGTAAGATCTATGCTTTCTACAGGGGAATTAGTACTTCAAACTCTGCTTAAAAAAATTATCTAAAACTGATGGCTCTACATCCATTACTCTAAGGAACCCCTTCCTCCCACTGCTCCCCCTCCTACAATGTTCCCCGTTTCTTGTGCAAAAACGTAAGTGCTGGGTGCCCTGCACCTTCCTAGACTGTTTGGGCCTGGACCGGGGTCTTCTCTCTGTTCCTTGTTCTCTGATCCTGGGGTGCTATCCCAGGCTCCGAGTCTGAACTCTTCCTCGGGCTGTGAGGCTCTAAAACCATGACTGCTGCTTCTCCATTTAGAAGGACCTAAGCATCAGAATCTGTTTGGAAAAATCCATGTGCTAAATAGCACATGCCTTTAGGGCTGTTTTTGTTTTCTGGTTTCTAGAACAATAAAAAAGGGGGCTGCATCACAAAAGATGGAAGGAAGAAAACAAAAATTGCTTTAGTCAGGCAGATTCACCAACGTCATCAGCACAGAACTTGTCCCCGATCTGTCTGACAGCCAGGCCTCAGCCACATCCTACGGCAGGAGCCCCAGCTAGAGTGCATGACCGGTGACTAGCACTCACCCCAGCCCCCAGGAACAACAGCCTCAGCTGACTCCGCAAGCGAGATAGCACTGCACAGGATATTAGTCTCATGCTGCGTGCTGGAGGGAAGGCTCTGTGGCTGTGACAGAAAATGGCAACCCAGCTGATAAGAGGAAATAGTAGAGACACATAGACAAGACAATATTGGGAGGGAAACTATGAAGACACCAAGTTTACAACTAGAGGCAAAACCACAAGGCAGTAAACAAGTTCACTTAGGTCTAGGGCAGCTGCGCTTTAGTATATGCAATTACAAGCCTTCTTCTCTTTCACTCTGATTAGTTTGAGTTTCCTGCCCATATGACCTTTTTCCCATGGTCTTATTTATTTCACTACAGACAGCTTGCTCCTGGCACAGTATTATATTGTGAGATCTTTGGTGGCTTCTATGATTTAAGCAGTGCAGATTAGACTCCGCTACCAATGCCTCCAACAGACAGATAAGATAGGAAGGCAAGCATTAACAATCAGATGTTTTTTTTCCTCAATACAGTTTTCATAACAAGGTGCTAATCTCCTTCAAATACATACTCAAAACAGAATCATTATGTTGAGGGTTTGAAGTGCTCACTCCTGAGCTTAAGGCAATGCAGACTGAAGATTACTGGAGTCAAAAATCTAGATTAATTATTGAAAAAGTGTATTTGACTTTACTCTCTTAACAGTTATTCACAGACAGAATTAGGTTTCCAGCTGGAAAACAGTCTTCCTGGAAGAGGAGGTTTTGCAGCAAAATGAATGGCTCATTTGTTTGGTTTTTAACACAGATTATTATGGCAAGGATTGTTTCACAAGATGTCTCAACRCAATAACTCAATCAAACTTGTAACAAAGCTCCAATCTGCAAATACTTACGTACTTTTCTAGGTTTCCCAATAGGAAGGGTGCCAGCAACTCTCACATGCAGATACGCACTTATAGATTTGGGTTCATAAAGAACAGAATCATGTAGGTTGGAAAGGACTTCTGGAGGCCATCTAGACCAACCTCCTGCTCAAAGCAGGACAAATTACATCAGGTTGCTCAGGGCTCTGCCCTGACCAGTCAATTTTTGTTGTTGTTTTTTGTGGATTCCACAGCCTCTCTGGGCTCCTGTTCCAATGTCTGCCCACCTGCATGGTCAAAAAATTTTCCTAATATCTAATCAAAATTTCCCCATGTACCAACTTATGTCTGTTGCCTCTTATCCTATCACTGTGCACCTCTAAGAAGGGTCTGGCTCCATCTTCAGTATCCCCTCCCCTTATACAGTTAAAGACAACAGTAAGGTCTTCCTTAGCCTTCTCTTCCTAAGGCTGAGGAAACCCCCTGTGCTCCAGCCCATGGTGGCCCCTGCTGGACTCTCTGCAGTATGTCAACATCTTTCTCATACATCTCAACATCTTTCTCATTTTGGTGCCCAAAACAGGACACAGTGTTCCAGATGCCACAGGGGCACACTTTTGGCTCCTGGTCAACTTGCTGTTGATGGCCTTTTGCTGTTGGTTGTCGCAGTTGATGGCAGTGGTCTTTTCAAAAAATTGCTTTCCAGCCAGTCAACACCCAGCCAGTACTTCTGCATGGGGTCATTCCACCCCGGATGCAGGACTTTGCATTTGCCCTTGTTAAATATCATGAGGTTCATGTTAGCTCATTTCTCTAGCCTGTTGAGGAACCTCTGAACAGCAGCCCTGCCCTCCAGCATATGATCATATCTGGGCATCTACATGGCTCCTCATGAAAGCAGCTGGTCTGAAAAATAAGGCTTCTCACCTTCGTAGAAGTGATAGGAGATTTTACAAAATGCATTGCCTGATTCTAATTACTCTGTACAGGCTATGTGCTCACATCAGCAGCTTTCTGAACATCCTATGAATGCAGAAGTGTAATAACTCCCTGCACTTGGCAAAAGATATCAGAATTACATGCCACCTCTGTTATTCCCATGAAGTTCATTCATTCAAGAAAAAGCAAGTTTGAGATGCTGCATAAGTCTTGGAAAGCAGGTCAGAAATGCTAACTAAGACGACTGTTAAGTACCAGCCATTTTAGTACTTTACTACAGTTGAGGATAGAATTAATCCAGAAACACCAACACACTAGGCAAAAGCCAGGATTATATGGAGTGGATGAGAGAAGTACGCTTTTGGTGACAGGAGGTACCTTCAAGTGTGCTGTCCAGCATGGATCATTCCTGTGGAGGAAGAATCTTGAGCCTCATTTTTTTTTTTCCATCTGTTTGATATCTGTCTGCGCTCACTGGAGTCACTACTGTGCTTCAAATCTCGATCTTCTACGGGTTGGGCTCCTTGTGGCATCACACAGGATGCATCAGCCCCCATTGGACTGGTTCAGTCAGTGCCAGAGGGGAACACCAAGGAATACTCACGCCACAGAAGAAAACTTACAAGTATTTGAACTAAAAAAGCCATAAGGCACAGAGACAGTGCATTTACACAGGTTAACACTGAACTGAGACAAAGCAAAATGCTACAATTCAGTTCAACAGATGCAGACAAAGTTGAGATCAGGAATATTTAACTATTTTATAGTAGCAAGAAGTCCTGGGACAAAGCATCTTAATGCAAATGCTTTCCAAAACTTTCTGCTCCATTACAGAACTTAATAGTTTCATCTGATACAGGATGGAAACTTTTCTTGAAATAAAATTTCTCATCACATGAAAACTCTGATTTTTTTTTTTTAAACCAGTGCTAGACTAGTAAGGATACTGTAATTCACAGTCGGTAAACATTCACCATGATTTCTCATGAAAGCTAAAAAGGAAGCAAAGTTTTGTCACAAAATAATTAAACTGAAGTGTACCACAAGATTTATGGCTTTACATCAAAGCAGTTTTATGTAGACTCTCTTTATACAGTAAATAGTTACATATAATATGCAGGACAAAAATATGACAGTTTCAGTATTTAATATCCAATTTAAATGTAGGTATCCAAAAGGAAAATTTTTTTTACACTTTTTTCAGTAGTCACTTAGCTCAGTAGTTGGCTGCAATAATCCTTACTGTTTTCAGGAACTGGATGGAGCTGTAAACACAAGAACTCCCATTAAAGTTAATGTATGACAAAGTTCCACTGCAACTCTCTGAAAAGCAGAGTTACTTTAAAACAAATTCAGACACTGAAGTACATTGAAATGTGTTGTGTTCTACAGTAAAGTTTAATACTCCACTGGTCAGAAACGTGATGATAACTTCAAAAGGCACTCTGAGTTAAACTACAGTAACTCCGGTCCACAAGCATTTTAGATTCTTGGTATTGTATAGTAGAAAAACTATATTTATTCAATACAAATTGCTTTAACCTCTGTCCTAGCAGTCAAATTATATTGCACTTTCAAATATTCTGTGTATGTTCTGATAAAAATCTAATATTTACATCTTGTGTTTGTTAAAGAAAAATACATTACTTTTAAAATATTTTAATAACCAAGTTTTAACACTTATTTTTGTATTTCTAATATAACCAGAGGCTACGTCAAAGATACAATTTCATAATTAGCTCCTATTTTAGTAAACATTTTTGGTCCTTCAAAAAAATTTGTTATGTTGCAATTCATGTTGACAACTGATGTCAATGTTTGCCTGAACTTGCAGTAGCCAAACAGATAGAATATTTAAATAAATAAATACATAATTTCTAAAGTAGTAATAGCTTTGGAGTTTTGTAAACAAACAGTTATGGAAAGTCTGTAAAAAAGACTCGGTTTGGCATGTTATGAATTTAATTGGCAATACTTTAGACTCTGCCAGGGTAGAAAACAGTTTGGTAGGCATATCTCAAATCAGTCTGGAAAAAATAAAAAAATAAAAAAATAAGAAATACTGATTGTTCCTTATGTTGTCATAAGAATAAATAAAAATGATCAAGGAGTAACATCATCCACTGAAACCAAAACAGATATTCATGTGATCTAAAAGAAAAAAAAAAGGGGGGGAGGGGAAAAGCAACTCTATTCATTTTTAAACACAACCTAAAGGAAATGAACAAGTCATATACGATAACCAAGATTTACAGGATGCAAAGTTCGGCAGGTGAAAATGAGCACTATGAATTTACAGAAATACTGATTTAGACAGAACTGGTATCTTAGACAGCTACGTCTCACAGAAGACAATCATTGTTCATTTCTCAATCCAAATTCAAAGAAACATTCAAATCTGTGTTTGGTAAAACAAATTCAGCACAAAGCACTAGCCCTGATGAAATTTTGCTGACATCTAGGTTGCCCTACATTCCTGTTAGAACATGAGTGGTAATATAAAAGAAACATAACAGATGTACACTTATGCCATTTACATATAAATATATGTATATGCATATTCTAGAAATTCAGATGATGCCAGGAGGTCTCATACGTGTGTTGGATATATTTTATATAGTACAGCTGTAGTTTAAACGTTCAATTTCATGGCATACCCAAACTGGTTTAAATGTGCACCCGCTGTGCTTCTCTAGACAGTTTTTTATTCCATATAGAATAGTTCTCTTTTAGCTTTCATCACTAGAAGCTGATGGTTTGCAAGAGCAAAGAAAAACTATTTGTATGCTTTTGTGGAAAATGCAGGATTTGTTCTTTACTGTTGTTATTTATTGATGAAATGATGAAACATTTCTGTTCAAATAGAATCAAGAACTGTTCTGTTCAAAATCAAGAACCCTGTTGGTAAACTTACTGTTAGTAGAGACTAAGAGCAGTCACAATATCTAATCTAAATGCTTAGTCTGTGTATTCAGTGGAGCCTTCAAATGGCAACTGAGAATCCAGTTCAGATGCCTACCCTTTCCTATTGCCCATACAGAGAATTTTTTCTAAGTTTGGTGATGAAAACTCCCCTCCTTCTCCTCCCTCCAAAGAAGAGAATTCAGGGAGCATCCAGTGTTACACCAAATTGATAAACCTCCGTCTTATCTGCTAATAAATTGCATACCTTCCAAGCAACAGCCAATGTTATTCAAAAGGAAACACCAAGAATTAATATAGCTTCATAATATAACTATATGATACTATTGGTCCGTAGGTTAAACAGTTAAGCTGCAACTGTACTATACCTTAGCATACACATTAAATTCAATTGTTGTAACTGAGTTAGCAGCCACATTTGCCTTTTTCTTGCTCCTCGTTCAGTTGTTCTGTAGAGCTGTGCCCATTGGAGCGCACTACCCCTTCTGGGATCCAGGATTTATCCACACACCGTTCCATGCGCTTCATGATGAGGTCAAGCAGAGTATCGATGGCTTTGCTTACATTACTCCCATTAGCTGCACTGGTTTCAAAATATGGTATTCTGCAGAAGATTTAAAAAACCACAAATTTAAATCATACAGTTTATATTCACAGGAACAAAACCAATACATGATTACTGCCACATACTTAGAAAACACACAAAGGCTATTACTGATACTCCAGAGGAGAAAGGGTCTAAGTGCTCAGTGGTCTGAAATACAAACGAAATGGCTCACACTGTAGATGGGGCAGAAGGATAAGCATGAGGTTACATTGTAGAATCCACATTTTACAGAGAACCAGTAGGTATGAGTTCCCAAAGTCATGCTACTGAAGTCTGTTTTTCCAGTTCTGCTCACCCACAAGAGATTCAATTACTTTACATAGCCTTGTCTGCGTATCAGCGTTCTCCTTACCCATCTCCACATCAGCTACAGCGCCAGTGCAAGACAGGAGTGCTAGCAGGCACGTTCCCCTGCAGGCGAGGCAGCAAAGACCCCGAATGTGGTGCTCTTGCCATCACTACAAAAGGTGTCACTGAACTGGGGCAACACTTGTTTTAAAATGCATGTCAACAGCCCCAACAGATGCAAAATGTTACTGCCTTAGAAGTGTATCTCCAGCATAGAAGAGTTAATGATAAGATATTCTTCCTTCTATTGAATTCACCAACCCCTCCCCCCCTAGGGAGCACTCCAATTCTCACATGCCCCCATCCATAGCAAATAACCACAGCCAAACATGAAAAAAAACATGAGTAAGCTGCCAGGCATGCTGATCAGGGATCCAGATTTTGGGGGAAGCAGTGCATCCATGTTAAAATGGAGACTGCATACAGGATATTTTCTCCTCTCTTTTCATTGCTTTGAATGCCCTGTTCCTATCAAGATAGGAAAGGAGCAGATACAACTGTCAAGACAGATAAAGGAGAAAACAAAATGAACCAGGGGAATGGACAAGAGATACGAATTCAGGTTGTCAGGGTGAATGGACACAGAAGAAAGAACAAGAAGGGCAAGCAAAAGCATTATCAAGATAAAAGAAGGAGATAAACAAAGCTAGTACAAATGAAAAAAAGCTTAAGGAAGGGGAAGACTGAATAAAAGAAGATGATAATAGGGATGACTGAAAATACAAGTCAGAGGGGCAAAAGGAGGAATAAAAAAGCAGGATACAGGAATAGAAAGATGAGGATAATTATCTCCAGTGGATGCTTATGTACTTAAAGAGGTTGATGAGAAGGGGACAAGAGTGTCAAAAGAGACAGGAGGAGAGTGATAAGCAAATAAAAAGCCTAGTGGATGTTGACGTTCACCAGGTTGAAGTTAGTCACTGCTTTGATGGAGGATGACTACAGATGGAAGAAGAGAACACCAAGCAGTAATAAGCAGTAGATGAATGCAGAATATTCTTTCCATTATTTTTTGAAGCATAAGGTTAGAAGAGTTAACTTTGGAGTCAAAGGGAAGAGGAGGAAGAGGAAGTAAGGGGAGGAAAATACTGGGGGTTTCTATCTGTACACTAATGCCAGGATAAACAAATGTAACTGGTGTCAGGAGCAATGGATAATAAATAAGTTCTTATTAAGAAGAAGGAGCCTGCAGACAGTGCCATGCCCCGAAGGACACCATTGCATTAACTAAATTTAATTCCAACTCCTGCCAGAAAAAAATTCTGACTCTGGCGTAACAGTGAAAGGGCAGATGCCTGCTGCAGTACTTTAAACTGTACCCTAAACCGGTAGGGGACCCTCATTTTAAAGGATTTTTACAGAGAGAGAAATGTATTATTTAAGGCTCCCTCCAATCATACCCATTTTAACACTAAGTTATGGCCCATGTTGTATCAGACCCAACCGGAGCATTTTCAAGCAAACACCTGTGTGCTTTCCCCAGCGTGCCCCCTCGCACTGGGGAACTGCTCCCAGCAAGCGACTTCCAAATTCTCCTCAAACTCTTGCTTTTCTAGAAGACTTCTGAAAGCTCTTGACGACGTTTAGGCTGGGGTGTGGGGATACCACTTCCTGTGGTGCTGATTGCAATCCTCCGTGCCGCTGCATCTTGTTTCAACCATTTCAATTTGTTTCAACTGTAAACTCTATTTAAAAGGTTTATCCTGTGTTTGCACAGTGCTCGGCCCACCTAGGTCTTGGCTAACAACAACAGTGTGAGCACCTTGGCATCGGCCATACATTACCACTTTTCACGACTGCCGAGGGTCAGGGTGTTTCGACAGTTGCTCTGTAGGCTTCGGCCCTCGGTGCTCAGTGCTCCCCACAGGGTGGTGCTAGAGCAGCTACCTTAGGGCTGCTCCCCAAGTGATTGAAATAATCACTTCGTAACTTTAAGTATTTCTTGTTTATCTCTAATTTGCAAGACTCAGTGAGTGGTCAAAAATATTATACTCCTGTCTCAGTATCTATGTCTCCTATGAACATTTTCAAAACACATCACCTACTAGTACAAGGCCTTTCCACAGGAGGGATATTCAGGATCACACACTTCTGTCATGAGCAGACTGTTTGCTGTGGCAGGATTTATCTTGCTTCCTCCCAGCAGCATTTGGGAAAGTCGAGCAGCTATCCTGCCTCATCTCCACGGGGCAGAGAAGGCTGTAACTGCCTGCAGATTGGATGTGATCTATAACTTTGACTTTTAGTTCCCTATTCCTAAATTAGGTTGGCATTATCAGCCACCATGATAAACGTTTCATAAATCGCTTTTTGCAGAAGGTGAAGTGCCATGCAGAAAGATCTCTTTCAAATCTTTAAGAAATTGCTACATGCCATCTGTTGCTGTTCAATCCCAAAAGTTTTTGCTCCTTCATAAGCAGCCAGTTAAAATACCATATGCACTTGCTGTTAGCTGTGTAATGTGGAATTCAAACACGCATTTTGGTAGGAGGAGGAAAAGGAAGCAGGTAATATTGCACTAAACCCATTTGTCTCTAATACACAATTAGCTTCAGATTTGCCTCCCTCCCATGATTCTTCAAGGTCAAGGAGAGCTAATTTGTGACTACCTCTGTGATAGCAAACAGTGTGGCATAACAGGACCAGGCCTGCAGAACAAGCCAAATAGGGCTGAGGACCCAAAGTTCACATTATAGGTGTTTTGCAGGTCTTTGGACCAGCGCTATTTCAATGCCCTGAACTGAATGCACATTAGCAGCTGGAACACATCTTCTGGTTTAGTTTTTATTTGAAAAGAAATCGAGTTCACACGCTACAAGGCTACTCCACAATGTGGATCAAACCATCGCAAATGGCTCAGAAGACTTGCTTCAAAAATACACATCTGACCTTCACTAGAATGCAAATATAGTCCAAAGATGAGACTCATGGAATTGTTAACAGGGTAGAAGAGTCCTATGGAATTTACTATCAGAAGAATCCCATCAGAAGAAAGCTTTGCCACTGTTCCTTTAGGGACACATGACCAGTGCCAGTAGGGATGGGGAAAGGCAAGGCTGCTGTCTCCTTCAGCTGGCCTGACTGATGTGCAGTTTTGGGACTTCCAGGGAAAGATTAAGAGAGCAATTAGATGTCTTCAAGAAAACACGGCTGAGGATTGAGTACCTTTTGAGGACAGCTGCTAAGAACTCATCTAAGGTACAGGTCCAGCAAAATTCCTTGAACAGCTGAAGGAAATTCAAACAGCTGAGAAGAAAGGGCAAGGAGGGGAAAGGGCAGCACAGCACACCACGAACAGCTTGGGGAGGCACATGGGGAACTGTGGTCTGGACCAGAATCACTCTTTTGTAGGAACCCAGCACTCTATAAAATAAACTCTTGGGATGCCTGCAAGTGGTCCAGGGGCTCTCGAAGAAACTGAGGCAGCATGTTTCAACAGCCATGCCAGTTACAGCAGCTGCCCTACAACAAACTTTTGTGATAAAACTTAAACTGTAAATTAGGATATCATTGTTTAATACTATTCTTGTTTTCCTCAAAAATCTGAGAGAGATGGGTTCTCTGTGCCCTGTAGAAAGCCTCAGCACAGGCAAGAGCAAGTTATACCATTGTTATTCATCTGCCTTCCCAGCTAAATTCCACCTCTTTTCCAGAACATTTGTGAAATGATTTACTTTGTTTCCTACCAAGGAAAGAAGATCACTTGATCTCCAATGCAAGATTATTACAAAATCAAGTATGTATTTTTAGGCAAAGCAAAAAACATTGACCTCTGACAGAAACAAGATATTATACAGGCCAGTTAAGTGTTCTAAAATGCTTATTCTCACAATAACCTTCCAGTATACAGAAGTGGCACTAGAGAGAGCATATTTCATTTTGCTTTAAACAGAACAATAACTGGAAGGAAGTTACTTACCCATATTTTTCTGCAAGTTCCTTTGCCTCTTCTTCTTTCACCATTCTTTGGTCTTCCAGATCACTCTTGTTTCCACATAATACAATGTCAGGGTTTTCACAATATGCATGCATTTGTAGCTGACCTAACAACAACAACAAAAATCAGGCTCACATCTTGCTGTTCTCACTAAGAACATTAGTACATTTAAGGGGACACAAGAACTTCAGGAAGATGACTCTTAGAAAGAGAGAAAACAAGTGTATTCTCTGTTACCTAGCAGGATTTCTCCTATTGCACAGAGAAGTCAGAGAGCAGGTGGACATCCACTATCACACACCCAGTGAACAAGTTGGGGAGCAAGAGCCTGATAACATTAGCACAGAAGCTGTGTATTTGTAGCTTGAGGAGTTGTGCTCACCAAGCATCTTCAGTGAGCTGCTAGGAAGGGAGAAAGAATACTTTCCCTCTCCTGATGTGCCACGGGTTTGGGAACTGCTTCCCCTAGACACACCAGCCTAGCAACATTTGCTTTCCATTAAGCCTTGCTGGCAAAGCTGAAGCTGAAGCTTTGCATAGGCTTTCCACAGACTTAAATTCCTGAATGACACTACAGTCAGGGATACAAAGTTTTCTCAGCTTGCTTACATATACATTCAAAGCTGAATTTCAGGTAAGCACTAGACACTACCACTAACAGTTATTACAATTATGAATGCAACATTTACTTTCTTTTTCCCTAGAAAGCTTTAAAAAACAGAATTTTCAGTTCCAACTATTTCTCAGTAAGGCCTCCATATTTGCAAACATAGCCCTGCAAGCAAGAAAAAAAAAAAAGCCATACTTATCCAGTTCCTGACGTTGAGGAAGCTTTGCTCATTTGTCAGATCAAAGAGTAGAAGAAACCCCATTGCATCTCTGAAGAAAGCTGTTGTCAGGCTACGAAACCTAGACCATTGAGGTGAAGTTAGCTGGCACATCTGATAAGTTAATTTGAAAACATAACTGTATACAGTTATAAAACTGAGGTAACTTAAAACTCAACTAGCTAGAAAAAAATATTCATCATAATTATTTCTGCTGATGTGGAGATTGGCTAACATGAATTGCTAGCATTACTGTGGCCTGATCCAGGGCTCAGGAAGTCAAGGAGACCTTCCACTCAAGCCTGAGAGCTTTAGATCAAGCCCCATATTGTAAAGCACACCTTAATCAAGAAATTAGAAGAAGAGTAAAGTTCATACAACACTGAAATTTTTTACTGTGCAGATCAGTTCTTGATTTTAAGATAATCAGCTGCAAGGATGCTAGTCTTTTAATAGACAACTAGAAAAGAATCCTTTGACTTGACTTCATCTGTCTGACTTTCCCAAGACCTCAAGATATTCACAATAACAACAACAACAATAATAATTATAAAAGGTTTAGAAATAGCTACATTAATTGGCCATGAAAAAAGTACACTGAAGGTTTCCATAAGACAGAAAAAAATACAGTTTTAATGTTTTAATTTAGCACAGCTGTAACTTAATAAGTACCCATGGGAAACTGCTTCCACCACTGTTAAAACCAGAGTAAGAGCACTTATCTGTCAAGTCATACAACTAAAATACAACAATCAATAAATAAAATTCTTATACTTAGTTGTGTTTTGTCTAACTTCATGACAACCGCCTTACTTGCTAGATAGAGAAAAACAAACAAATAAAAACAACATACCTTTCCTGCCCTGCAGTATCCCAGAGCTGAAGATGTATCCTCTGTCCTCTGCCACTAATGCCATCTGGCCCATTGGGTCTATAGACCTACAAAAGGCAAGTTTGCAAGACAGCATTAGCAATCCAGCCTCTATAGAACAGCAATAAAACCCTGATATTTAAAGTTGTTGAATGAAGCAAAACTAGCATTTCTGACTCAAGGCCCAACTACAGCTCAAACCTTCTGCTTTATATGACTTAGTAATAGGGTTGCATTTTAATTATGCATGTAGTTGAATATTTAAAAACAAGAGAAAAAGTGAAACTGGAGAAAGAGTTTCCGATAGACCGTGGACTCCAAACAGATATTCAGAATGGCCATTGAGTTTCCTTAGGCAAGTTTACTTTTTTATTTCAATTTTCTATTTTTTACTATTATCTCGTATCCTGTTCAAATTAAAATGTAATTATAAGAGAGCAACAATCAGATCATGCAATCTGGCAATATATTTGTACAACTAACAGAACCTCATTAGCAAACACAATATACTCATAAAGATAATGACATTTCTTCTTAACTGCCAAAAGACTGCTGAAAAAGAGCTGAGGGTAGATCTTATCATATTCTAGCTTATAAAAGCAGAAATTGGATGCTAATAATAAATGCTGAAGAGTTTACTCAGCACAAAAGCATAAATAAGGACATCTGTTAGCTTTGGAAGGATCAGATAAAAATAATATTCGTGTATTATAGAACACTTCAGGTTGGGTTGTCTTCTTTTCCTTGAACTATCATTGTACCTTAGATTACTGGAGATAGAAATATATCTTTAAGGACATGTAAGCTTGCTGAATTTGTGGATAATGTGAATCAGGTTGCTAAACATAATCCTTACTTTGAGTTACCAAATATATTAATCGAGTAACCCCACCACTTTTATTGTCCCACAAAAGGAATACTAACTTATTCAAGAGACCAGCGTCTCATCAGGATATTTATTCCTTCCCACTACTGTGGTGCATGTCACCCTTCGAAAGCCAGTTTACACAATGTCCATTTCACCATCCAGGTTTCTGGACGCTGGGGAAGTCGCAGTGGGCTGCACTGAAAGGTGTGTAACACTGCTGCAGGAGAAAGGAAAGGGCACAGTGCCACCTCCGTTCCTTAGGGCAGTAAGGACCAACATCCAATTGGTTATAACATAGTGTTCTGCGGCCTCAAGTTAAAAATATGTTTGCCTTACATTTAACAACAACTCAAGAGTTAAAAAAGCCTTTCTATTTTGTTTTTCACAATTTTTCTCTGGTACTGGTAACTCCTTAGGAAGCGAGAACAACTCCTTTTACCATGATATACCATTTCATTCTCATTTTCTTAAATGGTTTTTAAATTAACATTGCAGTCTTTGGTCACTAGCCATTTCAGTTCAGAAACAGCAAAACCATTTTTATTTCAGCCCAATCAGTCCTTGCATAGAGAGGTCACCAACAGAAGTGCTACTTGGGGTAGTATGAGCACAGTTCACCAAGCAGCTGTGCTCATCAGCGCTGGCTAGAGAGCAACGAGAGGTTGCTGAGAATCAGCTCTTCTTATTTTAAGTTTGGGGGAGCTAGGGGGGCAGACTACTTTCCTTATCAGGAGATTAATTACACAGTAACTGTGGATTGCATGCCTCCACACAAGCATCAGAAGGTTAGATTTTTTCAGAATAAAACCTAGCCATCATGAACATAAAGACAGCTATAGTTTTAAAGGAGCGTACTGTTTGTGAAAACTCACCACTCTCTTTTCCCGAAAGTCAATGCCCACCGTTGTGATAAATTTGGAATTAAATTTGCCATCTGTGTACTGGTAAAGAAGGCTGGTCTTTCCTACTCCAGAATCACCAAGTGCTAGAAATTTGATGAGGTAATCGTAGTCCCCATCAGACATAGTGAGAATTCAGGAGACACCTTAGAAAGCAAAGCAAAAAGCATTAGTTATTCAACAACTGTGCTAAAGCATCTTTTGCCACATGTTTAAAATACAAATCACTATTTGAACTACAAAGAATCCAGTAGTGGGACCAATTCTGTACTCTTCTACACTGGTTTCACATTAAACTCTCAATTATGGCAGGTATCAGTATCAAGTCCAGCTGAAAAATACATCATTTATTTTTTATAACGCTCATCTTACTGCAAAGAGGTGGCAACACAATTTTAACTTCTTCAAGAAAGACCGAAAACCAAGGTCAAAGAAAACTCTTCAAGATATCTGTAGCATGACTTGCAGAACTGTTTTAATCTGTGTGGAAGCTGGAAGAAACTACTTTAAACATATCGGCAATATAATTCTGATCTTGCGTTCACTGTGAGATTATTAATATACAGGAATAATTCAGATCCCCCACAATATTTAAATAAAAAGGCACCATATTGCCTCAGACCTTAAACATTTATTGAACTTTTTGTGAATACATAACAAGAGGCTCTCAAAGTAGTTTAACTAAAGTTGGTTCATGTCTTATTCTGTGTGATAATCATTTTCTATTAATAGCTATGTTTCAGTGTCAAAAAAGTCCTTTCATACCAGGAGGAAAAATAACCATGCAACATTTTCTTTCAGTTTGTAATGAAACAAGAGAACAATCTTCCAATTTTAAAAGTTTTATTCCCGGTAGTAGCAAATCATTTAAACTAAGTCTTGATATCTAAATGTCATTAAATAACACACACATTTTTCCATGGCCTATACACATTTAAGACATTTCCCTTTATTTTTTTTGCACCATTGAAACAATAATCACTTGTAAGATACACTCTGATCGAAGTGCAGTAACTAGCTAGAATTTACAACACAATCCCTGGAAATTTTAATGTACACTAGAAAGACTGATATAAGCGCATGAGTACTTTCCCGTTGAGCAGCTACTGAGCCTCACTTCCCCCAAAACAAACAGTAGTGAGCTGCCTTATGTTGTTTTCAAAGAAATGAATGCAAAAAGAGAAGCCTAAAATAACCACTCTAAAAACAGCAGAAATCTGGCATAAGACTGCCTTTTTTAAAGGAGGGAAATAAGTACCAAAATATACAAAAAGATAGATGATGAAATTAAAGACAAATTAAAATTTTCTGTTTGAAGTGTAAATAAGTATTATTAGAACTGCTTGTAGCTTGAACTAGATAAAACTACTCATTTCAGGTCATACACAGCAGCAGCTTGCATCAATGGCAAAACACCAATTCATTTCTTGAATATCAGTTCACAGCTTGAGGTTTGGAACAAAACTCCATATCTCAAGTATGTGGGTGTCAATCACCACCATTAAACTAAAGTCAGAATTATCTTTAAAGCCTTGACTTTATGTCAGTTCTGCTCTTGGTTACAAAACAGAACTGTGATTAGTTGACTTAGTCATTACTGGACTAACCATGATCCAGTGAAGACAACAGTTGAGTTTTACCAAGAAGTTCTCCAGCTGAAGCGTCAGTGGAAAGCGTTTGACACCTTACTGCCATCTCCAAGCTTGGAATCTCCCTTCTGCCAGTCAAAGCATATTTTACACTATGCCATCCACCACAGTGAAACCTTGCAGGACTAGGGCTTACCTAGTATTAGCTGACAGAGTTCACCCTCACTACCAAGCCACAGGCAGCTAATTCACTTTCCACTGTTGCATTTTAATATGATGTTTTGCAATAGAGTAAAAGGTTGGGGGAAAAAAAATGCACTAATCATTAACAGTGACCTTTTTACGTAAGTACACCAAAACTGCAGGTCTGCACTCACCATGTAGGTCTGCGAGAGTGGTCTATTCAAGCGAGTACGTGGAACAGACAGTGACACGCTGACATAAGAAAATTTTTAACAGAAACGAAAAGCCCTTATTGATCTAATACATTCACACATACCAGCAAAAGTCTTTTTTGTTCTTCCTCAAGAAGGGAGAGGATAAAAAATAAAATAAAATAAAATCAGATCATCTACCTTGCAGCTCTACAAAGCCTCTTCTCATTGAAACACATTAGAAGAAAGGGAAAAATGTTTTAAAAAGCAAACATGCAGATTTTTATTAAAGATTAGATTTGGTTTAGACTTCCGCCTCTTATACAGAGCTCCTTTTGCCCTCAGATGTTCTGCCAAGAGTAAAGGGCTGTGTAAAATATAGGGCCCCTCTATTCAAGTTCATGTTATTTTAGCTTCAATACCCCTAAATCAATTATTGCTTAAAAAGGCAAATCTTATAACCAGTATATTATGCAAAGACAGGCTGGCATCATGGTTTTTATTATGCTATTGCCCTCAGACAGAAGTATTTGCCTTGTCTTCCTGATATTTTGTTAGCTAGCTGTAGGTATACAGAACATACCTCTGATAAGATAGGAATGATAGTGCCACCTGATCACTGTAAACTAATTTATGTTATAAGAAAGCTAGTTTATTTTGCACCCTGTTCAGGACCTTATGGAGGAAGAATGGGCACTACAGCAGTATCACTATTAGCGGCACGCACGGAGGCGTAGAAACCGTTCCGGTTCAGGCCTGCTAAGAGTTACAGTAAAACCTCAGTAACCCTCCACTGACCAGAGCTGGATGAAAACCTTTGGTTAGACATGGAGGGGTGGGGAACACCCTAAAGACATTACTATGTCATATCAGATTTGTAGAGTATCCATTTGTATAAACATGCCACACCACGAGGACTACTTTAACCTCAGTTCTCCATATGGCTGGTAACAAATGCAATTTGCAAATGACTGGTAGTGGACTAGGAGCTCTTCACAGCAGGTGCATAAAAACGTTTTCTCAGTGGTGATCTGGAGAAGGAAGTTCTCTCCTTTGGCTTTTGAAATGTACACACCTTTCGCTGCACCCCGTAATGTCACTCTATTATTCAAATATCTCCGGGGTGTGGTTCTTGTGAAACCCTGCACAGCTAACCTATCCTTGGAGACATGCAAAGAGTTATTTTCACAGCAGTTTCAAGCCTTGTCCTCCTCCCTGTACAAATATTTAAAAAGTGATCTCCACCCTCTGCTTCTAAGACTTGCAGTCCTAGGGGCCAGACACATCCAGCTCTCTGCTATAGAAATTAGCATATATTCACAGCCAAAGTATATTCATAGCAAAAACTGCTAAGGAGTCTTTAAAAGAAGTATTAAAGTTTCCAGTATTTCACATGCTGTTTACTTAGTTTTCTTTAATCTAATTTGTTATTACATGTGGCTATGCTTTCACAGCAGAATATTTACACGCGCATTCACAAAAGGACAGACGTGACAGAATCAAAAAGGAAGGCAGCTTCATGACCTAAGCCGCTGTTTTGAAACACCTACCTCCCTGAACTCAATAGAAGACAACAGGCAGGATTTTACCCTGTCTCTGTAATTACTAGCTCAAAGGATCAGATCAGTTATACATCTTTCTAACTGGATAAGCTCACCTTCTTGCAATTCAACTTTAAAAACTTCAAAAATGTTAAGACACTTAAGAAATCCATCAAGCCTCTACTATTTGGCAGTTACCTGTTTCCTTGGTCAAAATTCTCTGTTCACCACTGCTTGTGTAGTCCATATGACGTAGCAGCTGCCACTCACCTCTGTCATACTCTCTATCCGTATATATCATATGGGAGACCTGTGTATTTTAAAATACAGGCCCTCCCCACTCTTCATTAAGTAACTGAAAGCTGTTTAACCAAGTCATGGACCTGTTACTATAAACTCATCCCATTTTTTTATTGTCTTTCCATCCACATTTCTATACCTCTTGTATCAGAAGAGTGGGAAGAAGGAAGAATCAGAGAAAAGGGGTGATATAATTAGAATTTATCAGGTCTACAAAGAGGAAAAAAGTCTGAAATCATTGTAGAATGATCATTTCCCAAAATTATTTTTAATAATAGTCCATAGCAAGCCCTCCAGGGTTTCTACTTTTGTAACCCCCCACCCCCTTGCATCCCTTTCAACTCCAGCATTGCACGTAGCCTAGCATGCAGATGGACAGGGACTACAAACAAGTACCACTGGCCTTTTACATTGCTGATGAGACCTCTACAGCTGTCACTTAGTCTGTGCAGGCATGACGGTCCCCATGGACCTCTCCCCACGCATGTCCAGATCACGGTACCCTGCCAGAAGGGATGCTCCGCAAAGCAAGCGTCGCTCTTGCTCAGCGCAGTTCCCAGTCCCAGAGTTTCACATTAACGGGCATCAGTGTTACAGGCTCATATTTGTGCCTCCAGGACATAAGTATCAGAATCCTACTGTGCAATAAAACACTTGAGACTATGGCAGCATTGCTCCTGGATAAAATGAGGAAATTGGCTTGGCATGCAGGATTTCTCCCGTGCAGTACAGGACAGCGAATACACTCTCTGAACAAAAAGCCTTGAACAGAACATGCAATTCCCATGTCATTACACAGCTGGAGGAGGGAAGAAAATGAAGGGAGAATGAAGGCACAAAGTAATAATATAGGAAAACATAAGCAAAAATAAGCATTGATCTACAAATGAAAATTTACACAGACATACACAGTGAAAAATCTAGGAAATCTGTACATGCTCTTAATCAGACAGTCTTCAAGCACATCAATTTAAAATAAAGGACACCACTTACCCCAAACTCTGCTAAAGGAATAGTTAGGGCTAACTGAAGACACTACTGCTAGTAGGAGACTTTCGTAGCACCGCCTGTTCAGCGCACAGCCACCAGGCTTACGTGTCACCTGTTTGCATTCCTGCTGATGGGTGCTCGGAGATAAGAGGTGTGCCTCAGGTCTAAGGAGGGGGCTGCTTCACACTACAGCTGGGAAGCAATTACACAGTTCACATGTCCCATTTATTCCTAAAGGCAAACAGCATTTCAGAAGAGATTTATGCATGACCTACCTAGAAGCAGACACAAAATATCTGCTAAACTTGCCACAAGCCATAAAACATCTTTGTGCGAGAACATTTTTTGTCAGAAACAGTGTCGTCGTATTAATGATGCAGTATATGGATCACAACTGTCCAGTTCTGTTCATAGCTTTATGTCTTTTTCTCTCGGGTGAGAGGAGGATGACAGCAGCCTCTACTGTGAACTGCTGGTTTTTATCTTTCTGCCTTGTACACAGAGGTTTGAGCACATCTTGCTGCCCCTTTGGTACCATGGTGAAAGTCAGCTTTACCATAGATTTCTAAAGAAAACAACAGAACAGTTATTCCTTGGCAAAGTCTGGAATGTAAAGGAATTAAATCTGACTGACTTCAGACCACACCTGCAACACCACCCATTTCACAAAGTAGTAATATGTATTTAAAGGAGACCATTTTAGACAAAAGGTAGAAAGAAAGGAAACGTTTCTTTTGGGGTCCTTTCCTCACCACTCCACTGAGCCCTCCAAGAGCAAAACACACTGTTCTGTATGAAAATATTACAATGAAACCATCTGACTCAACCCACTCAGACCCCTCATGCCAAATGAAGACGATTATTTATACATCTCAGACATCACCCTAGGATACTAGATCTGCAGCACAGCCAAAGCTATTTTCTAAATAGTATGATATATCATACAGAGACAATGATAAAGGCACAGAATAATTAGAATTTGCCAAGTAACACAGATTAGGCCTATAATTAATTCACATTTTAAGATATCACAGAATTTCATCACATTTTTCTTCTGGGGAGGGGGCAGACTCTTTTGTAGTCTCCAACATCTGCAAGTGTCACTGTTTTGAGGTAGATGTTGCAGACAAAGAAAGATGAATCATGTCTTGGCCTTGCTTCCTCTGTTCAGGAAAGCCTTGACCCTACTAGAATAGAGGGAAATGAACTGGGCTATGTCCTGGAGGTAGGAGCCACACTATAGCAAAGTCTGCACATTCTCCGTGCAATGCAGAACAACCCACCAAAAAAGGCATGAGCGTAGTGAAGAAAAGAGATATATCCTTAGGGACCCATCCCAACAAGAGTAGCATGTAACAGGAGAAAGAGCCTCAGTCTGCTTTAAAAGCTTCCACTGTGTTCATATCTGATTGAGCCATATTTGTAAATATACTGTGAAAAAAAGTCTAAAAAAATGCTTTGAAAATGAAGGTTTCCCCAAATATGGCTATATTCTTAAAACAGCAGCTAAGGCTTCATGTTCATCATGAAAGAGTTGACATGTGTATTGGAGGAAAGGAGTCCAAGCCCCACATGGACAGAAAGGGAAAACACTGCAGGTCTCTCAATAGGCAGTGTGTAAAAACAAGCACAGGGCAACAATGCAGTTGCACAGGTTGGAGCATTCTGCAAGTGCAAGTAAATTCACACTAAAAAAAAGCTTCTCGCTTGGATGCTACGCAGACTTAATGAGCTAACTTCAATAGCTGTTTTCTACATCACCGGATCCATCGCAGCAGAAGCCCAGAGAAGGTGCCCCGGCCAGCAAGGGAAGCCGTTCAGCGCCCCGGCGCCCCAGCACCCGGCAGGGACCGTGTTCCTGCCCGCACGGCCCAAGCGTGGCAAATGGCCTCACCCCGCTCTGCAGCAGCGGCGGCACCTCAGCGCCTGCAAAACTGGTCAATGTCAGACACTTGCCAGCTCTGTTGTAAACAAGGAACAGGGAGTTAAACGCACTTCCTTGCCAACACTTCATAAAAACTGCCCTTGGCTAAAAGCTGCCAGATACGTGCAAATGTGACACAAACAAATTATGACAATTTTTTTTTTTTTTAATCAAGCACCTGCTATACTGGGGGAAGAAAGTTAATAAATAAGCACTTCACAGTACTGAAATATTCTGAGCTCCATTATTTTTTTCTTAGGAAAACATATGACCTGTCTGGCTTTAATTTTGGCCAAAATGACATTTTCTGGGACTTCCCTGTAATATAAATAACAGGAAGGAAAATACGCTTTCCTCTCATAAATGAGAGGAAGAGATTCATTTACTCTGAACATTTATCTTTTGGTTACTCTCAATTGCTTTAACTTTACTTGACATTTCACCGTCATGCCCTTTTTAGCTTCAACTATTAAGGAATTACAAGGGATTAGATCATCAATATCTACGACTGCCTCTTTCTTGGAAGGATCCAAGTGATTTTGAGGGCGTTCAAGGTGCATATAGGATTCTGCAAAACCGTGTGCAAAAGATGAGTTGCAAAGCTTTAGTTTGCAAATGCTGATGTCACTTCTGTCTCAAGTGAAGATGTTCTACGACACTGTCAGCACTGCTGCAAGTGCAGAGTTCTGCATAGGAAGAACAAGAATTGACAGGCACACAAAGCAACAAGAGATGTTACAACTAGAGATGCCAGACAAAACCATGATCTCCCAACCAGAAAGGAGGCACAGAAGGGGTAAGTTAAGCAACAGGTTTGCAGATGTGGTAAGAAACTTCTACCTTGCACAACAGGGCAGGCAAGAAAACGACAGATTCTGGATTTCATTTCCAGAAAGCAAGTGAAAACTAGGAATGGAGAAGACAGGAAAGGAAACAACAGTTAGTTTTGCAACTACATTTGCATTTCAGCATAACCAAACCAAAGAAAAGGAGGTTGAATTTCAGTAGAGGATGACTCAGAGTTGCATACAGGAATGAAAGGCAGGATGTAACTGGAAAAAATTAGAAAATAAAACCAGGAATGCTGCAGGGGATACTCTCAGCATCATCTGTACTGAAGTATCTCTGTGCAGTTTCAACCTCTCTGCACAAACACAGCAAAATCTCCTACATCAGTTTTTCTTTAACATTTATAGTGCTTCATGGTAAGAAAAGGCTGTAGCTAAATAAGGATTTGCAAAAGTGTCTGGTGAAAACAGTTAAACTCTTTGAGAAGAGCTGTGTTTTTTGTGAGAACAAGAGCTTCTGCCTCCCAGGTTACCTCTCTGAACCCCCACCAGCAGCCACTTTCAGGTTCTAGCAGTGAAGCAATGGTCATGCATGCGAGTAAGCACCAGAGTAGACAAAGCAAAGATTTTTTTAAAAACAGCTCCATACTGCTTACTCTTTCCTCAGCCATTCAGCTGTTCCTCTGTTAAGGTCATTGAGCCGTAATGCATCACAAGGTATCAAGCCATACTTTTCACTAACTTATAAATGTGAAACTCCAAGTGAGACCAGGCATCTTTCCTTAATTTGCCAATTCTAACTGCTTCAGGAAGGACCCAGCTCATGGCTTACCTACAACTTCAACTTAATATGTGCAGCACATCACAACACTGTATTTGCTCTTCATAATATTAGAGTGACATAGTCATACATAGACTTGCACATAATTTCCAACCCTTTCAACTTAATGAGTCTGGCTGAGAGATGAGAAAAGTATATAGTCACCAAGAGCAACAAGAGCAGAAGTGCAGTTTATACAAACGTGCTGGTGGAGAAATAAGGCTAGAAGGTTACAAGAAGAAATTAAGAGTATCACAGAGGTTTACAATTTCAGTGCGGCCAAATGGTCTCAAAGATACTGTGTCAGACCTTCGGACAGATGGACACAGATTTCCTAGGACAGGCTGATACCTCTCGGCCTCATTACAGCTCACTGGCCTAAAACTCTCCGCAAATCTCATGCTGGTGAGCTCCCTCTCCAAGGGGAGGTCAGGCCATTCAGGATGGCCGTATCCAGCTCCTCACAGAGCTCCATGTACCTGAGCCCACAACACAGGAGCTGCCAGGATTTCACCCACAGAGCTGTTCATATACACAAAAGCAAGGAAACATCCAGAAGACTGCCCACCCACCCATTCAGCAAACTGACAGGACTCCACGAGAGTAAGGAAAAAGGGTGTACTCCTAGTTCAGCCATCAGAAACAGCCACTGAAAGATAAAGAAGGTACTAAGAATCACACAGCATTACAGGAACTGAGCACGTCTTTAAGCATTGATTGCGTTTTCCTGGAGATAGAAATCTCCAGCAGATAGCTGGAATAAGCAGACAAATGAGAAAGCAGAGTACAAGGGATAGGAAAAGGTAAAAATCTAAAAACTGAAAAAGAAAACAACATGCACAGTTAGAATATGAGCATAGTGATATCTCAGAGAACATGTGTGCATGCACTCATGCTAAAGAAAGCATTAGATTTTATGCTCAGCCTCTGTGGATGATTCAGTAGACTGCCATACACAGTAGTAAGGCCAGGTTCTTTGTTTATGTCCCTCAAAGCACACACTCCGTAAACAGCCAGAGGAAAATATTCTTTAAAAATGTATATATAGTTTCACTCCTCCAGGGTAGGAAAGTTCTCAGCTGTCTTTTACCTTGTTTTGGAAGACAGATATCTGGAATACAGATAATGTCTCTCCAAAAGGTCACACCGCCAAACTCATGAAGGCTACAGGATGCATACTCCATTAGAGGGAAACGATCTGCCAGAGATAAATGATCGTGATTAGGTCATTAAGAGTCTATGGGGAAGGTCGGCAACAGACAACCCGAAGATACCTACCAATCACTGCTACATAAATCTGAAATCCACACAAATATGATACAAATTGGACTATAAAACAAAACTGCATAATTCACTTAATAAGCTGTGAGTAAGCATATGAAAGGGGTGGGGCAGGAAAGAGTTTCAGTGCAGAATTTAATCCACTCTTCTCATCCTTTGGATTTGGAAATACTTGTTTCTCTTGTTCTTTTAGGAGGTAAACTGCTCCTTGCTAATTGAGATTTTTGATTGGAAGATGCAACAAAAGTTACTTTGCTTTTTGCCAGCTGCCACTATTCCTTAGCATTATTGCTTTTCTACAACGTTACAATATGTCCTTATTTTTGGAGCAAGTTATTTGATTTAGTTCAACCACTGAGGGGCAGAGGGTGAGGTGGGGGAAGCAGCATATAGCATTTCCTGAATGCTGGTCTGGCTATTTATTTCTTGGTGGCTTCACAATTTTCTCATTGCTTAGATGACATAGAAGTGTCCAAAGATTTTTAAGTCCACCAGAAGTTATTCTGTCTACATTTGCCAAATAACAGGAAAACAGCTCACTGCCAGGCACTCTAACCCTTCTGGAGCACGACTGATGGCTCAGGTCACGCTTCCAGCCACGAGTGAAAGGGTCCTGTCTCAGGCTGACAGCCTTTTCCTCAGAAAAATTACTGGCTATCAAAGTTATTGACTGAGCAACTAATCAATATCCATTTGTGATGAGCTGGAAAATCTGTATTATTTACGAATATTGGACATGACATTAGGAATACTAAGAAGTTATTTGTGGAAATATTCAATCAGAAAGGTTTCTTAAATGGATCCAGCAAAAAAGGCAAAATAAGTTTATAAATATCTGTGGGAAAATAAGGGAAACTGCCAGCTGAGAAATACCCTCTCTACTAACTAGAAAGTCTGTTCTTCCTATTCCTTAATCTAGAATCCAACATGCTCAGACTTGAAGTAAGAGGGACAGTCAGAGATGCAGAGCAGGGAATGGGTGCATGCGGATGGGGATGGAAGGAGGTGGCCAGACCGACAAAACTGAGGCTCACAGCAAGCATCCACTTCTGCCAAACTCTGACAAATCACAAGCTCTCGACAGAAGCAGTCTTGCAGGTGCTAAGCTCACTGGGCCAACTAGAGATTATGCTGGCAACCACCATGACGTGGATAAAGTCAGAGCCTTGCGGGCTGGCATCAAAGAAATGGAGAAGTGGGCCTCTTATTTGAATAATCTACTCTCAAAGGGTCTCAAGAAGGGCCTGAACCCTTGAATTCAGAGCCTGTAACAGCCGCTGTCTCAGAGATGTCTCTTCAGCCAGTTCTGTGCAGTGTTTTTTAGAAAATGTATGTCTGGAAACCAATTAGCATGCATGACGCTTTCATGTTTCGTAAATGCTATAAGAAGTTTAGAAATAATTTACTGAGCGTACTCTGGGTATAATTTGCTTGCTCCGTAATAAAACACCATTTCTGCCTGAAACGGACACAGGCCGTAGTCAGGCACCTACTTCTTCTCTTCGAGAAGTTATTAACATGCAACAGAAAAGCAGAAGTCTTGATCTGTCACAGCAGGACAGAGTCATCTTTGGAGCACTGTTTGCAGCTCAAAGGTAACACTCAATCTTTTCCTCACAAAGCAAAGCTAAAACTACAGTATACTTTTTCATAAGAATTCAGAAGTCAGCCCACTCCTTCAACAAGTCACGAAATCTTTTACTTGTACAGTTGCAGAACTACAACAGACATTAACACTGTCCAGGCTTTCTACTGAGGGTCTGCAGTCTGCCAAAATGTTTAGACAGTCTTTTGGCAAAATGTTTGCCTCAACCCGTGTCCCAGCACAGCTTCTTTTCTAGAGCCTCAGGGAAGGCATAATTCAAAAGAAGCACCGATTAAGCGGGCTGAACAGCACAACACAAAGCTTCCATTCAAAAAGCCTGTTGTTTTTCAACCCAAGTTGCCAACACTATTCATCTTGCTACTCTGATCAGAATCCCATATTCTTATGTGAATTATAATTCAACCTTGATACACAGCAAAGACAGTTCAGATACTCGGCACAGCAAATGAGTTCTTACACTAATTCTTCTCATGGGGGCATGCATGAGCCTTGCAAAGACAGCAAAGAGAATCACAAGCCTGGTGCCACCCTTTGTCTGTGTTATTTGTACCAGTTATTCTCTGCTTGCAGGCACCAAGCGGGCTGCAGAAGAGCACCCTGGCTGAAAGCTGGCGGCTGTTGCCAGGGTTTTTCATGCTGCAGATGCCTTCCTCGAGAATTCTTTCTTAAAATTTTATGCAGACATGCAGTTTCCCTAAGTTTTGCTTTAACGAAGAGAATTGGCATACAATAACTGGAGATTTCCTACCTCTCCCCCACAAAACTTCAATTAAAATTTTCAGAATGTTTCTGCTATAGCTAAGCAACAGCTTAGCAACAGTGAGCTTACAGCTCAACTGAGGCACAAGGGTGCACCTCTATAACCTGTGTTTCAGAACAAATATACAAAGTTATTCTAAGAAAACAAACTACCAGTCATCAGATTTCTCTAATTGATCCCAGCAGTTCCTATATAAAAAAGTACATCAAAGAATCTCATATGCAGTTTTCACATCACGGTGGATTCAGTCTGCTTTCCTAACTGAACAGCAAGTATGAAATTCAGTAGTAAGGGTCAGAAAATCTCAAGTTAACTGTAACAACCTAACCTCACGTAGTGATTTATTAGTAACTCATATATTCTACAATATGACTAAGAAAGGCACCACACCTCTAAAATGCAACATAGGATATAAAGGGCAAGTAGGTATGAAAAAATCTTTTCAGCTACAGATTTCTATCTACAAGTCACAAGAAGCTGAGAGCATGCAATGCACCATCCAACAAAGTTTCTATTTCGAAAGACTACTAAAATAGGCAGTGCTGTTTCATCTTCTAATAAAACACTGACTTTAGTTTGCAGTGTTTGGTTGACTTCAAATCAGTGCATATGATTTCTTATAGAAGGAAATAAATATCTAGCAGTAAAATTACAATAAAAACAACTTCAGTAAGTGAAAAAGAAAATCTCGGTTAGCATTAATCAGTACAGCCCCACTGATTTTAGTGGAGCTATGCTAACACACACCTACCAAGACTCACTCTGAGAGAATTCCCAACTCAAAGATCACCATTCTGCTTCTATTTATGTCAACAGTTGCACCATACTATATCAAAATTAAATTTCTGCAAAGAGACTTTATTCCTATGACACACGCCCTTCACAAAATTCAGAAGCAGGAGCTAAATTATTTCCTGGTTATGAAGCCAAACTTTATAGACCAAGGAAAAGTTACTCTAAGTTTTTCTCCTTAAAAAGTTATTTCTGCTTCCCTTTGACTGCAGCTCATTTCCTTGATTCTCCTAGGATCTGGTCCAGGTCTTCCTCTTAGGAACTGCTTGTAGGATGTTTTGATTTCATTGTTAAATTCTGTGTAGTTTCAGAACTTGCGTTGATTGTCTTTTTACAATTAAATAAAATAAAAAAAGGGCACAAAATTTACAATTTCTCTTTGAAGACCTTCTTATTTTCAGGATTAACAAATTCCTAACTGAATTAGTTTCCTAGTTTGTTTTTACCAGGCTTAATTACTTAGGCTGCTTTAACATACATGCTGGAACACAGCAAATACACCAAAACCCCATGGGAGTATGGGAGGGGAAAGAGGGGCAACACCACATGCTAAAATCTTGCCTTGTTTCAAATAATAGAATCCCAACACTATCAAAAGTTAATTTTTAAATAACTTAAGCTATTACACTAAATTCTAAAAAAAAAATCTCTACCCTGGAATGTGCTAGAAATAGCTTCTAAAACATGGAACATCCAACTTACACTTGTAATGCAATAATTGAAAAGCATTATTTAACAACAATAAACCACAGTGAAGCAAATAGGATAACCAATCTATCCAGCACAGCACAGGAAAAAAATTCCAGCAAGTCAAGCATCAGTGTTTACTAAAAGCTTTGTTCACAGTTATTTTATTTAAGCTTTTTCACATGCTGTAGATATTTGTAATGAAACAGCAAGAAGACATATTTGTGTAGCTACATTTATGAATTTGTCACCTTGTCCTCACAAACCTAGGGCAAGGGGTGACGATCAGGACTAGAGAAATTGTCTTAAGATACTTTATGCAAGACATCAGTTACAACTCTGGGAAAGTCTTGTGACTTTGCCACAGAAGTGGTGGAGAATACCGTTTTCTGTTCTCTGAACAATTCCTCCCTGGTTATTTACAGCCTGCAAAAGCTGGAAGTTTTGTCCTGCAACCTCGTTTAGAAACACACTGACAAATACTTAGGCTAGAAAGGATGCCCGATTATGAACTCATGCTTGGGATGGCAGTGTAATCAGATGGGCAGTTTCTAGTTTCTTCCCGATGAGATACAAAATACAGTAACAACATCCATCCCCCATATTTCCTTTTCCATAATTAATTTTCAGACTGAAACCACTACTAAATGATTAAGAAAGGCATATGAACTAGATGAGCTTTCATGGTTCTTTGCAGGCCATGTTTTTTAGTTAGAAAAGAACAACAGACTGTATAACAAACCATTTTTTTCCTTTTATCACTTACCACACGAGAGCAAACACACTGGTGTGCAATCCAGTTAAAAACACCACCACACTGAAGGAACTAGATTTCAAGAATCCTGCTAAAACAACCACAAAAAAAAAAAAAAAAAAAAAAAAAAAAAAAAAAAAAAAAAAAAAAAAAAAAAAAAAAAAAAAAAAAAAAAAAAAAAAAAAAAAAAAAGCTGAAAAAAATGCAATCCTGGGAAGACTGAAGTTATTTGTTAAATTGGGTCCAGTGTACTAAATAGTGTGGTAAAAATGAATAGAGGGATGGAAGTTCTGAAAAACTGCCACAACATAGTTTAGGAAAAATGAGCGAATAGTCTGGCCTGGCATCTTCAGAAGTGAGCCAATTTGCCTTCTTGTTTCAAAATTGACCTTATTTAACAACAACAAAACACATGTATAAAATTCTGTTTTGGTTTAAAGTGCAAGTCAGCCTGAACCAAAAGTGTTTGGGTAGACTCAGCACAGAAAGTTTTCAAGGACAAAATACAAAATGAAAGTTTACACTGTAGTGTCAGCATAACTCATTTCTTTCCTCCTCCATTTTACGTTTTAGCCCATCAGTAAAAATCATGTTATTTGCCCAGATTTCCTCAAGAAATTTTTATAAAATGCAGCGATTCAACACACACCCTACCACCAGCATACAGCAGAATGCTTCCTTTCAGAAGTCATCTCCTTTTGCCCAGAAGGTCCAAGCCTGCACCAAAATCTACTAGCATAGATCTTCAAGGACATGCAGAGTCTCACTAACATAATGTTAATTGTTTATTAGGTATAATTTATCTTTATATATGGTAATGAGAGCATAGGATGTAAATGCAGGAAAAAGAAAGGTTCAAGCAGCACAACATTTAGAAATACTGAGTTACTTTGCTCTGTATTATAAGATGTTATTTGCACAGCATACTTTGCTATCCAGATCTAATTCCACCCTCTAACTATAGGACAGGTTTTATATAACCACACTAAGAAATGCCAGCTGACAGCGTGGGACCAGAAAGGGCATCTCATTGTTACTCAATCCAGACACTGGCCGTTGCAGTCATTTCTTTTAATCTCAGTGATAAACTTACCAAGGTTTGTCTTTAAACCAAGGAGATGTCTTTCCCTCAGTCTCCTACGAAGAGATTAAATCCAACTCACCTAACCTAGAACAGTACTTGTATGAACCAGAAGCACCTTCCCGGTGTACGGCACTGGCCTGAGACTGAATCCAAGATAATTAAAACAGCACTGTCTGGGTTTTTTGCTCTTAAACTTTGATACCACTCCAGAGGGAACATCCTCTTTCCATACCCTGTTAGAGCCCCCTGCTATTTTTGCTACCAGCACTCTCACAAACCCTTCCAGTTCACATCAACCATGACTGGTTCATGCTCCAAACATTTACCAACTGCCAAACCCAGGCAGCAAAAAACAATGACAAAGATATACCAAAGAGCTGCACTTTTGTTTGTCATTTAAATCCGAAGAATACGTTTTACATAAAACAGTATACTTCACAATTTTGTTTATTTTCCCCTCTAGAAAAGGAGGATTCAATAATGCTGAACGCACTCAAAATAAAAATATTTAAGTGCATTTGTCAGAAGTACAGCAAATCATTTTTTTGAAGCTCTTAACACAGTAAGAGTTGGTCATAGAAAAACTGTCAGCTCAAGAAAAATAATGTAATAAATCTTATGAAAATAAACAAGAGAAAGCATTTACATACCTCAGCTTAATAACAGCAAATGGATCTGTAGTTTTTCAAGTGTACTTCAGCAGTGAGTTTCCTGACACAGCTCAGATATCTTGAATACCATAGTCATGGAAAAAGAGCTGCTTTTCATCTACAGTTGGTATCAGCAGAGAGAGAAAATAAGAACAGTGTATTTTAGAACAACAGCTCTAAGATTTGCCCTGATGCGCAAGGCTGCTGGCTGCACAACCCCTGCCCACCTAATTACTTTCAGCTGCCTGTCATGTGGCCTTGCTGCCCGATCAAGCGCTCTCTTTTCCTCCCTTGAAAACTAAGCAATGTAGTTAACTTGGTCTCCCTAAACCATAACGATCATTGATCCTTTGCTTGAACTAGTGATCCGTCTCCCCTTCTTGTCAGAGGAAAGTGAAAGTTGCAATGTTTCATTAAAAAAAAAAAAAAAAAAAAAACACACACACAGAAAACATGGTAGATAGTAGTCTACTACGATGAGATGCAGCGAGCACAAAACAAAAGCACCCAAAACAGAACGCAGAGTTTCAGTTCAGAGCCTGCTTTTACGCCTTTACAGATGACAGAAGTAGCTACCTATAGCAGAACTAACGCACAGACACCATGGTAAGACCATGTGGAAAGGAGCTGGAGGTCCCCACTCGCGGAGGCCGGGGACATGACAGACACTAGCAGCAGAGAGGGAGAGAGGAGGACAAAACCAGTCTTGTCCTCACTGCGTGCGATCCAACAGATGTGAGCTTTTACAGATGATGACTTACTTGTCAAAAAACCTTGTCTCGGTTTCAACAAGAGCGGGGGAGTAAGAAAGGAAATTAAGAAAGTTTCTATTACTATTCTCCAGTCTTATTTACGAAGCGATGCAGATAGCCCGCCTGCTGCAACGTTTAACATATCCTTAACAGGTTCATCTACCAGCAACAAAGACAACTCCACAAGCTCCTTGATTCACTTGTCTCAGTGCTCAACTATCTCAACTACTTTCCTGCAAATCAAGACAATTTTAACTGCCCCTTCCTCAGTGAACATGTAAGTTTTGCTATACAGGGATGATGAACTATTATTTATGTTGGAACACTTTTTCTACATGCTACCTTAGCATTTTCCCTTCCAGATCTAATTAACATCAGTTTCTTTGACCATTTGTTATGGGTTATAATTTTTAAACCTCTAACCATTCCTGGCTCATTCCAATCCATCTATAAATTTCACCACAGTTTAAGAAGAATTTTAAAAGTCCCTTTTTTGCTCCCACACATAATAAAAATAAGTTGGCACTCAGTTTTGGGCAACATGAATATTTTCAACCTAGCCCTAACTACTTCCCTGATCAATACAGAATAACATTTGCTATTCCGAAGAAAAATTTAGACCACAGTGCACAAGAATATAACTATAACTGTTCTCGAGTGCAGAAAGAGGAACAGGATAAGAAGTGTTGACAGCCAAAGCAACAGTTCTTTTGCCATGTTGCAAACAGCCCTGGGGAACGGCTGCACACTGAACACGCCAGCTGCTCGCCTGCGAGGCTCGACAGGCAATGGGAAAGGAGTTAAAGCTCTTCCACACATTTTGGCCATCTTTAAGGGGAAAACAATTTATAAATAGTTCTCAGACTTCAGCTTGTGATTTAAGGTAACAGATTAGGCTATTTAACTTTCCTCTGACCAACCTGCTATGAGGAATACCAAGTAATTTCCTCCCCACTCCTTCCAAAAAAGGAGTTTTCCAAAACAGAAAGACTTTGTTAGAAAGATACAGTCAAAATAAGCCTTATTTTGATTATGAGTGAAGTTACATTGATCTAGAACTGCAGAATTAGTACCAAAATGGAGGGCTCCAATTTGCAAAGAGGGACAACATCAGTGCTGTTACTTAAAGGCTCTGTTTTTAAGGTAAAACACATGCAGTGTTTCAGCAAATGCTTCGTGAACAGCTCAGCCGACCCTCCTGCAGAGGCAGGCAGTGCGAGCAAACGGTACGGCAGAGGCTGGAAGCAGGAACCACTGCAGCCAGCCCAAGGTAAGCCTTCCTCTCTCTCTCTCTCTCATCCTAATCTTAGGGATAAGAGATTGGACATTTTTAAAGTATATTTAGGAGATCACATTTATGACAGTAAAGTCCTGCGACAGTGAAATGTAGTTTGTACAGCTCTACAGAGGAATAGCCAGCTATGTTAGTTATTAACTTTTCCTGCAGTTTTTATGAAGCCTTTTTGACAAGACAGTCTGAATGTTCAGAATTTATGGCCTTCTTGTAAAAATTATCTATGCTGTACGGGTCTAGGAAGCTGGGAGGGAATTTGAAGACAAACACATTTGTACAGTGTGGAGCATTCTTCATCCCAAGCACCTGCAAACTTATTTCCACGTAGTCTGTGTTCTTGAGAAAAGCCATAACTGTCCAAATTGTCCTGTAGCAGGTGTTTTCCCAAGAAGAAAGTGCTAGATTGTTACCTGTCTTACCATGGTTCCAGCAGGGATTAGGACCTCTGCCACTGGAGACAGAAATAGGGGAAAAAGAGGATCTAGCAACAGTCCATCTCAGATAATGCTGCAGAACAACTCTCCTCTGCTTCCAATGCAAAAAGCAGAGCCTGCCTAACATCGGTGTCAGCTGCCTCCAGTCACATCCCAATTACCGGACTCAGTTGAAGAGGTCTGTTCTTCCGGCACTCTGATCAGTTAATGGCTTTTTCCAACACTCTTACACTAAAAATTCACCATGCATTTACCAATGGCCCTACTGTAGCCTTCACCAGTACTTACAGTGGAGGCTCAACAACAGACTTGCAAAACTATGGAATTTAAAACAGTCAGCAGGAAGCCAAGGGAAATGTTGTTCATCAGCATCCACAAATCTGATCTGTGCCATAAAACCTCTACTGGCAATCAAAGAGGAAACTTAAAAAAAAAAAATAGTTTAGCACATACTTCTTATAAAAATCTGATGTTTTGGATACCTAATTCTCATTTGTGTACCTGAAAATCTCTTTCTTTTTTCCTATACAAAGGGACATATATGCTGTAAAGATCAAGAAGTGCCAGATCACATGTTATACAGCAATTATTTCCCAGTGAGAAAAGTAATCTACCAAATGCAAAGAGAAGAGGAGAGGAGAAAAAGTAAATAGAAAAAATACGAATAAGCTAACTGGTAAAAGTGGATTCCTGCAACCATACAGCAGAATTAGAACTGGATCCTTGAAAGAAAGACAGCTTCTTGGGAAAAGACATTCTGGAAAAAATTGGAAGATGTGATGCAAAGAACTGCAAAGGAAAGCTGACTGCGCTGGCACTGAAGTTCAGCGCCGAGGAAAACTGACCAGCTGCCATGTGACTGAGCTTGCTACTTACTGCCACCGCAGTCCGTAAATGCAATAATATGCCAATATTCCAAGACAACACTAAAAAGACCTGAAAGGATGAGACAAAATTCATTATACTGATCTTTCTTTGCTTTCCTCATACCAACAGCCCTCCAAGAAAAAAAAAAAGAAAAAAAAAATAGGCAACTCATACTCAGAAGATCAGTTTTCATGCCAGAAATGTAAAAGCTGAACAGTGCCAGCATCAAATCGTGCAATGTCCTTTCAGCGATTAAAATGAAAGTAGGCCAGGCAGCCCTCCTGCAACCCAAGAGGCACCTCTAAAGGCACAAAGTGACATATCTGCTAACTATTTGGCAACATCATGGAATAAAGTAAAACTTTTATGTTTTTTTGTTTCAACTATAAGCCAATCTAGGTAATTAATAGTGATCACCAGGAAGCCTTCTTTTAGAATTGCAAGAAATAAAGTATCAGCATGTTTAAGGTTGGTGGCTTTTTAAACAAAAAATAGCTTCTTAAAAATAGCCTACTTCAAGTTAGACTCTAGATGAGTATCTTCGAAGGGTTAGAGTAGTCTCTCCAATAATAACACACAAATATAACACCAAGATAACACACATTTTAACAGCATCGATTTTGTTCTCATAGAACAACTTGCTGCCTAAAGGCAAGAATCTTTGCTAGCAATTGGGCACTCGACATCAGCACTTTGGAAAACCTCAGACAGAATTCTGTCATCCTTCTGCAGGAAAAACACCTCAAGGTTGCTTCCAGCAAGCTAATCTGCTTGTATTTGAAGAACCAGCTAGTATCTCAGGAGAGACTAGTAAAATTATCCTAAACAAGTTCATCTAATTGATTTTATTGATTTGTCATTTTTGCTGAACAAGTTTATGGTCTCCACAATACTTTGTATTAATGATAATTTAGCCACAGTTTAGCTTGAGGCAAAGCCAAGAGTGCAGGTCCCTCCTACAGATCTGAATGAAAACGAAAATGTAAGGTTAATTTTTAATTCATGAAAAGCTTGGGCTCTTCTATCTCTCTATTTGATCAAGCTTTGCATTAAAGAGATGAACATCTATCATAAACACTGTTTTCCTTTAAAATTTCTGAGGGAGAACTCAGTATTCAGCATATGTAACAGAAGTCAATCAAGAGACTGTATTAGAGAAGGGTGAATCAGATGTTCTTGCTCTCTAATAAAGTTCTGAAATATTAGAAAGAAAATATTAGAAACAATACAGCATCCATGTACAAAGTGTTAAGACACCAAGAAATAGTGAACAAACAGTTATGAATTTAAAACAAAAATAAAATGGAATAGTTGTTCATGAAAACGAACAAGCATGATTGTTTTGACTGAACAAATTTGATTCTTTTCCACTTAGGAACTAGTATTTTCAACAACATTCACACTGCTCAAATTACATCATTCTACTTACAAGAGTAAGATTTAAGTTAGAGATGGATGAAACACTTAGCAGGCTACAGCTCTTCTGTAGGTGCGACTTACATTGGTTTCATGTTTTGTAAATACTTATTAAATGGGTGCCTGATTTCATGAAGAGCGTATCTGTAAGAGTAATGCACACGGATGGAAATGCTCCTGTGTTTCGTTAAGAAGCTATAAATACACAATAATAATCTGATGTCTCTATCTTCGGTCTGAAGAGCTACAAAACCACTCATTTTAGATCAGCAATCTTTATCTACACATCAGAAGGGTTGATGAGTAGGTATATTTTTTAAATCAAAAAAGTTACAGTTTTACAGGAAGCTGTCATACCAATGCCAAGGAAGAGCAAGTGTACTACAGCTTACTTAGAAAGAATTTTCAATGTTTTACAATCCTATAACATTAATACTGTTTTGCAAATTGCTTAGATATTTTTATCCATGCTTAAGCTTAATGGATACACATTTGTTCTTTGCACTGCCTGATCCTGTATGTCATCACCAAGTAAGAAAAAGACACTGATTTTTTTAAACTGATCTCAGCAGAGTCCTCTTTTGGACAGAGCTGGATTTTCTTCTTAACACAAACAAGACTGTGGACATCTTTTGTAAAACTAATAGGGCAAGTCATTTTTTATTCTCCCCATAAGAAGACGACAGTGTCTTTTCCACTTTAAATTCGTTCTGAAGAGGACAAGTTGAATGGCTTAGCTAATACCCGCTTGTTGAACTGTATTTCTACTATAATAACTGCAGTGTTCAACTGTAGCACACTGAATGCTAATCAAGGCAAGAATCTAATAAATTACAATTAGTTTCTAGGAATAGTTCCATCTACAGATAGCCTGAACTGGGGAAAAAATGTCAAGCCTGTCTATGGCTATTTTCAAAAGTGGTCTATACACTTAAGAGCCTATTGCCGTATGCTGTCAAACAAATTAGAATTTATTGGGTAATCTCAACTTAATGTCACCACCTTTTCTCCTATCAAGATGTCCATTAACATAATTAGCCAAGTAGCATTTGTTAAACTCCTTTTAGCATTCTTTCTAGGATGACAGGTAAAAACAAATATAGAATAAACTTTACAATACTTGATAGAAAGAAGCTTGCCTCTTCTGAGCTACAGAAAAAATAAAAAAAATCCTGTTGTCATGTATTATTATTCAGCCTTCCATGCAATGAAGCATATGAAACCTCCCTGGATACCTGTAACTCTCATTTTTCCCCTCCACCATCTCTTAAACCACCAACATAATCATTAACATTACAGTTCCTTCATTCTCACATTTATTCAGTGGGTCCCTAAATTATGCATGCCTAACCTGACCAGTTAATCTTATTTCCTTTAGGGTGTTCCAGAAGAATCAGTGCATTTGTAGAGATGGTGATTCTGGAATAAATTATCAAAGTAGACCTACTCTTTCAGCTAAAACCAAAACTTCTCAACTTCCAGCTCTGTTGATCCTATTCCACTTCCTTTGTGACTGCCATTAAGAAAAATGTGACTGCTCCCATTTCTCAAGCTCCCACAGAACGCTAGGCTACAGAAACCCCCCCGAGGCTCAACTCACCATGCTGGAGCCTGAAGGCAGTTAAGTACTTCTTGGAGCAACACTCCGAACTTGCAATGCAAAAAACATAATGCTGAAATGAGGACATGCCTCTTAGACAGGTTTCCTAAGGAAACAAAGCTTAGACAGCTAGACAGAGAAATTGCATTTCTATCATTTCTGCCTTTTGCCCCAACGTTTGAAACTGTTGATCAATCTTAACCCTCTTTCACAGAGGGGAAGGAGCCACAAAGATAGGAAATTCCTATACACTTTGTAGAAAAATGGCAGCTGGATAAAGGAAAGAGACTCGGACGCATGTCTCCACTGAAGAGCTGGCAGTTACGACATAGCCTTTTACCAGTTCTGAGAGGCACCTGCCAGCCAGGCAACTAGCATAGGCATTGCTCCAGACCAGGCCAGCACACGCTGCCAATAGAGACTCATTCAATTTTACTGCATTTGCTTTCAATTTGCATTTAAAGACATTTTCTATTTCAACACAAATTCAATTTAAGCACATCTACTAGTAAAAATAAAATAAAATTAATAGAATAAAAACTAGTTGAATTTCTCTGTATTCACAGTTCAAGTATCTTTCCTTATCTACTAGAAAACATGATTTCACTTTTGCAGCAGCCTCTTTTCATGGGTCTTTCAAAGCCTTCTCTTACGTTTCTGCTGAAAAACAGCAGGATGTCAGGTCTCATCCTGTGCACTGGTTACCGTATGCAAACAGTTCCAGAGAACTATCAAATAAAGATTTATTGTCATCTGTTCTATTTTATAGCTAAAGGACACTAGAAGAAAGAATACTAGTCCAGCAATTCTAACTTAGAAAATGTGTACTCAAACCAAAAATTATGAGAGTTTTGCTATCAAATTCAAAGAAATATGATAAAATTCTAACAGTGCTACTGTCAAACTTGGATGACACCAACTCTATACAGATACTCTCTTGTCTATCCTGGCACCATTGGGATGCAAGTAAGAATATGGCAAAATTAAGTGTAGCCAGACAGTTCATGCCCTAGCAGAAAAGACCTGTCAAGCTGAATCATTGTTAGGGAGAAAGTCAGCGGAGCATGTGCCGTTACACACACGGGATCTTCAAGTGCTGGCTGAGGAACACTGTTGCAGAGGGAAAACCCCAGCAGCTAGAGCCTAACCTGTCACCTGCACACCGAGGCACATTCAATCATGCCTGAAATGTGGTTTAGAACCAAACAAGGGGGGAAGAGGATAATTATGATTAACATTAAAATTTGAAATTAAAACAAAAACAAAACCAGACTATCCTAACTTTTTGCTATAATCCACATTTTGGATGTTAATTATGCTTCAATATAGCTTTGGAAAGCACCACCCATTGGCAATAACTGTAACAGCAATTTGTCTCTCATGCAAGCCTTACATTAACAGTCCATAAAACTGAGAACAACTTCACAGTGTGAGCTACTCCCACAGTTGTTAGATTTGAGTGCTATCCTAAAGTTTTCAAATGCAGCACACCAAGCATGTCATGCAATTATCAGCAGCTGTCTGCAGAAGGAATGTAATTTCCCTCAGCAGCTACTAATACGAAGCATTATACTTGCAAGACTGGCTGAGACACAAAAGAAAACCAGAAAACTTGCATTTTTAATCATTAAACTAAACCAACTTTTCTCTTCCTCCTACCCAATATATTATCTACAAAGTCTTACTGAGCCCAGGTGCTACAATTCATTGCCAGAATGCTACATGTAATATTAGTCCTTATCACTGATAGCAGCCTTCAGTCCAGTCCAAATGTTCCCCTTCCCCAAGGATGTTATTGGAAAGGACTGTTTTCTTCCTTTCCAGTTCACATAGCAACCTTTTTCATTATAGCTCTTTGACTGAGCAGCTAAGAGGACTGAATGAAAAACCCAACGTAGTTATGAACATAATGAGATAGCAGGCTCTCAGACTGAAACCTGGTTGACTTTGGAGAGCGCATGCTGTTCACTTTCACGGCTGTACACCAGCTACCAAGACACCCTAGTCACTGAAGGGTTTAATTAGAAATGGAATGATGCCTTTAAAACAGCCATACTTCTGCAAGAGAACATTCGTCACCTTCTAATAACATATGCTGCCCTGCCTGTCAATATGCTTAACAGAAGTACTACAAAAACGGTACCTCAGTAATCTTTAACCTCACTTTTGAGTTTTGCTGTTTCTAACTCAAATCTGAAATGGGCTAATGTACCTGAAACCTTGTCTGCCCTTTCCAACCACATGAGTGGGTCTAATAGGAGACACTACTTCTATCTGCTGTGCTTGTCTCACCTCAAAGAAGGAAAAAAAAAAGAAGAATCTTGAGTATTATTACTTTGTTATTCATTCCTACAAATAGCCTTTTCAGCTGACAGTTATATGCACAACTACTAAGATGGCCAACTGCAAAACTGCAATCACAAACTCCAAAGTTAACCTGGATATAAGCTACTTGATTTGTATATGCAGGTATCTTACATGCATCTGATATTTTATTTGCACATAAAATATTTCAGCTGGATATACTCTTTACAATCCTTTCATTCACAGACCTGTTTTACACAAAGAATCACAGCAGACGTGTAGAGTGATTTTCAAAACACTATTTGCAAGTCCCAGTCAAGGAGTACGGTCCAGCTGGCAGCCTATGGGACATTTCTATCCAGCTCACTCCTTCCTCCCTCCAGGCAAGACAGAATCTGGGCCACAATGACGGCCCAAATTGTTATTGGGCCAATTGTTTGTGCCATTTAGTCTATTTATTTCTTGATGTTGAGAGTCCAACTTACTGCCACTGTGTTTGCTTAGAAGAGGTGGGGCTGGAGGCACAAAAGGCTGCAGATGTTGGACCACCCATTATGCAATTCACACAGCTTCCTTGGCTGTCACCTGATAACAGAAGGAGTTGTTCCCTTCTGAAGAATACGAATGGGGCCAAAACAGAGCTTTCTCCTACATCTTCCACAGCCTTCTTCACTTGCATAGCAGAGATCTTCTGACTTGCAATTGCACCTGTTGCTAGAAGGCTGCAGCTACCACTATATTGCACTGTATATGCACCAACTCAAGCATGAGCATAATTGCTCTCAGCCTTCATGCCTGCATCTTTGGTTCATTGGCAGGGCATCTGGTCACCTTGCAGGGTTCCAGGGTTCAGAGACCAAGAGCTGCCACAGTCCTGCCAGTCCTACAGCATCAGGAGCCCATTTGCTGCACAGACGCCGAGGCACACACACACATTTAACAAACTCTCTGGATCCCTCTCATGGAGGAGAAGCTATTCAGTGCCAGCTGCAGGTTTTATTTGGTGATCCTACGAATTCAAGTTTTAATTTAAAAAGATTACTCTTATACCTACCAACATCTTCCTCCACAAACTTCCAGAAAAGCTTTACTACTCCTCCTAAGCTCCTGTCTTCATAGCCGCTTTCTGCCCCTTTCCAGCCTTACTACCAGTCCTTACACTCTGTCTCCCGGAAGTGTCCATCTTACCCATTCTCTTCAGTGAAAACATCAGCCACAGAAAAAGGGAACGGCTATGGGAAGTGGGTTTGAAAACTCAGAAAAATAGCACTGCAATGCTTTACATCTTGATATTATCTTCACAGTTCTAAAAACGAAGACATTTGCCTTTTTTTTAAATATAGTTTAAAATACTGAAGAACTTGCCAGGCCAGCTGTAAGGAGCTCGCCGTATGTGAGAAGGATTCCAGCATCCAGTGCTACACAAAACTCTCACACATATATCACACTATCAACATCTTTTCAACACCTTGAAGTCACATCAACATCACAGGAAAAATTATACTGGTTTCATGTCATATTTTAATCTACATGGCAGAATTTAATCATCAAAGATTGTTAGACTGGAAAATAAATCACAGAAGCAGAGACAGCTTATTACAATAATAAAAAGTAAATTCTATTGTATTATTTATGAAAAAAAAGAATATTTCAGGAAAGAAATTAGGAGCTAGGACTCCTCATTTATCATGGCTTTACCTTTACCCCTTTACCAAAGGGTATGAACATAGCTGATTTAATGTGGTTCAAGTTAGTCCTGCCTCCTGACAGGGACACAGTTTTCAAACTAAAACAGATAAAAATCAGGAAAAAAAAAATCTCAGGACCAAATGCTATTCCCAGAAAAAGAAAATGGTTGGGAATATATTTGTATAGTAGAAAAAAAAAGTGTTTCTGCTCTAAAAAAAACACCCTGTTTTTTAAATAATTATGTCTTAACCCATGCTGTATTTAAACAGCTTTTCAGCCATGTTTGAAGTCAGTTCTGTAAACATGATTGTATCTCCAGCATGAGCAGTATCTGCGAGACAAGAGGAATGAAAGCAAGTTCTTGAGCGCTTCACATGCCCAGCCCAGCCCAGCCTGCAAATGCTTAGCTATAAATATGGAAGTTACCCTTTGAAATTAGTGAAATAAGATCAGACTTGAGTATCTGCAGGATCAGATCACATGTGCAAGGAAGAAGAGTACAATAAGGCAGCTTTAATATAGAAGAGAATATTTGATGATTAACTATTTAAATCAGAAGTTTAATACATTTTAAATGCACCTTGGTATAATTATTGGCTAAGCTATTAAATAACAGGGAAAATAAGAAATAGCAATTCTTTTCTCTCATCTCTAGTGCCTATTTTGCTTGTTTCTAAATTAAATTCTTGCTAGCTCTCTGTTGTGCTCTTAGTAAGGGCATTGATCTGTGAGCTCAGGGTTATGTGGATAACTGTCAGACTAATCAAAGACCATTGTGCCAGCACAGCAGATACCTGGCCATAAGAGAACAACTAAGAATCCACAAAAGACACAACAAGGGTTACTGCTTATAATACTTGTCTCTGTAAATGCTGCTAAAAGTCACTTAAGAACTCCTTTATCTCAACAATCTTCTCTTCGAAAGAAAAGGAAATGTGTAGTCAAGTGATAAAAAAAAAAGTCTTCCCATGTTTGAAGACAATGATGAAAACAAACTTACATTCCGTTTTCAGATATCTGGTTGCAGAAGAGAAATTTATTAACTGTAAAAATTATGATAACATAAGTTGTAGCCTCACCCAAAACTCCTTTTTGGAGCTAGAAATAAGGAGATGTAAAATTAGAACCCTGAACTAGAAACACAGGAACGTATTGTTCTTTTTTCCATCTTTTTAACCATACTTTTGAGACACCCATTTAGCATCACAAATACTATTCCTACAGTTACTTTTCAACTTTTGAAATGCACATTGTATTATGTGCTTTTTTCCTGGTGAAAAATACTTGGAACAGTCACAGAAGTGCTACAAACGCATGAAAAGAAACAAAGGCTAAGAGGATGATTATATGTAGGACTAAATTTCCAGGAAAAGGCATGCAGAATAGATTTTAGAAACCGATCAGCACTGCTAATAAAGTTCATCCACAGAAGCTGATAAATATTTTGTAGAGTTTCAATAAAAACTGTAAGTATACAGAAAAATCATGTTTTCAGTCATACCTACCAGAATTCCTAACTCCAAATACACACATGTACCATCCTGATGAAAAAGTCGCAAGCACGAATGATTAGGAAAAGTGTTTGAGCAGACATACAATCAGAATGCTTAAAATACACGTGATGCAGCTCTAAGGAGAGGCAAAAATTAAAGTCGGGTGTTTCTGACAGTTCCAGGCGTGTCCTTTATACTTTGTAGCAGCATAAAAAAACACATATGTAATAGTACGATATAGTTACTTACAAATATAGAAAAAGGAAGGGAAAAGGTTTTTTTGATGTGTTTAAGCTTTCTTTAGATCTAAGATGATCAAAGTATTAGTTTAGCCCAGGCACTGAGGATCAGCTTAGCTAGACCTCTTGAACCCTTTTAGCAGGCAGGCAGGCTGTCAAACATGCAGCCTACGGAAAGAAGTTAACAGAGCTGTTGATACCCTATTAGGAGATTTAAGTACTGGCTAACTAGATAAAACACACTCATATTGTTCTCTCAATAACCCGCCATTCTCAAAGGCCGATTTTTAAAAATCAGACATGCAATCCAATTTTTTTTTTTTTTTTTAAGGAATGCACATCTTTACTTTTGGGAAACTTGCATTCGTCCACCGAGGCCCGGGAGGAACTGCTTGTACAGCTGTTTGCAGCAGCGCTTGCGAAGTTAAGGTCGTACACAGGTCGTCAAAGGGCCACGGCTTCAGACTGCTCTCCCCTCGGCTCGTGAATTAGGCCCATCGCTAAGAAAAACCACGCGTACACAACCGAGCCAAGCGGTCAGTCCCCCGGCGGCAGCGGGACCTGGGGGTGCGGGCAGCTCAGGAGCTCACGGGACACCTGAGCGGATCTGCGGGGCTCTCCCCGGGAGCAGAGCCCAGCGAAAGCACCCTTCTTTCCGCACTTCCCGGCTCGGCGTTGCGGCAACAGCAGAGCGCCCGGCCCCGCCGCGCCCCGCCGCCCCCTACCT
>NW_020447997.1:527249-566979 GCF_003343035.1 Apteryx rowi
GGACCTGCGGGATCCGCGGCGCAACGCCTTCTGCCTGCCCCGGCTCGCCGGCAGCTCTCATCGGACCGGCTCCGCGCCTCCTGCGAGTCGCTTTGCTCAGCCTCACGCAGCAGTTCTAATTAAACGAGTTGTACTCCTTTTCCGTCTCACTTTTCCTGAAAGCAGGTCGCATACCATTAAAAAAAAGAAGTCGTTACAGCAAGACAGGTTTTGAAGAGGAAATACTGGGTGCCGGGTAATTTCCAGCGCAGCCAGTTTGGTGAATTGTTTCCGCCCCCTGCCGGCTACCTTCCCTCAGCAGATGAAAGACTTTGCTGTTACCCAACACTCAGCTCGGCAAACCCACCTAAAATCTAGTAGTTTCAAGAAGTTAGCAAGCACGATCTTAAACTCAGTTGCCTCAATAGCCCTTTCTGTCTGCATCAGTTCAACTATTATCCTCTTTTTTGAGCATTTTTTAGTTCATTATCGTATCTTTACGGACCAGCTTCCAACCATTATGCTCACAAAGAAGTACTTTGTAGACTCTCACCTATGATTTTTTTATAATAGTCTTTTCAACATATAATGTTCTCATAAACAAAACTTGCTGAAGCAAAGCCACCCCAGTGGTTTTTCTGCATTTGTACATACAATTGATTTGTGGCTCTTCTTCATGCCCCAAACTAGCCTTATTTTGCCCTCCTCCTCACCCGCATTGCCTAGTCCACCTACTGCTATCCTCTCACCTTCACTCCTGCAACACCTATCCACTGCCTCCACTCATCACACACTTCCATGGCCTTAAATAAAAGCACACCCCGGGAAAGGTTTTCCTCCTTTATGGTATCAAAGCAAGATTCTACAGTAAGACCAAAATCTGAAAGAGTTTCTCCTCAAAGATCTGCAGGCTTTTCATTTAGATTCATTAAAATCTTGAAATACCTACTGACCTCGTTTCCTGTAGTCTCAGATTTTGCTTGCTTGGTCAGAGTGACGGGTTAGAGAAACGCTGCCTGCTGCGGGGCTAACACTGCTCTGCTGAACTGAAGCACTTCGCTAACTATGACCTGACTCTGGGCAAACTGCTCTCCCCAAAGAGCCTGTTAAATAGCCAGACCCACCCCAAGAGATGGATGGTGCAGCACAGCATGCCGTTCACAGCGGCTGGGGACGGACCAGAGAGCTCAGTCCACGTGCTCCATCTCCAGAGCGCTTCCAGCCACGGACGCCGTGTAAACGCCGTCCCCGTCGACGATCATGCATGGACACAGAGAGGTCAGGCAGTGCCAGACCCGAGGGGGGCTCAGCCATCCCTCCGCTCAGACCGCTCGTCAGTGCTTCACCCAAATGGGCTCTTTTCCTCCTCTTCGTGTCTCTAGTTAAACATGGGAAAGGACTGGAATATGCATATGCGCATATGTGTGTGTGTGTGCACAGATATAAACATATATATATATAAATAAATATATATATGAATAAAAGCCAAGAACAGAGCTGGGTGCGGCTCCCTCACCAGCCACCAGCACAACCACATTCCCACAGAGCAGAAATAAAGGACTGAACCAGCGACGAGTATTTGCATGAAAGTGGCATTTATAGAGGACCGATCAATGGCAAAGCACATCGGCATCGAACACAGCAGTACCACGGTGACTTTCCCAGCTCCAGACGGTTACAGGCCGGGACAGTGACGCGCCTCAAGCCGTTGGCACTTGGCGCACACGGAACGCGCCAGGCGGGGCTGGCACCGCGCACCCCCGGCAGCTGCCGCCGTTGCCGTCGCCTCGGGGCCGCCAGGAAGAAGGGGCCTCGGCGCGGGCGGCCACAGGCAGCTGCGGATCCACAGGCCAGGGCGGCCTCCTCCTCCTCGGCCGGGGTCGGGGCCTCTGTCCGGGCGCGGCCGCCTCAGGGCCTCTTCTCGGGGGCGCCGCCGGCGGGGGCGGGGCCGCCGGCGGGGGGGCGGGGCGGGAACACGGGCCCGTAGATGTAGAGCCCGCTGGCCACGCCCAGCGCCACGGCCAGCGCCACATGCCGCAGCGGCAGCCGCCCCCCCATGCCGGCAGGCGGCGCTGCAGCGTCCGGCCCGCCGCCGCCGCCGCCGCACCTGCGCACCGAGACACGCGTCAGGCCCCGCAGGGCCACCCCGGACCACCCCGCCACGCGGGGCAGGGGCGCAAAGCGCGGCGCTCGCCGCCCCAGCCGCCCCCTGCCCGGCGGCGGCAACCGCTCACCTGAAGGACCGAGGAGACCACGGAGCGGCGGCCTCCCGCCCGCTAGACTGACCGGAAGGAAGTGCCCTGCTCTCCCACGGGCCCTGAGCTGGCGCATGCGCCGCGGCGCGCCCCGCCCCGCCCCGCCCCACGGATGGAGGCGGCCGGCGGGCTGCTGGCGCGGGCCCGGCCGCGGCGGGCTGAGGCCGTGCGACTCCGCAAGCGGCGGTCGGTAAGCGGGGCGGGGGGTGCCGGCGGCGTGTCCCTGAGCCCGGCTGTGCTGCCGCAGGTCCGCCCGGCGAGAGGCCCTGGCTGGTGGCGCTGGCGGTGGCGCTGCGCGGGCTGAACTGCGCCCTGGTGCAGACGAGCTTCGTGCCCGACGAATACTGGCAGTCGCTGGAAGTTGCGCATCGCATGGTGTTCAAATATCCTTCGTTCGGGCAGCAGGAGCGAGCCACCGTTCAGCTTGCCCCGACGGCACCGTCGCCGGGGCAGTCGCGGGGGCGACGCTGCTCGGTTTCGCTCGTTTTGTACGTTTCTGTTACGCGGCGGAGTCACCGCTACTGTCCTGAGCGGGAGCAATGCTTGGACAGCTGTTAACTTAGTAACAAAAAAATCATTGCTTTGGGTCGCCAGGGTAAATGTTTTGATTGAGACAAGTCTGATACAGCTTAGGTAGTAACTTTTTTGTTTCAGTTGTTCACGATATATGTCCTTAATATTAATAATTATGGCTACCTGACTTGGGAATGGGAAAATGGCTTAAGGGGCTATTCATACCCACTGATCTTTGCGAGCATCTATAAAGTTTTACAGCTCCTGGCTAAGGATGATGTTCAACTGCTGGTAAGTATAATTATAATAAGAAATTTGGTCTGCTATTAAAATTTAATTTAAAAGCATTATATTTAAATTCACTATATTTTTGATCATTGTCCACATAACATACAAAGCCTAGAATCTGACAGTTAGACAGCTATGAGTGCACAGACTTCAAATTTGAAGACTCACTGAAGTTAACTGTTTTGCACGGGTGCAGAATCCATTCATAGAGCTCCAGTGACAGGATTGATGCCTGTGACTGCAGAGGGTTATTCCTGGCCTCCATCAGTCTTGAGTTTCACGCCAACATTGTTTGCCATTAGACCATCAACTCAGTATCAACAGCTACTTTTTCCCTCAATTGGACATGAATGACAAATTTTTTAAGTTCTGCTCTGAATTTCTGAAAAATCTCAGTTGAACTTCAGATTTTCATTGATTGTTTTGGCAAAAATACTAGTCTAACCAAAGGATCATACTATTTTTCAAAAAAAAAATATGAAAAGCTATAGAGAATAATCACTAATTTCCTTAATATTTTCATGTTTGAACTTGGAATTTAACAGGTTCTGTTGCAAGTAAGAAAGTTTTCTCTTTGCTTATGTAGATATGGGTCCCTAGACTTGTCCAAGCACTTCTGGCAGCTTTCGCTGATGTGAAGCTTTATTCATTAGTGAGACACCTTGAAAATGCAGAAACAGCAAAGTGGGTGGTGAGTCTTAGCCTTCAAAAAATATTATACATGTTAACTAACACTGTCCATTGCAGTGTAAGGAATAGCGAAACGATAGAAGAATTATCACCTTTATTTACAACTACAGAATTTATTGTGTTAACATTTTTTCCTGTGCACCCTGTTGTTCATAATTATTTTCAGTACTTCTGCCAGCTGTGCTCCTGGTTTACATGGTATTCCTGTACCAGAACTCTAACAAACACCATGGAAACTCTTCTTACCATTTTTGCTCTTTCCTACTATCCAATAAAAGGTTCCAAGATGGGGAGCAGGTGAGAAACTTTCTACTAACAGTACTGGTAATCTTTGGCTTGGGATAATAGCAAGCAACTGATACCATTTGAAATGCTGCCTTTTGTCTTAAAACATAAAGTAACCAAAACGCCTTATTCACACAGCAAGAGTTGTTTTAGACCACGGAAGGAACAGCAATTGTGGTATTTCCTCAGGGGTTTTTTGGAAGCAGTGACATAGCTGGTATATAAAATGACTATTCTCCACTCCAATTCCTCTAAGTCAAAACATCACTTTATGGGAAATCTTAATTTAGACTTTAGAGGACTGGAATGTGTGGTCACTACTAACTTTCTTTACCAGGTATCTATTTTAAAACACATATGTCCTTCTAGTTAGAAACTCCATGTAGTAAAGTAATTATATGGTTGTCAGCTCTCCTAGCAAAACAAAGTATCTGCACTCAGAGAATCAAAGTTATCTGCAGTACATAGAACTTCTGGTCTGAGACATGACAATATTTAAATTGTTAAAATGTAACTGTCTGCAAAAGAAGCGATCAAAGCTTCTGATAAGTTTATTTTTCTTATGTTCCTTCATTCTAGTTGCAAATATTTAACTTTAATAGCATTTGCAATTGTTATTCGTCCCACCGCTGTTATTCCATGGATACCTTTAGTCTTCAATCATTTTTGGCAAGAACAGAAGAAAGCAGACCTCATCTTACACAACTGCATTCCAGTTGGGTAAGTCCTTTCTGAATTTAATAAACTATGACTGTGCATAGCTTTATCTGAGGATCCATTTCACCACCGCATACTGCAGCAAAGACAGGAAACCCAAAAAAAGCTGATTTAAGGAAAGAACAAACTCCTTTTGCAAAAGCTTAAAGAGGAGCCATGCTCCCTTTAAATGACTGTGTATACTGCAAAAGAGCACACAGAGCAACTTCATGAGAAAAAGACATGAGCAGGATTTCAGCTTAATCTGGGATTGTTCCAAGGATCCTGGGTGACCGTGATGGCCACTGTAAAATGGCCAAGGGCATAGGTAATCTCAGAAGAGATTAGCAGCAACTGTTCAGAGAGTTTTGACAATCTAGAGAAAAGTACAATCTGGTACATAAACAATTCAACTGCTAATAATGCAACCAACTTTCCTTTTCTGCAGATTAGTCACAGTGGGAACCTCTTTAATAATTGACCGTGTGTTTTTTGGTAAGGTAAGATGCTCTAAACACAATTTTTAAGATAAAGGTTATTTTTAGCATTTTAACATGCACAGATGTTTCAGATTTCCCACTCCTTCATTGTCATATCTGTGACTTCTAATCCTTGTCTGTTTGGCCTATTACCTCTAAGTAATAAAACCTTAACCACCGACTTCTCAGTTATTTTAAATTGTCAGAATATTGTTTCAAATTAATAGGTTCAGCTCTCAATTAATTGAAACCTGTTATCAGCAAACTAGAAAACTTGTAGACTTCTGTTTTTAACTGCTAAAGACTATGAAGTCTGTGAGGAGTCTTAGTAGAAAAGAGGTAAGATTTTAAGTATGAATGAAAACTCTGTATCATTTAAGGGCAATGGTGACTATATAATTTAATTTATCTGTTGATTTTCACTTTGGATTCTTATTTAAATTTTTGTCCTCCTCCCCCATCTCCCAGTGGGTACTGGTTCAACTGAACTTCTTGAAATTCAATGTGCTGCAGAATTTGGGAACATTTTACGGTTCTCATCCTTGGCACTGGTACTTCACCCAGGGACTACCAGTTATCTTGGCTACCCATCTGCCTTTCTTTATTCATGGCTGTGTGCAGGCACCAAAAAGATATCGCATCTTTCTAATGGCAGTGATCTGGACGGTGTTAGTATACAGGTAATTTTTTGAAAGTGTCATAACTGTATTTCACTGGTTGTGTTCTTTTAATCAAAGCTTATGTTTTCTGTAGAACAAAAATAATGGTATTCAGGTTAAATAAGAAAACTTAAACTATCCAGCTACTCCAAGACTGCTGTCAATTATAGTTTCTCAAATTTTATCAAATCATATTTCTTGTATAATTAGCATACATCTATTTTTTAGAAGTGATTAGCCCCTTAAAATAATTCAGCATGAAATCCTAGGGAAAGTGAAAAAAATTCTGAATCACCTAACAGGTGTTTGCTGAAACAGCAGTAGGACTAGTTAGAAAACTGTTTACCTGATGCATATTAATGAAAATTGCATTTCATTTGGTTATTTAATATATCCTGAGTAAGACAAGAGGTTCTTAGACCCCTAAAACTTATTCCATTCACAAGTCTTACACACAGCTCTTAAGAACCTTTATTATAGGACTCTCTCATTTTAAGCTTAGAAGAAAGTAAGCTGTTCTAAAGCATCAGAATTGGCTGTAGATGAAATGCTTTCAAGCTCTTCATGTTGCCATTAAGCAACAGAAATTCTTAAAGGCAGAGAAAGATATGGCAGATTAATAAATACTAAGTAGTAAATAATATTCAGACTATAGCAGTAACAGAATACAGCCAAACAGTAGCGAGGCCACAAATAACATGTCTTCCTTCAGTCCAACTCAAAACCCTATTGACCTTCAGCCTTTTTTTCATCTCCCTCAGTCTTGTAAGAACCTGTTTCTTCTATTTTGGTTCCCTTGGCACAAGTCTTAACAGTAATCCAAAAAACCCTCAAAACTTGGCATGGGAAATAGTGTGGAAGCTGTGCATGCCAGCAAAATAATGCAAAGTTGTCTTAGCAGAGGTGAATGTTACTTTGTTAGATAAAAATACGTACTTACATCTTAGCTCACCATCCACACTTTCTTGCTTTGTATTACAGAAAACCAATTGGTAAAGTACTAGCTAGATTATCACATCTAGTATTCATAGACTCAAACCATTTAATTGCAGACAAATGTCAAATCACAGTAGCCAGGCACTTTTATTAGTATTCAGTTTAAACTGACCAAATAACCTTTTTAATTTGAACAAGTGAGATGTGTACTGATTGTGTTCTTGAAAAGTAATAGTTTGCATGTTTACTCTAAACTGATTAAATATCAAAAGCTTTTTCATATGTTTAAGTGCTCTTCTTTTAGTCCTGCGTGCTCTAAAACATATTTTGTCAACTGATGCATTTAACTTTCTTTCTGTAGTAGCATATCTGTTTTATTACAGCATGCTGAGCCATAAAGAATTCAGGTTCATCTACCCAGTGCTGCCATTTTGCATGTTTTTTTGTGGTAAGCATTTAGTTTTAAATGTCTTATAACTTTCCTTGTTTATAATTTAACCCAATATAGACTGTTAATAGTCAAGGTTTTGTATTTGACAAAGCTTTCTTAGAATGAGCCTAATCTTTGCTTACAGCTAGAAAAGACAGTAAAGAACAGCAAGTCACTGAAATACAGGTAGAGCATCCTTAGCATGGATAAAAGTATTTCCCGCAGAAAAAAGTTTAAGAATTGCATCACTTACTCCTAATTTTTTAGCAATGCCACCCTTACAGGGCCTTCCGTTCTTTTGTTCCTGCGTAGTATTTTTTCTTCATGCACTTCTCTCAAATATGCTGAAACACAAATGCCCTTATGAGTGTGCAAAAAGGAAATTCAGCTCTTAAAATTATCTGTTTTTAGATTCAGTTGTGTTAGTAGATGATGCTAGTCTTTCTGTCTGCTCTTGAGTAACCACCAGCTGGAGGCTATTTCCCACATAAGTTTGGGAGCAGTTAATTTGAGCACTTTTTCCTTCAGGCACAATAAGGTGAATTTGTTAAACTAGAAATACACCATTTAAACTAACATGATTAACTTTGAAATCAGGGATAGCTCACACAAACTGCTCCATTGGCATTTGAGGACTTTAATTTTTCTATCAGCACAGTTGGGTGTTGAAGAAAATCTGTCCACAGTTTAAACTGGAAGCTATATTGCTTCTGACAGCTAAGATTTTTCTAATGCATTAACAGCAACACTTGAAATACTCCCTTTTTTTGTTGTTGTTAAATACAGAAAAGAGCCTAATAAAGAAGTATTTTATATTTTACAACACCAAATATTAGCTAGACTAGCATAACATCTACAGAAAGTGACATCATGGTATAAAACCGAGTAAGCTAAAAAGTTACAAAGGAAAGATTAAGACTTCTAGAATATGCAGTTGTATAGCTTTAGTTTAAAATGCAAGTTCAAAACAGATGAACCAAAGAATCCTGTGTGATTTTATTTAACCTATTTTGTTAGTCTAATCAAAAGTAAATCTTATTTCAATAATTTTGTTCGCTACAGAGACCAGATATGTAATATGCCTTGGCTTAGTTCAACATCCAGTTCAATAGCAGATTTAAGATAACTAGTTCTACTTCTGCATGCAGAAAAACTCCAGTCAGATCACTTCTCTCTTTTATGTTGTTAATATCCCTCTTAACTTTCATGTTTATATGGGAATGAGGACATTTTCTTAATTTATCAAGAGCTAAATACCATCTGCTTGGATACTTTAGTAATGAAAAGACAACAAAAGATTTCTGATAACTCGGTGGTTACAAAGCAGTCTTTAAATTGCTGAAAATGTTATATATAAAAGCAGTAAAAAAGCTCGTTAATTTTAAAATCCTTTCCAAGCACACCTAAAGATAAGCTAGCAGTGTTTCACAAAAGCTGAAAAGAAAAAATGCCTATAATAGAATGTTTCCACTGGTGTTTAAACCACAGACTAATTACGGGACTTTGTTTTCATCTGAGATAAAGATCTACAATTTGTTAGAACACAGACCAACTGAAGACTATAATTTAATGTATTTCTTCTGAAACATGCCTATTCTAACTTGTTTTTTTTGATTCAGTAAAGGTGAATCAAAAGAAGAACTAGACTGCATAAAATACTTTCATCTCATAAGACTGAGAACAAGCACATAAGGGTCTTCAGATAGGTTAGAACAGGAAGGTGTCTTCTGTGAAAGGTTTATCCAAGGTTGTGGCTGTGAGAAACAGGTTCCTACAGCTATCTCCCATCAGGAGAAATGTCTCTCTTCCTAGTATTAGTTCCTTCAATAAAGGGGGGAAAACATGGAGAAAGATGGAGGAATAAGCTTTTCCAAGGGCAGTGACTCAAACTAGTAACAATAAGGACCATACCAAATTTATGAAGGGAATGCTGTAGCTATCAGCATGTTAGAGAAAAAGAATGCCAGTTGGCCAGTAGCAGAGCATGTCATTCATTCTAGCTCTACTTGGACATTTGTAAACCAGAACACATCAGTAAGTCATCACACGTCATTCATGCAAACTACTGAATGGACTATTACATCCTCACAATAAATGAAAGTTCAGCTCTAAAGAGGTAAAGCACTGGCTTTGAAATTTTACTTCTAGATTCCAAGAGACAGGTACAGGCTTAACATTTACATTGTTATATCCAACAAGAGGACAAAGTTTAACCTTTGAATTTCCATTCAAACAGTAAAGACTGGAGAGGACAGTGTATTAAGAAAATACTTCAAAACAAGGTATTGCTTTAAATTGAGTAATGATTTTCCAGTAAATTATACTACTTTCATAAAAGACTGTATGTGAAATTGTTAGTATTTACCTATCTCTAAAACTTACTTTTATGTTTCTCTAGGATATTCTTTGAAACATTTGAAAGCCTGCAAGAAATCTGCAGCAAGTTTCCTGCTTTTATCAAACTTGCTCCCAGCCCTGTATACAGGCTTGATTCACCAGCGAGGCTCTCTTGACGTTATGAGTCATGTACAGCAACTGTGTAATAACTCTTACCAGTCACAAGCTTCCATCTTCATCATGATGCCATGCCACTCTACTCCATTTTACAGGTAATAAAAATAGCTAAGAGTGCATAATATTAAAATTCATGTACTTAAGCAGAAATTAAGTTTTTTTTCCCCAAACTTAATAAATTGAGATGAATAAATGAACACAGGAAAGGTTTGGGGTTTTTTTATACAGTTAATATAGAATGAATTGGGAAAATGAAATAAATGCTTACTCCACAGAATAAAATGCAGCATCTAGTGGGTTTTTTTGTTTTTTTTGTTTGTTTGTTTTGGTTTTTTTTAATGGCTTTGCACAAGGATATGCAGTAGTCCTATGCAGTAGTCAGGTAGTCCTGATTTCTGACAGTAATTCATATTGCTTCATTGTGATAACTTTTGTAGCAAAATTAAAAACTACTTGTTACAATCAGAATATGTTATTTTAATTTTGCCTTCATTTCTGCTACTAGAAGGTAAAGAAATGTAATTATAACATACAATGACTGAAGTCACTTTTCCAAGAATTTTGCAATGCATCAAGTTAGTAAACAAAACATCAAGGCAGATTTACAAAGTGAAGCTGATGTTGAAAAGTACCTTTTATTTAAGGAACTGATGTTATGCAGATGGTGTTTTTGTTAAGATAAATCTGCCTTCTGTGAACTGCTAAAAATATAGTCACAAGAGCTTGGATCTGAATGTACTCATTGAACTTGTTCTTTCATATAAAATACAGAAGGAAAGAAAACATTATGGCTCAGGGGAAAAAAAGTAATTATTCCACCTTCTTTATCTTTAGGTGATGAGTCATTTCAAGTCTTGGATTTTGGTCAGTTTATCCAGAAGTGTTTTGTTTTGTTTTTTTTCTCCCTAGCCACGTTCATTGTCCTCTAAAAATGAGATTCCTTCAGTGTCCCCCGGACCTAACTGGAAATAAGAGCTATATTGATGAAGCAGATTTATTTTACTCTAATCCACTTGCCTGGCTCAATGAGGAGTTTTACAATGATACGTTATTACCCAGCCACTTGATCTTCTTCAGTGTGCTAGAACAGGTATGGTAACTGCAAGGATCTAGTCTTGAAGGCAAGTTACAAAAGAAATTAAGGTAGAGTTATAATTAAGGTTTTGAAAGCTATTGTCCATAGCTTTTTAAAACACATAACTTTATTAAAACCCTCTAGTTCATAATATAGTATACCCACTGTTCCAGTGATATGTATTTAGCATTCATGTATGCCCTCTGCGCAAATTCTACATGCCATAAAGTATTCTTTTATGGAATTTTCCTCAAGCCATACTAAAAATGTGTAGTCTGTTCCCATAATTATATGCTTTTAAGTAAGTGACTTTATAGACACATAAAAAGTAACAAGGCTTCTAGTCAGAGTATGCTTTCCCCTCAATTCTTTTACAAAGTCTGTGTACTCAACTCTGTCTGGTGAAGATCCACTCCTGATAGGATCAAACAGGATAGGAATCTCTTGTTCCAGCAGCTTTTCCTAAATAAAGGACAAAACTTCCAGGTGGTAGTTGAATTGATGGTTTCCAGAAGACTTTGGAACACAGTTTTGATGCTTCCAAATACAGTTTTTGACTATGCAAACTCATATATGTTCATTTACAGGAAATATCATCATTTCTAGCTTTAAAGGACTATGAGAAATCTGCCACTGTCTTTCACACTCATGTACCTCAAGGACGAGTTGGAAGCCACATCTATGTCTACAGAAAAAAGCTGAAATGAATCATACCTGAAGATCAGTTTCTAGACTTAAGACCTAATGAAAGCAGTTTTACATAGTTGTACTATGCTTAAAAGATTTTATACTGCAGAAAAGAGAGGGTAGTGAGTCTGAAACCGGGTAAGTAAAACTGGGGAGTTTGATTAGGCAGCTATTGACGGTTTTGAAACATCTAAACCTTTTCCTGAAGGTAGCTTCAGTGGCAATATTGGGGGGGAGGGGGTCTAGAAACACAACACTAGAGAACATCATCAAGACCAAAGCTATCACATGACTATTTCTACAGTAAGAAATCAGATAAGACTGGACCATTTTTTTATATGACTGTATAGCTATGCTAGATTTGTTTTATAAATAAAGACTTTTACCCACACTGTCTCTTTATTTTTCTTCCACAATATGCAGATATGCAAGACATTTCAAGTGCTTAAATCAGCAAGCTGATTAGAGTGCAGCACAGCAAATTTTTCACAATTCAACAGGCTCTTGAATCCCCAAAAGACAAGAAACAAGTATAAGATTACAAGACACTAACATACATTGCCATAACATCCTATTTTTTGAAGGATGAGATGAAGTTATTATATCAAACACTGGAGTTAATTATGGGTACATTATGCATGACTCAAGCTTGAACTACACTAATGGAATGCAATTAAGCATATTTTTCATACACAAGTCATTGCATGCCTAGTTTCTGTAACAATACTGCTGGTACCCAAACTATCATCACTTCCAAAGAACAGTTAAAGCAACAGTACAGAATATGCAAATTAGAAAGCTTGACTTCTGCCTCTTAACAACAATGTAAAAGTCAAATCATTTAGAGTAAAAGCTTGCATCTTGCTACTTTGTTGAAAAACAATTAGTTTTCAGAGAGGATGTGAATTATTCATTTTAATCTTATTTTTACCGTACATAAATTACTTAATATTTTGGATCAAAGGGTAATTGCCCCAATTCTATTTCAAGATTTGCCATGTGTCTTCCATTACTGCGACCATGTTTATACCATTTACCTTCTCTTTTATTACGGTGGTGGTACTTCTGAGCTTGTTTTTCATGTCTGGAATTTTCAGTTTGTGTAAAAGGCCTTTTAGGTTGACTGCAAGGAGTAAACAAAAGCTTATTACTACTCTTAAGAAAACACCTCTCTAAAAGCATTTTGAAACAAAATTACATTGTCAAGAACAGCTTTTAATAGGGCGAGGTTGGCTGAAAAGAAAAATTCAAATCAGTATTGGGAAATAGTCCTTTCTGTTGTAAAGCAAATAGGTAGATTTGTTGTTGTTTTTTGTTTTTGTTTTTTTTACCATCATTAAGATAGTGCATTTAAAAGTAATTGTCCGTTTCTAAAAATAGAAGTGCTCTGCAGCTGGTTGCCCAAAGTTCTATAAAGAATAAGCCAGGTGAACAGCTCTCTACCATGATGCTTGAGTAGAGGTCTGAATCTATGATTTTTCAGTTATTCTATTCCATTCTGCTCTAGAAAATAATGAAAACTTCCTAGAAACTTACAAAAACATAGTTCATAAACACAGGCACTTCAGGGAGTTTCATGTACATAACTACAATCAGAACTTTACTATAAAGAGAAGGCTGGTGATGATGAAACACTATTGCTCACCTGTTGTGGTTTCTGATGCAAAGAGTTCCAACAGGACATAATACTGTGCTCTTAGCCTATGATTATAAGATAGGCTTCTGCTAAATTGAGGTAAGGCTATTATCCTTAATGTAATACAAAATTTTGTATGATACTATCAGTAAACAGATTTAAAATTCTCTTTCTGCAAACTGAATGAAAGTGCTCAAAAATTAAGTATATAAATTAATCAAAAATTAAAGTCCGTTGTCATAATGAATGGATAAGAGGTACTTGAACTATAAATAAAACTATCACCTATGACATTGTCATGTATTTTTTAAAACTACACATTAGAAAATGCTTTTTAACTGATAGAAGTATCATCCTCAGTGCTCAACCTTTCATAAGAAAAAGTACTACATCACATAAGATTAAATAATCCCAAACTAGTTAAGTATTCAGATATCTTCCTGCAAAAAACACATGAAATAGTAAACAGCGCAAATCCAAAAGATAAACCTTACTAAAGAACTGCATCTTGATCTAAATATTAAATATGCTTTGCACTGAATATGAGCATGGGGAAAAGTTGTGTTATGTCCAGGACACCTAATTTTTAAATATATAATATACATAAGTTTAAAAAGGTTTTTTCTTGCGTGATCAGAATAAACATTAGCACAAGAGAATGAGCAATCAATTTTGTAGTAATAGTGACATTAAAGTCCACATAAAATGTATAAACGTAATTGTTCCAGAAAGTGCAAGTTCCACATAATGCATTAAGGTTGTTTGTTTGCTTAATTTTCTTTCACCTATGTCTATGCAGTAGAAACAGTCCATTATCTCTAGCTCCTTTGGGCCAGCCAGGCAGTATACTGCAACTGCTCCCCAGAAGCATTGAGAATAGCATGAAATACAGGAAACCATGTAGCAGTGTGGGAAACAATTCATGTCAAGGTCTTTTGTATGTAAAGTCTGAACAAAATTTAGTCAGGGTCAAGATCTGAACAGGAGAGCCATTTGAGTAGCTCTGCTCTATTCAGCACTGTGCTAAGCTACACAAGAGTATGGAAACTCCTGCAGAGCCAGCAGGGAAGCTATCTGCCAGAACAGCACTTTGAGACTGCTTCAAATATACCTGAAAACCTCCCCATTTAAGGAAGGACAACAAGGAAGTCTTACAAGTTAATGTTTCTTGTGAGATGGCCTACCTGATGGAATGAAAAACTATCGTAGCTGTTGAGTCTAGAGTAAGTAGTCCTACTTGCAGCTACACAGTTTTCTAAAGGACTCAGTGAAAATATTAGACTGTGCTATGTAGAGTGGATCCGTAGTACATCTCCCAGCCTAACATCCAAAAAAAAAAATATATATATATATATATATCTGTCTCAAAGGTCAGAAGACCACCTACTAAAACAAGGCAGCTAGTTGTCTTTACAAAGATTACTTCATTTTGTTAACAGTTCAGGAAACATGGAAACAAACCTGGGTCCATATTGGGGTGAATTATCATAGTGAAAGTAGTATCTGTAGATGTATTTGTCCAAATCTTCAAACACTTTTTCATTATTATTTTGATATTCCTTCATATCTTCCAGGTAATCCTTGATATCATTAACAAAGTCAGTGAACAGCATCTGGTCATGTATAAAGACCCCATTATGAAAAAACTTATTGATGAAATTTTCTAGTTCTCTCCAGTGATGGAAGTTATCTACAACTTGTTGCAAATACTTTTTCATGAGCTGATTAAATTCATCCACCCTGATAGGATCTGATACTCTGTTAAAGAGACTAATGAATTCTTGATGAGCACATTCAAAAATACCAGAGCAGCCCTTTAGGACAAACTGATGTTTCCTATTACACACAGGGTCATTGAGACATTTCTGTGAATTTGTATCTTTTTCAAACATTGTAAACTGATGTTTTCTTCCATCTTTGAATTCTTTTGGCATGTTGGGTCCTCTGTAGTGCATGTGCTTCAGATTCTCATGAGAGTTATGTTCTCGGTAAACAGTTTTAGCTTTCTTGTTTGCCTCGTATCTTTTATTGTTTGATTTCTTCTCCTTTTCATCAAAGATGTTTTTTGTGGTATCTTTGAAGTGTCTGAATGTAGATTTTACAGAATCTGAGAATTTTTTCAGGTTTTCTTTCACTGCTTCTTTAGCCTGCTTAATCTTTTCTTTATGGTGTCTTACAAACTCTTTTGTGGAATTTTTCATAGCATCAAAAGTTTCTTTAACTGAACCAAAAAATGATTCTTTTGATTTCTTTTTAGTCTTACTTTGCCCTTTAACACCTTTCTTTTGTCCTTTCTCATTCATTTCCTGTTTTTCAGTTTGGTCTTTTGCTTCAACATACAGCTTCTCCCATAAGTCAGAGCGTTGTTGCTCAAAGTTTAGCTTTTTTTCTAGTTCTACTAGTCTTCCTCGCAAAGTTTCTATTTCTTCGTTTTCTTTTAGTGTATCATCATCATTAGCATTGTCAGGCATTTGATGAGAACTTAACTGTTCCAGTTCTTTTTTTAATGCTTCTGTAACATGACGTTCTTTGTCCAGTTCTCTCCTTAACATCTGTGCTTCTGCAAAGAGCGTTTCCTTTTGCCTAAGAAAGTTATAGTTTTTTTGCTTTTCCTCTTCCAAATGTTCCCTTAGTTTCTGATTTTCCATGACAATAGACTCAGTGCTAGTACCTTTATCTTCTAAGTTTCTAATTTGTTGTCTTAGCTTCCTTAATTCTTCCTGAAGCGAGGCCAAAGCTTTTTCTTCTTTCTCTAGAGATTCTCTTAAGTGCTGATTTTCCACAGCAAGACTTTTTTTCTGAGATTCAGAAGACTTCTTCTCCACCTCAGCAGAGGTCAAACATATGGCAAGATCTCCCTTGAGTGACTAATACAAACAAAAAGAAAATGAGCAAAAATATTATGATTAGCATTGTTACACTTTTAACTAGAAAGATGAAAGACCAAGGTATTCCAGGCAAAGTTTACTTGTTGCTTTGGATACAGTGGCACATGCTACAGCAAGATGAAAAAATAGAGCTAGTTTGTTTATCTCAAATATATACACACAAACACTTTCTTGGCAACAAAGACCATGTGAGAGGCTCCCACTTCCAGCTAGAGATTATCACCCCTTGTTTGTACTGATTTAACTGACTGTAAGATAGTAAACTAGATACCTGAACTGATCCAGCCTCAAAAGAAAGAGAAATGAAAAAATGTTCCTGTTTGCTATTGTTTTATAGTCAGCAATCTGGGTTTACAGTATAGCCACATAAATACATTAACAGAAGCAAGGACATTAAGAAGCAACTGAGGCAGAAATTCAGGAACTGATTTTGAACCACATTTGTTGCTGAAAAATGTGTTCATGTAACTATAATACAAGAGGATCTCCCTAATCTCTTGGCATCCTTGAGAACTCTTAAACATATTCTATTATGTGTAAATATTGCTGTCAGCAACATAAAGTGTTAAAAAATAAGACCCCCTACAAAGCACTCCCTAATCTTACCTATGAATTATCTAGAGATGACAAAGTAAAATACACATTACTGAGTATTTGAAAAATTAATAACCTTTGACAGTTTAGAAAGCAAATTCCTAAAACCTGTAGGTTCAACATATAACAGGTTGTTACTAGCATGGTTCTCCTTCAGCCATCTTCATTGATGAAACCCTGGCATTATGTCATACGGAAAGAGAGAGTCTACCCAGATAACTCCTAGATATTACCTAGAACTGCATATATGAAAAAGTCTGTTTAAACAGATTCCAGTGCCAAATAACAGACACAGAAGATCATAGAGCATATGCTGTATGTGCTCGGAAAAAGAAAGTTAACAAGTAGATTCCCCCATGTTCTGTTTTAGCCGGTTTCTAGACAGACTTAACATGTAACCATATATACAGCTCTATGTTACTCTGAATCTCAGAATAACAAAATCAATAATTTCACAGCCATTCAATGAAGGAAACGAGTCAGCCTAGTTGTCACTGCTATCTCTTCTTTCAACAGGAGAGTGTCTGACTTTTCTGCCATTTTGAGCCCCTTTTTAAAGGATTTCTAAAGGACTAATCCTAAAAATATCCTACATATATGCTATAATTCCTAATCAAAGAATCATAACAAGGAAATTAACTTAGACTAAACACAGACACCCTTATGAGAAGAAAGCAACCAACTAGGGATATTTTTTTAAAAAGCCATGATACAGAACATCTGTATTTCACTGTTCTCTTAAAATATGTAAACAGAGTCAAATTGGTAATATATATTCTTTCTGAGCTGTCAGTATCTTGACTCTCAGAACCCAAGCTATGTATCATCGCCTGCTGACCTCAGTGACACCTGCTTTATATCTTATTTCAACCTTTGATCAAATTACAAAAACTTCATCAAGAGTTTGGTGGGGTGGGGAACAAAATGACATTCTCAAAACTTTAAAGAAATGTATATAACGCATTTGTGTGATAAATTAATTCACCTCTGTGTAAACTCCACAGGGACACAAGAATAATCACATGACTTAACTCATACCTACCCCTGCTTTATGATGTGCTTTATCTCCCTGCTCTTGTTGGCACTGGTAAAGGTCATCTTTCATATCTTTTAATTCACGTGTCTTTGTTACCAGCTGCTGACGTTTCTGGATCTGTATTGTACCTACAAAAATAAAACTTCTTTTGATAGTCTGACTCAAAGTAGATAGAGAGAGGAGAAGACCAACCTAAACATCATCTTTATTTTCTCTGCAAATTCAGGATCATTCTTACCTTGTAATTTCCACTCAGTACTTACTAAAACCAGTTTAACACAGCAAAGATTATAAAACCAAATTGTTACATACTGATTCTGTATCTTCCAATGGGTAACAATTTCTCAGACAGACCCCAGAATTCTCCATTACACTGTCTTTTGTTTGGTGAAAACAAATGAAGGAAGATTTTGAACACTATATAGAACTAAGTTAGATATAAATCAAGCAAAAGTTATGCAGGAAAGGATGTGTGTGATTTTTTTGTAATTATTTAGTAACATGCAAGCCAACCAGGATAAAAGAAGAGAGCATTAATGCAAGCATTAACCACTTTGGAACTACAGCTTTCACTGTTAAAGTTGCATTAATTATAGGATATTGGCACAGTATTTAAACTTTCATGGAGAAACACAATTCTTAAACACTGCTTGCAAAGAAGCAAGTATTTGCAGGCCCAATCTTGTCATTCTCATCCATTACAGTGAAGGTTGAATAATTCAGCAAAGATCCTGTCTTTCAATTGTCAGCTGCTGAGACATGCTCTTTTTCTGAAAATCATCTTCATTGTACTAGCCCCTAAAAATTACTATTACATAACACTTCTTCACCAGTACTGCCCTACCTACGGTTGTACGTGGTTTTTAAAGCTCAAACAGTGATGCAGTTTTCATTTTTTTGCTTTTAAAATTCTCTTGGTTCTACAGCAGATGGCAACAACAATTTTTAGGTATTTCTTTCCAACTCAACGCAACACGTGCAGAGTTAAATTTCTGTATTGGGGGAGGGGTTAATATTAAAAAGAAGTTGAGTAAATGCTATTATGCTGAGGTATTTTTGTGCTGTCTTAAGTTCTACTTAGCATATTGTCAAGTATGAACTTGAAGTAATAGAGTGCTCTATTAAAACAAGTTTTAACTGAATACTTCAACTCAAAGGGGAAATGATTTGTATACCGCAATGATTTTCAGTTCACACAGCCCTAAAAAACATCAGTTGGAAGGGTATATCCCCATTTAAATGAATTTAAAAATACTAACAGATTTATCTTTTATAGGTCCTTTTGAAGAAGTCTGTTGGTCCTAAGAATCTGAAGACCACATCGGAAAAATCACTATTTAGTGTAAGGGGTTCATGTTAAAAGAAACCTGAATTACCAAAGACAAAATTTACTGTTTCTCTTTTTCTCAAGACAGAATCATCATTCACATGGAATAAGCAAAAAAGACAACCAACAACACAGAAAGGGTTATGAAGTCACTAAAAAAGCATGTAATGAGGTACCATTTCTCATTAATTCCTTTGTATCTTTAGCCGCTACCGCAGGTCACAACATACTTCATATTATCCAAGTAGTCTGCCAAATCCCTAGCATTAAGGTAATATTCTTTTTTGTGGTTTCTTGTTAAAGAAAAAAAGTTTACATGGAACATCTGAATGTCCAAGGAGAGACTTCCTATTGACAAGATTTTCCTAACTTCAGCTCTTCCCGTTACCTATTGTTCCTGGATACCTTGCCCTCTTTGAGCTCCTGATTCTTTCTCAATCTTCAGATCTCCTTCCTAGAATATCCCAAAGCCAGGTAACGCAGTTTTATCTTGGTAAGGATAGAACTATTGATTAAAACCTAAACCTAGTTGTCTTCTACATCCTTAAACATGAAATGGGATAGGTCTTACCGAGAGCTCCAGGACTCATTTAAAGAGGAAAGGCTGTCCTGCTACTGACCAAAAAAGTGTAATTTCATAAAAAGTAACCCTTTCAAATCCTCTTAAACAATAATTAGCCTAGCACTAAAAGAATGTTGTCAAACACATTTGTTCCAGACTGAATCATGAAAAATGCAAAAAGAAATCCATCTCCCCACAGGAGTACTTCACAAGTGTTAAAAAAAGTACAGAAAGCAGGGTTTGACTTCCTCTCTAGAAGCAGAAAGATTAACCAACACATAACCATGAAGAACTTTCACTTGAAGAAGCATAAACTAAAACCACACAGAATTGTCTTATTTTTGCTGAGAGAAAAAAAATCAGTGGTGAGAATTTCTATCTAGAAATACAGATTCAATGAATGAACAAGTAGAAATGAATCCCTTAACAAAGATGGGGCCTTAATACATTTACAAAACATATTTCTCATCCATACATCTCAAAGTTCTTACAAAGGACAATACTTATCATTAATCCCAACTTAAATAAAAAGCAATAAACAGGAATGAAACCACTTCCTCAAGTTACTGCAGCAAAGCGCTATCAAAGATAGGTCTAGTCATTCTATTCCTCTGTGCTTCTAGCATGCCAATACACATCAATCAGTTTTCTCACCAACTATTACTAGCTGCAACTGCAAGCAAGTGCTAAATAAAAGGTATTTTACATGACTGAATTAGTCACTCTTGCAATCCTGCATATGCTAGTAAATGCTAAGACTTGATTTTTTTTTTTTAATTAACATAAGTATACATACACACACACATATACAGACACATGCACACAATTTAATCTGAATGCAAGCCCAGCATTCACAATAACTCATGACTCTTACCTTCAGGTTTACCTAAGAACAGAAAAAAACACGTTCAAGTGAAAATTACTATAAGTCTTCCAAAATAAATGTCAAAACTTACAGACTTCTAACAACTAGCAAAAATTAAGCCCAATTAAAATTGTATTTCCAGTCTCATATGGAATCACAAGTCTTTTTACTAAGACATTTTTTCACATAAGACTAAAAATACTCATGAGGACCTGAAAAATAAAGGCTCTATCACTTTTATCACTTAGAATATGAATTACAGGATCAGGATTGTACTAGGCAGATTTAGATCAGTACTGAATTCTGTTATTTTGTTAAATGTAGCTAACAAAACCTGCATAATGCTCAGGCTTGAAACATAATAGAAAAGAATCAACTTTAGGCCATACACTAAGAACACAGAGAAATTGCTGCTATCTTGGATTCACTGAGTCACTCTGGAATTGCAAGGACAACTATAGCATATTTTTTTCACTATAGAGAAAAAAAACATTGATACTATGAACTGCTGTAAAATTATGCCTATCCCTTACATTTATTAGTTGAGTAAATATTGGACAAAAGTCTGAAATGGCTCTCTGAATCTTCTTGGGAATGACAGCATTACCACAAATTTATTTCAAAAGAAAAAAAACGTGAAAAATGAAGCATACACACTGCATTATGAGAAGAACAAGAAATTTCTATCTGGAAGAACAAACAAATAAAAATTCATTTTTATTTAATTGTAATGTGGTATATATTAAATATAAACGCTTGCTGAAGGGCCCCCTTATACTATGCATACATTAGCTGTTGCTTTTTCTTGTTTTTAAGGTTTATATCGTTAGAGAATAAGAAAAATCAGAACCAAAATAAAATGGTATTTGTTAAGTAAATAAGCTGTCAGCTCTATGTATTTCATTTTCTATAAACTCACCATAGAAGTGTCCAAAGCCCATGCTGATTGCTATCACCAAAGCTAGTATGATGCATCTGTTAAGGCCACCACTGAACTGGCGCTTGTGCTGTTGTTCTCCGGAAGGTTCGGACTCCGGCTCAGCAGACGGCCCACCCTCAGACTCGGAGCTAGAGATCAGCCTCTTCTTAGCCCGACGTCTTCGTACTGTGGGACTAGACTGGTTGCTAGTTTCATCACTACTTGATTCATCATTGCTAGCCTGAGATGAAAAAACTGAAAACCGACATAGAACAGTCCTTAAAATGCATTAATTGTTGCTTTTAAATTTAATTTAAATCAAGTACAAAAATACATCATACTTATGCAAAATGTATTTGGCATTTGTCTTCAATATTCAGCATAAACTATCATATAGAGAATTTTTTTATTTTGTTTTATTGCAGAATGTTCGGTCTCAAAGGTAAAAATTCAGTTTTTAAAGGAAAAGACAGGTAATCTAGACAAAATTATAAGGAAAAACAGCATGGCAGTTGCCCATGCCTTATAATTCACCCATTAGAAAATGTTTTTTCCAGATTACTTCTTAAAGCATCTACATTTACTGCCTCTGCAAATTCTTGTGAAGTAGAAAGGTTAAGAACTCAGTTTTCCTTCTCTTATAGGTATTGAGACTGAACTATTTCATAATAAAAGAGCAACAGTCACTAAAATAAAACCTACGAAAAGGCATAGACATGGTTTTATTATAATCTGTCATTTAAACCACTTCATTCCATGATCTACATCAACTGTAGACAAAAAATTCCATTAAAGTTTCATTAATATAGATATTATAATGCAGCTGAATAAAGCTTTGCATTACAAATGTATTTAAATATGTTTATTGCTTACCTTTAATAGTCGCCATCTACTACCTATAAAATATTTAATCTACTTTCCAAAAAAGTCATTTTCAACCACAGAAAAGAAACCACTCAGATGCCCCTGCCTAGTACTCTAGATCCAAACAGCTTTTACTACCTCACAGATGTTTTCGAAGATTGGATCAGCAAAGATCAGAAAAACAAATTCTAACCATAAAAACCGTCTCTCATAGCATTTTTGTAAAATCATTCTTTGTATGTTCACGACCCTATGACCCAGAAGTCATACATTCTAACTGGGAAAACAACACCAGAGCTGTATTTGCTCCTTGCTGTTAGTGGTACGAAGCAGTAAATACTTACTACACGATACTGTAAAAAAATTGATGTAATCCAGCATATAAGCACTGATTATTTAATTTCTCTCCTCTGACAGCATCACTTTCAAGCATAAGGCAAATACCAACGGGGGCAGCAGAATGAATAGGAAACTTTCAAACATCTATGTTCAGGTACCTAACTCACATGCCTGAAATAGATTCAATGTGGTCAATGAAGCCTCCAGCACACAATGAAGTCTTCCTACTTGGGAAAGTAAGGTTCTAAATTTGATGCCTGCAGTTACATGATGCTAACACCCCTTCAAGAAATATGGCTGTTCATTCTCACATCTGAAATCACCACTCAAATTTAAAAATCTAGTTTTTGTCTTTGAACATTCCACAAGTGAAAACCATTTGTTTAAGCAAAGCCATGCACATATCACTGAATAGACCAGAATACAAAGCAATGCTAGCCATAATCTAAGGAAAGCATTATCATTTAAGATTCTTCACCAAAAATAAATTCCAGCTTACCAGAAATGATTACAGCCACCCCATAAAAGATTATCAAGTAGTATCTGGAATACTAATATGTCTAATTTCTGACTTTTGCGGACAAGCAACATGTTAGATAGCAAAAGATAACTTCCTCCTTACCAGAAAATCCATTTTTAGTCAAATCAGACTGACCAAGCAGGCATTGCAATAAAGACAAACCACTTAACACAGCTTACTTGACATGCAGATTCTTAAATGCATTTATATAACCTGACAGAAAAGGACACTATTTTAGAACAAGCCATTTAAGCAGACGCAACCTTCCCCAATGCTGGAGAAGACAGACAAGCATCCAGAAATGACTCTGTGAGGTGAGAAATATTCTTACTAGAATGCAGAGGTCAGACATATAAAGGATTATACAGGAAGAGTTTAATGAGATGGTGTTATTTTTGCTTATTTGGTTTTTCAAGGTTGTTTCAATAACCAAAGCAGCTTACACATATGGAGTACAAAAGTGGTTAAGGAACAAGCTGCTCCTAAACAAATGGGAAATTCTTTGGTATATACCAAAGAACAAAAAATAGGGGGAAAAAAATGATCAGAGAGCAAGCAGAAGAAGCTTAAGACACTTACAACCATTGAAAAGCACTTAACTGGCAAGCTGTCAGCAGCGTTACCCTTTCAGGCAAGGGTGACATTGCCTTACAGCAGCTGTAAGAATTCAGTACAAAGCTGTACTGTAACAGTCATAGAATGAAAAGGAGTACAAAAGAAACGAAGTGCGATCACAGGAGCGGTCCAAAACGTTAGCTTCTGCTGTGATTTTAAAGGGTCAGATCTACACTAGAAACTAGGCAATATAACAGTGTCAACTATGGATATGATTTTTTCTTTGTCATTTCTGTACGGACACATTTCAAGAGCAGATGCAGTTTATTTCAGTATGTGAGTGCTTTTGCTAGTTAACTTACTTCATTCATGAGGCAGTATTAAAACATTTCTGTTTGCATGGTTGAAAGGGCCTGCACTTACAGAAGGAGGGTTTGCCAGTACAGCAGTAGCAGAAAATCTGTCCTTGTAGACATTTTAGTATCTACTTCAGGAAAATCTAAAGTTCATCCTTTTCTCCACACAACAGAAAACTCAACAAGAACTTAGTGAATGACAAGCATTTCCATTAGCAAAAAGATGCCATGAACATTTTGACTGCTAAAACTCTGGCACTTTAAACAAATGCAAAAGTACTCAAGACATTTTTTACAATACTTGGTCAATCAAATGCACTGTATTAAAGACCAGGTTGAAATCAGCTTAAGAAATTAGAAGGAATAAATTCTTCTCATCAGCCACACATACATTTGGAATTCAGCAAATACTATTCATTTACAGAGTCGAGCGTAAGTCTTAAAATTTATTAAAAAAAATACTTTTGCTCATTCCAAATAAACATATAAATTTAACACTTCTCAAAAAGCAAACAAAACAGAATGACAGCTTAGCCAAATTCTCGAGTAAAGACTGGCTTTCTGCATCTGTTTGGAATATCACTACTATAAGATCAAGTCAAGTTGGTACTGATAATTTTAACAACACTCCATGCAAGCCATAAGCAATCAGCTTTACACAAGCTGATCACATTTAATCACACCACCTTGGAAAGGAAGACTGCGAGACACATGCTCTTTCACCTCATTGCCCCATCCCCTTACACAATCAGGAATCTTCCTCAGCTTCTCCAGCCAACTGACTTTTGTGTACAAAAACAGGAAGAAAAAAGAACATATTTTTAGAATTCTGCCCTAAAAGAAAAAAAAAATGAAACTACATTTTAAATTAAAAATCAAGTCAAATCATCTATAAGATTTAAAGATGACGACAGTTTTGTCACTAATGATCACTGTTCATAATTGGATGCTAAGCAGTCAGTTTCTGATTCCAATGGATACTATAAGTATATACAAACCTCTGAAGAGGCCTAATTCTACTTCTGAGATAAAACATTGGTTTAAAAAAAAAACAAAAAAAAAAACAAAAACCACACTTCTCCTGTAATAAACTTACTTTGGAAGGTAAAAATCAATAATACAAAGGTGTTACAGATATTAGAAGTTCTATGAAAGAGAATAAAGAGAACAGAAGAGATGACAAATAAGCAGCCAAATGGAATTAAAAAGGAGGACTAGAGAAGAGTAACACAATAATAATTTTTTAATTGGCCAAATTTTCATATCCTTCCTCTTGAATAACCTGCATTGCAACACTGTTAAATACTGGGAAGATCTTTAAAAAATATATTCTACGTAGGTATGAAAGTAAGTAAAAAGTGTTTGTAGTTATGCTGCTACTAGTCTTCAGCGCCCCAAAAATCCATTCTATCCCAGTAGTCATCTGTGTCAACTTTCCAAAAGCCCTCAAAATTGCCAAGAAAAAGGTTATAATTTTTCTGTGAGCTAAAAGTTATTTTAATTCTCTAAAACATGCTGGAAATTTATCCTGTATTTGAAATAGTGAACACTTCATGGGAGAGGAATGCTTTCAAAGTTACTAATTCTGAAAAACATTACAGACATTATTTGGACAAAATCTGAAAGTCGGGGCAAACAGAGTTGTCCCAGAAATTGCAAGTATTTGGACATGTACCCAAAAGGGGATTTCTTTTCCTCTCTCCAAACAAAGAAGGCTCCCTGAGCAAAATTTTTTTCTCCTGGTGACATTTTTGCACATAGTGGCTTAGGAATTTACTGCTCTTACCAGTTTCTGGTTGAGAGAATGCATACTGGCTGCTAGAGGAGGAACCCATGTTAAAATCCTCCGAGCTTCGAGCTTCTTCACCATGAGCTAGATCTTTCTCCTGAGTTTGAGTTTCGTCCACTTTTGGAGTTTCAAGTGTAACAATGTCGGAATCATCACTAACAGTCCCAACACAGGAACCATCATCAGGCACTCTCTTTCCCTAAGAAAATGGAGAATGTAAAAATTATTCAAATATTTACAATACAGAGTAATTTAAAAATATAGCAAGAGTTTGTAATGCTTTAAAAAAGGAAAATTAGTATCTTTATTTTAATGCCTTCAAAACATTACTTGGCATTGCAAGATGGGACTCACAGCAGCCTCTGAATAACATAACACATAATTTACCTCAGGAACTGTCTTGGTTTCGTCAAAGGCAGAGAGACTGGTTTCTACCACTGGTACCACTCCATCATTGTTGCACTGAGCTATAAAATTAAAAAAAAACCAAAAAACAAAAAACCCACACACCATCAAAAAATAAAACAAGGGATTAAAACAAGTAATTCTACAAAGCATCCTCAATCCTATATAACATTAGAATGTGTAATAATGTAGGAGATTTTTATTATGCACTCATATCAGGAAAGGTTTTCTGAAAAAACATTAAATCTTGTCTTTAATCTCTCTCCAACAAGCATCAGAACCAGTTTGTCATTATATAATACAGTGGTTGGAGAACACTTAAACTCTTAAGTGCTCATACTGATAATACTCTAAATAACCTATGTAAAAAAAGCAGTTAGATTAAAAAATATATATTATATATATACATACACATACACACACACACTCTAAGTTAACAGGATACCACAATACACTTGCACGGTGAAATAGTTAAAATATTGTTCAGATAGTTATTAGAATTTGAGTGTCTAGTCTTGGTTTTGCTAGGAGAGGCTATGAATTTGGAAACACAGCCAAGTTGAAATGTAGTTGGTAACACACTGAACCGGTGTCAGTTCTCATCCCAGTATTAACATATTGATTATTAAATTTAACAATTAAAACATAAAATTGAAGGATTTTCATCATATGAATATGCACTAGGATTTGCACTTCCAACTCAAGAAATGCTAATGCAGTGTCACAATGGTATTTTTAGACATAAAAAAAGTCTGATGGTTCCTTCCAAATTACTCTTATTTGACTTATGAGATTATTAAGGAATGTTTACTATATTAACACTTCTTTTATCGATAGAACTATAGTAAAGTATCTTCCAACTACACTAGTGCATACTACTCTCTATAAGAAGTCTAAAGTATTGATAGAATGAAAGACATTATACTAATTATAATATTTTTTTCTTAAAATAGAAATAAAGTTGATTACTGAATATTTTCCACAACAATGATAAAACAAGTACTTTGACAGAGACCTGGAAAGTATATTGTCTCTATTAAAATTACTAATTTTGTGCCAATGCTACAACAGATACTTGCATTTTTTAAATGGAACTGCTCCCCTTTTAAGTTCTCACCTCTGAAATCAATTGGTTGCTCTTCTTGCAAAGAAACATATTCTTCAGAGACAAATTCACGGTTACCACTTGCGCTTCCATTTTCTGAAGTCACTGTTTCTATATCAGAACCCTGAAGTTAAAGAGTTTTAAATGAGCTTTACTGACACAAAGCCTGTTAACTGTGAAGTAGTAGGAAAGGGTCACAAAGAAAACAGAACATTAATAATAAAAATGAACTGACTAAAGAGAAAAATAATAACCTTTAAAATTAAAGATGGTCTTCAGAAGCTAAAGAAAAGCGAGAGAAATATTCAGTAGCTAGGAATCAAATCTTAATATGTAACACTCCAAATGACCATGACTGAAAAAAGGCAGAGAAACACAATTCTAGAAAAAAAATGCAATTTAGACATCATGAAATTAACAGCTATACCAGGTATTCCAAATTGATTATTTCCTATTAATTTCATTAGACTATTTATTAAATGGAATTTAGAGAAAGAGAGGATGTTACCACCTGAGTTTTGAATATGGGACCAAACTCTAGCATGTAAGCCCATGTGTTGTATGTGAATACACACACGCAGAAAATGGAACATCCAGCATACCAACATGAACACTAAGAAGTACTAATATAGAGGAAAAATATGTATACCCCTACTCCATCTCAATTCCCATCAGTAATTTTGAATGGCTCTTTTACTAGTAAATCTCTGACACCAGAACAACAAATACATGCGAGTTCAACAACACTGGATTACAGAACAGTTTTATACCATCTCTAAATTGGATTTCTGTCTTTAATGCAGACAGAAGCCTTAGGTACTAGTCAGCTGCAAGTTAGCTGCAAGTCAGCAACAACCTCAGAGCAAAACAGAAACTGAAGATTAAGAAAACTAGGGGACTACAGGGCACATAATTCCATCAGTATGATTGACGACCCCTAGTATTCGATCATCATATTGTAATTTTCTGTTTAAAGTAACTGGTGGAACATGAGTATGGTTATTAGAAAAGTAAAAATTTGCAAAACCTAACTGGAAAATACTAATTCACTCTGATCCAAAAACAACTTGAGCTGTTTTTGTAAACAGAGCTAGTTATTTTTGTAACAGCAGGTGTGAAATTTCAGCAGTAGTGATACGTTCGGATCAGTTTCGCTGTCTGCCTCAGGTCAGTAGTTAAGCAAACATGCTTGCTTTAATTTTTAAGAGGAGACTGTACTTCAGGAAGATTAGGTACCTCAAAAAGACTTGCAATAAGATATATTTTACAATCATATTACAAAGTTATTTTCTTTAAAAAAAAATCAACTGCAAATAACTTATTAAAATGTGAATGAAACCTCAAAAAAGAAAATACAAGATTCTTTGTGTCTTTATGGGCAAATATGTATGCAGATTTGTTATATGACAATTGTCCTCAGGTGTCATAGACATTATTTTCATTTCTTAAATTGGGGAGGAAGAAAAGAGTAACGAAAACTATTTACTTTACCCAGGCTCCACAACAAGACAGACATCAGGCATATAGCTTAAGTATATTAAAATTTTAGTTAAAATGCATAGGAACCTGGCTTGCTGAGTATGAGGTAAGTCATCCTTTTTTAAACACATGTAGTCTGCTGGGGATGTCTAAGCTCTCTCACTCAGTTAACTTGTTGCTAGACCTCCGTCACCCTTCCATTCCATCAATAGCAAAGAGTCTGTGAAAGGATATTGTCTACTCACTAGACTCCATTCTTGTGCCTCTTTTGACTCCAAAATTAGCAGCTCCTCTTTTATGAGTAGTCCAAAGATAAAGTAGGTATTTAATTCAGCATGCACAGTTGTCAGTTCTTTGCAATTACAAGATCTAGCTACTTGAGATTTTTCACTTCACTTGGTGCCTTTACAAAGGCAAGACAAATCCACAAACTAATTCTGTGTTGCCTCATCAATACAGGTTAAAATAATGCAAAATAAAATAATAAAATTATGTTCCTAATTTCTTTGTCTAATCCTTAGCTCCATCCCTTTCTTAAATATCCAAATCATTTTCCGCAAAGTACACAGTAGTTCATGTCATACACCCCGCCATCAATAACGGGCGTGTAAGAGGGGTACCTAATGATCCCATTCATGCCACTTCCATCATGCTCAAACCCCAAGCTGCCTTGCCAAGAGAAGGTCAACAATGAGTTCCTACATGCCACGGTGGGAGGCATTACCCGTGTCTTCCCACCCCGATACAATGTTCTGCTTTGACTTGACAAATTCCTGCCTTCCTATAATCTTCTGTTACATTGATTTACTCAGACTGTATAATTTGCTTTTAGTCACAGGGTAAAATATCCATCACAACTACGAAAATAAAACTTGCACTTCACTGCTAGAACACAACTGTTCTAGCCAATTCCTCAATCCTGTTAGGAATTAGAAGTCTGTAAAGTCTGTCAGTCTGTGCACTCCTGTATCTAGCTTGGTCTCTAGTACTGGAGTGAGTGGGCTGTCTGGTTTTCTTTTGCTGACAGGATTCCCCACTTGCCAGCCAACCCAGAACAAGGTAAGAAAGTTTTCACCATCCCTTAAATACCACCTTGTTACAAACAAAAATGAAACTATGGCTCAACATTTAAAAGCCAAAAACCACGTATGTTTACCACTATTGCTTTTGAAACTTAACTAAGCTTTCAAAACCTGAGTACTATCACCAGTTTGTAATAGTTTGTGTTTCAGATTGCCTTGATTTTCATCATAATCTGCAAATAGAGAGTGCAGAGAGAAGGAAAAACAACTGATCACTTCTCAGGATCTTTACTGTCATCTCCTATTTTTCTCCTATGAACATTGTAGCTCAAGTATTGTTCCTAGAGAATGTTTTGGAACAAGCAACAAGAAGATCCAGACAGTCAGTATGTTAACAGGTAAGAGTCATTCCATTAAAATATTCTCTGAGGATTCTGGCTTAATAACTTGCTCAATTTACAGGATGAGACTGAGTAAGAGCAACCACAAATCAGCGAAGATCAGAAGAGCTACAAAAATCTTTAGTCCTAAAAAGAAATAACACTTTGGAGATCCAGACTAAGATGTAGGACCTTTCTCAGAGTTTCTAAAGAACCTAGACCTGCCTCACTCATCACTAGGAGAAAGTAAAATAAAACATTCCTCTTACCTAACCTCAAGTGCCTACACCTGAGCAAATTGTCCAAGTCACCTTTATAATCAATACAGTCACTGCAATCAAGACAGCAAATCATTTGATCAAATACAAACGTCTACCTCAGGATAAGAATTCCTGCTCTCTAAACTCCATTGACTGTATTGACTTAACCTATACAATGTAAACTTAGAAACTAAGATCAGATTCAGACACCTATACTGCGGCCACCTAGGCAACACTGAATCTTGTCCCAACAGACCTTTCATTGTTTCAGGTTTTTTGGCCTAAAGCTTTATTCTCCTATGAATTAAAAATGACTTTTAAGAAAGCCATTGTCATTTAATACAACTAGTCAAACATCAGAAGGTAAGAAACATAAACAACCAAATTAAGCCAGAACTGCAGAAACAGAATAGCGACTTTGCAAATAGCTATACCCCAGATCTTCCTCAAAGAAGGAGGGAATTCATAGCAAATAAAAGTGTGACTAATAAATGAAGCCACAGTAGAGACCAAAAGAGCAACAGAAACACAACTAGCCCTACAAATGTGACAGAGCCCCACACATTAATTGTGCAGATTTTGAAAGAGACCAAATATTTTGAAACAAGAACTTTTTTTTTCCTTGCACACATAGCCTGTTAGCTCTTTTTGTCTGCTGCCACACAATCTACCATCATAACTTTCTTATATTCAGTAATTAGATTGCTTTTGTATATTGCCTTATGGAACATGCTTCTTCAGTGACATTCTACCTAATGAAAAAAAAGCACCATTCTCTTAGTTGCTGCCACTAGCTCAATCCTGCACTGCTACATGAATTCCTCCTCCACAAGAAGTCAACATCTAGATTACTTCTGGATATTTTAGGCCTTGTTCCCTTCTGCCTGTAAAACAGGGCCAAGGAAACTCAGAACTCCAGCATGAATAACATAGAGCTTGTACTACAAGCTGCTGCTAGTCCCTGGAAAAAACAAGAGAAAGTCTCTCCATAACTCAGTGCTTCACACAGAAAAATCCTTTACCACCTCTGAAGTTCTTTCAGGCTGTAACAGTTTTCAAGACATTCCACACTGAAGAACGGCAGCCCTCACCAATCATCATTTTCAGTTCTGAGACTGCTATACTTCTTATTCTTGACCTTATGATGCAAGGTTGGCTAGAAATATCAGCTGCCCTGCCCCCCCATCACTCCATTTCTCAAGAAAGCTAAGAAAAGTTGGTATTCCTTTACTTATTGTAGCCTCCCTCAGATTCTGCTTGAGGCAAAAGAGACCTGCGTCACTACCGGGAAAATTTCAGGCTCCCATTGATCCTGTTTCAGGATCCTGTTGATCTAGGATATGGAATATATAATTATATGCTCTCTGTAACATATCCCTCTCCAGGAGATTTCCAACCAGTCCTTCTTGGGACCCTATTTCTAGAGATCCCCTTGAGTTTCTGTATCTTTCCTTCTCAGTGCAGAACTGCGTCCAACACAGATGGAAGTGCTTAAAAACCTTCTCTTGTGCACCCAGTAGATTTATGTGCCTCTTTTTCCAAAACTGGCTAAACATTCTGTAAGCAGAGTCAGGTAATACAGAAGGTTAGAGGCAGCACATCTCGGAGATTTTTTTATGCCAGCACTCAACCTCCTGATATACCAGTTCAGAGGCTCAAGCTGAGGATGGAGAAGCCCAAATAAGAACAAAAGCAATTGCTTATACACAAATAAAGGTATAAAGATAATGGCTGTAGCATGTTCATGAGCCTTGAAAACACCTTTAAATAATATCCTAGTCAACCAGTGGATTCTTGTCCTTCTCACATTTTTTTCATAATCAGAAAGACAAAATCTAAAGACAGAGGGCTGTTCCTAAACAGCAGCTGCTGAAGCCAGGAACAGGTAGCTTAGTGGTGTAACAGACTTGGAGAAAACACCGAATCATTTCCTTCCTGCATTAGATATTTTTCCTGCCCACCACTACCTCCTTTTTGGGGGGAGAAAAGGAGAAGGAAAAAGAAGAAATATATTAACAACAACAGATAGATTACACAAAGTCAATGTTTTCAGAAAAGACGGAACAAAAAGAGAACATCTCACTAAATTTCTATCAGTTCTTCAAAGTACAACCTATGTAACCGTTATTTTAAAAAAATATTCAAGTCTGTATCAGCTATAGTACCAGGGTATAAATTTTTAAACACTAGTTTTAAAATTATATTTTCTTATTTAAAAGCATCTCTTCTATATCCTCTGCTGGCATGCAATATCCACACAAAACAGAAACCATAAAAATGGAAACAGCATTTTACTGTACATGATGAGTCTCTTATGTTACTGTATATGGCGATACTGTTTATATGGCAAGTCTTAAATTTATTTAACATCATTAATTTGAGATCAGATACCTCATGATTGATGACAGTCCAGCCACAAGATGAATCACTATCACTGGAATTTTCAGACATTTTCAAAGCAAGCTGCAAGTAAAAGTAGATTCTTTTAATATGCAAGATATATAGTCTCACTGCTAAAAATTAAAAAAAAAAAAAAAAAGAAGAAGAAGAAGAATCCACTCATGACGCTATGGAATACTATACATTAACTTATACTCTGTTATTCTGGAATTAAAAAAAGAGTTCAAGTTTAGAAAGAAAATATAGTATTTTGTACATGTTCAATATTACTTTATTATGCTTGGAGCAAATATGGCTTTGCTAGGTACATACCTATTTTCGCCAGCTAAAAAAAACCTCTTAGATTGGCCAAAAAAAAAAAAAAAAAGCACATATGCAAGGCTAGCCATTAAATCAGTAATTAAATTTAAAACTTGTCTATTTGTAGTATCATTGCATAAGATGTGTTTCAGTAGATGAAGAGATTTCTGAATGTTGTATGTGCAGGAGCTATGATTTATTCAAGAAGAATCTCTTTTCTACTTTTTTTGGAGGGAATATAAAGTAGTATCTTTTAGAACTACTTCACACCAATTAGCGGACAAAATAACTCTTCATATTTCTTTCATCTTTTCAAGTGCCTTTAAACATACAGATTTAGGAAAATGTGGAAGAGTACTTGGAGAGTATGGAAACAGGGCAAAAAAACCTGAAGTACAAATTTTACTTGCTACTATACTGATGGATGACTTAGGTAGTTATTTCAGAAAAGAGCTGTGCAGCTGCAGCTGTCTGTTTACTCTGTATCACTGGTAAAGGAGAACATTTATTATTGTTACATTTTAAACTAAAATTACATTTTAAAATGAAATAGACTATACATTTACAAAATATAAGCAAACCTTCAACTATAATACCTAAATATGCCCGTGTGACTACAAATTTGCACAACAATATGAATCTTCCATTTAAGTTTCTTAAACATACAGTGAACATTTGTCTAATATCTCTGCATTAAGTTAGTTATTATACATAATATATTTTCCTCATCAACTAAGACATTTGGGATTCTTCTAGAAATGGGGAAATGATGAGACTCATATCCAGATTATAAAGCAAAAATATTAATTAGCAATCAATGTATGTATCAAACATATAGAGAAACATATATTCCATTTATTATGGAGTCCTACTTTGAATATGGTTGGCATTGTCCTTTAGATCTTTTCCCTCTTTCGTTAATGCTTTTCCTGAAACATCAGCTAGGAAACATCAGGGGGGTTTTGTTGTTGTTGTTGTTGTTGTTTTTTTAAGGCTTACTATATAACATTCTTCAATCACTGAAATAACAAAAGCCCAAACAGCAAAGACTGCATTCCAGAGTCCTCATAAGATTGTAACCTTTGCTTTGTGTCATTAAATCCTTTAGAATTTGACCAGGTGTTCATCAGCTGCATACCTTTCAAAGGAAGGTAACTACCAGTATCAGAACTTGTCAACTATCAGAAATATTGCCAGCTACATTGCAAAAACTGAACTGGTGATCTCAGATGATTGGCTTAGAAGTCTCAAATCCTAAAAAGTACAAATCAGTGGTTTGTTCTTGGTTTCTTTTTGGAGAGTAAAGGGAAGAGGAGAAGAATTATAAAATTGTTCCTTGTGATAATTCATAATATAAATTGAATATTATATTGCTGTTATTCAAATGTCAACATTGTAGCTCAAAAGAGCACATAGTTGAACACTTACAACTTTTCACTGTCATTTTGCAGCGCCTAAGAATTACTTGCCACTCTTAGAGTAACACAAATCATAGCAGTGAGTCACCTCACTAAAGCATCTATAATAAGGCAATTGTTACTGTAAAATCTTTTCAGTATATGAACACCACAAATGCTCCACCTAGTACTTGAACCAAAGCTACTCAGATAGATAGAAAAAAGGTATACAGGAAAGTGAGAGAGAAAACAGACTATGAAAAACAAGAAAAAAAAAATACAAGGAACAAAAAAATAAAAAAATGCAAAAAATTCAGATGAATGGAGTGCTTTGTGGCAATAATCCTACCATGCAATGTATAAATGAGACTAATACCTAACACTGTTGTTGTTTTGTTTTGTTTTACTCCAAAACATTATGGTAACAACTTGTTCAAAAAGAAAATGTCTCTATAAGACAGTACTTCGTATTTTTAACTGAAACACCAGTGCAGTTACTGAGTTTCCAACTCTCTTATCCCAAAGGACCAGAGCCAAGTTAAAGTTATACAAATGAAAGGTATAATCTGGTGATTGAGAGGAACAAGGATCTTAGAGCTCCAGAAAGAATGCAAAAGACATTAGACAAGACAAAAAGAAAAAGTCAAAAATTTGCCCCAAAAGTATATATTTGGATTTCACAAATCTATCCTCTAACATACAGACAGGATGGGAGAAATTGCTAACCACTAAAATACTAAAACAGTGAACTGCTGCAAGGAATGATAATAAAATCATTTCAGGTGGTTGTATTACCAACATCAAAACTCCCGCCTAGAATTTGGTAGTTTTGTTCTTAAGTATATCTTCAAATAATGCCAAAACTCTAAATAACTGTTTTAATAAATATTTCAATTCTTAAAATTATCTTCAAAAAATTCTCTTTAGTATAAAAATATTCCCTCTTAATTATTCTACAGTTCACTGACTAGAGTGATCATAAGAGTTCCAAATTTACTCTTTGAAAATTAAGCCTTTTGCTTATCCATAACAATACAGTTTGGGGCAATTATAATACAGATGGCATTATAGAGTCCTCACAAGCACATCTCGCCTCTGATCTCCACTGTGGAAGAGAGGATATATTCAGGCTGTGTTTTCATGACACAGTAAATTCAGTTTTAGTGCATCTCAGTGCTAGATGAACAATGAAGCCACATACTGTAAAGCAAATCCTTTCATAGACAAGAAATACCTCTTGGTACAAGTGCACTTGCAAATTTTGAAAGGGTAACTTTGTAACAGCAGACTCTATGCCGGACAAAGTATCATCTGTCTTCCTCTAGCTAGCTAAGCACTTCACACAGGCCCTGGCTAACTCCACATAAATGCTATTGTGCGCTCCCTCTCCATCCAGACCACAACGATCCTGCCAGGTAACCCAGCACAGCATAAAACCAATTCTAATGAATACATAACCATGGCCTCAGGTTCCACAGAGCATTAAACATCTGTCTTCCTTGCTCAAACCATAGCCTCAGGACCTAGCCATGTGGAACCTGCATAACAAAAATATTAAAAAACAAACATAGGGATGAGCAGCCAAACTATCATTATTTTCTATCACAGACAGGCTTTGATAACAGAGTTTTAAAGTTACTTGTATCTAAACAGAATATTTTACTAACATTACATAGTTTACTGCATACAGGTAAATGAATCTTCAAACCATGAAATCTTTTAATAGCAAGCAAAAGAACATAATAAAAAAAGAATAATTAAAAAAAATTCAGGTTGATGGGTATAACTGCTCGACTTATCGAAACGATATGACAGACGACATGACATCTGACTGAAAGGCACCTCTTAGGGTGACTATATTCCTAAAAGCAGATTCTGCAGACATGCATGTTTAAAATGGTTATCAAAGGTAAGGCCTTTTATTAATTATAATTAGCTCTAAAAGAATAAAACAGCCTGAGAAGCTTTAACAAAAAAAAAAAAGCACAATATCTAGATACAGTACTCACATTAACTGTAATCAGCAAATAGAGTAAATGGCATATTTCTGTAAAGTAAGGTTAATAAAGCATAACAGAGTCATAACTAAATCCAAGATCAAATACTGTATTTCAGTTTACTACGGGAATAAAGACTAACCTTAGCTCAATGGCCAGATTCACCTCCTCACAAAATCCTCTCCAGCTTGTATTCTCAGTCACCAAAGGACAAAGACCCGCTAAGAGCAGATAGACTTTTTTTCTAACAGCCCAGAGATGCTGGATACTGTTGGCATTGCCTTCTTAGACGGAGGGTATTCAAAAAAAAAAAAAGTAGTTTTGGGCAGGACGGACAAAAAAAAACCACGCAAATTTACTATCAAATTATGAAGATGCTAATGGATCTAGTACAACTGCAACAGGGATAAAGAGCCACGAAATTTGCTCCAGTTTTCAGAAATAAAGTTTTGCTCAGAGGCCTCCTCTAGCTTCACAGGACATATTCGGTGGAGGAATTAAGTCAGCCTGATTGTCTACCTGAAAAAAAAAATGTTGCAATCTTGAAAGACCTTGTCTAACTCAGCAATTTGGATTAGGCAAAAGAACTGTCATGCAGTAAATATATTCCAGTCTATACATCAAACAGGAAACAGAAAATCTCTCTATGCATCAGAACAGTTACCAAAGTAATAATTTAATATTAAAGACAGTGTTCAAATTTGGAAGTTTTCACTTTACAGCCTATGTTATCATATAATACAAAAACTCATTTTCTTCCACCTCAGATACATTAGAAACTGCAGAATAAAAATGTAACTATGCTGCATAACTTAAACCATTACATACTCTTATAAATCACATTAAATGGTTGTAGGTAGATTTTGAGGATTTTTTGCAGCTGAAATACATTTCATACAGATAAAAGCTAGAAGAACATAGCAAGTAACCTAACACCATAAACATGGAGCATTCCCAAACTGTATTTAAGAAACTTACAGAGATGTGTCTTCACTGGGCCAGAAGCTGATCCAATCTGTCTATGCATACAAAAAATAATACCTTTGTAATTAGTATTTTTTAATTAATTTGTAATTAGTAATACCTTTGTAACTGTAATTAATATCGGGAAAAATTTTAAGACATTCTGCTTTCAATATCCCTTTCAATATCCCTTCTACATCAATTGCAATGTTCCAATGCAAGGTTACAGTCTCAAGAATCCAACTGATTAAAAAATTCCTTTTCCATTCCACAGCCAGCACCTACTACAAACTTTTTTTTTTGGTTTAATGATCACCATTAATAAAACATCCTATAGTAAGTATACAGTCATCAAATATTATGGTAATAACAAGAAAAATAATGTACTGGATTTTTTTTCAATAACAGCACTATGAAGCAATATTTGGGCATATGAAACACTGGAAAAGTTTAACTCAGAAAAGGTACTGTTTCAGCTTGTTCCTAAATTAAGAAAATAAAAGCTTATACAGCTGCACTCTGTCTGCCTGTATGCCCATCCATCTGTTCAACTACCACCAAACTATCAGCCTTGTTTCTTATGGGTCCATCGGGCAACTTCAGCCAAATCTGACAGAGAAATAAATCTCTAACACTATTACATTCCTACAGCTTTGGGGTTTTGCTGTTTATTTTAATATATAATTCGAAATAACCACATTCATGTTGCTACTGAAGGCAGAGCTACAGGGTGATCCAGACACTTTATCTGTTCTGGTTGCCTTATTGGCTGGTCACTCAGCACCCTGGCCTTCCACCAGCTTGTCTCCCAGCATGCAGGAGGCACCAGACCTGCTGCTCCATGGGTGCTCTCTCATCCATTCAGCAAGCACAAGTTGGTCAGGATATACACAAAGAAAACTAGAGAACAAGGGAAGCTGAGGACATGGTTGAGGACTGAGATTATTGTGGTGATGGTCTGTAGATAGGTAAGAAACTAAGGAGAAGAAACTGGAGATTTGGGGTTGCTGGAGGATATTTCACATCTCCTGTGTGCCAAACCAACACAGAACCAAAAATAAATAAATAAATTTTAAAAAGCCATTTCATTGGTTTGGCTTCTCATTAAATAACTTCATTGCCATTGTTTTTCTAAAGAGAAGTTACAGATCAATTTTTTTTTCCCTCCATAAGCCAGCTTAAACTGCAAAGATGATTCTAGGCCCCAAAATGACCTACACCCTCACTGGTACTTCCTTTTAAATTTCAAGATAGACAAAATAAATATCTATCATATTCAGAGTTCAACCTTTACATATTCTTGCTGGAAAATCTGAAATTTGAACTACTTTCCTTAACCTTAGTGAAATGCAAACAGAAGTTTACAGCATGAAAGTTTACAGGCATGGTTTTCCTCCATTCTTTTATTTTAAATTTAAACACCCARAGAAAAACTTTGACTCCATTAAATGTTTTCATAACCTTTTAAAGTTACCTAGTCTGCTATCATTTTATGCAACATGACCGCTCTTAATTGAATTCATCAGAAGAAATAGTACCCAGTAAAATATATTTTAAAATAATACTAGTATATTTGTTTTGCTGATAGCATATTATCACATGTTATCCCATATATATGTATGTGTTTATATTATACCACATCCTATTTTTCCCCGTGTGAAGCAAAATAAATACCAACCTCAGCAAGAATAACTATCCCAATCTAAACAAAACTCCAGGTTCTTCTATCTTAAAACAAAATTTGCTAGACTAGAAAGCCCTGAACAAATGTTGGCAAAGAAGATGATGAGCGACAATTTTCGTCAGAGTTTGCTGTGTTATTATTTTAAATAGAAACTAGAGACTCTTCTAGTGTAGTTTCTTTGTTCCACAGCAGAAATAAAAACATGTTATAGCAGTATTATATCCCAGGGTTTTGATGCAGGTTCATATTATTTCTACTAAGCTGTTCAATTTGTTTCTCAAATTAACATTTTTCTATTTAGTAACTCCTACAGATCCTTTCCTTAGGATATTAGTATATTTTCACAACAATGCAAATGTGGCTGCTAAAAACCAGTCAACCCCGAAACACAGCCCTTCCTGCTCAGCACCCTACTGTGTATATGTATGTTTATCTTTTACACGTGTTATTAAATTACACCTGCGACAGGAGGTGGCACCGGGCCAGAGCGGTTTAAGCAACAATAACCCACTTCATGAAACCCGACGCCCGCGCCGGGCAGCGACAGCGGCGCGGGTGATGAAACGGTCGGAAGTTGGCAAAGGGGGCGCGTGACAGTGCCG
>NW_020447997.1:567122-597409 GCF_003343035.1 Apteryx rowi
GGCGCCCCCGGCCCCCCTCAGCGCCGCGGCGCAGCTCTCCCCGCCAGGGGCTCCTCGGGAGGACAGCGCTCTGCGGGCAGCCCCGGGAGGGGGAGGCGGCGGCCGCCCCCCGCTGGGAGCCGGCCCCGGGGCCCGGGCTGCGCCGCCACCTACCTCAGCGCGGCCCCCAGCGGGGCTCGGGACGGACGAGGGGCGCCGCCGGCTCCAGCCTCCAGTGACGCCGTCTCAAAACAACACCGGCCCGCCGGCGCCTGCGCACCGCGCCGCCGCCCCGCGGCACCCTGGAGAGCGTAGTCCGCGCCCCGCGTCCGCCCGCCGGCCCGCGCCCGCCGCGAACTACAACAACCAGGGTGCACCGCGGCGGGCGTCCGGCGGCCCCCGCTGCTATGGCAACGCCGCGCCGCAGGTGCCGGGCGGGACCGGAGAGGGGCGAGGGCAGCGGGACTGCCCGGCGGGGGGAGCTGCAACGCTTGGAGGACGCGCGCGGCAAGGGGGCCCTTTTCGGCTCCAGCTCCACGGTAACGGGGCCCCACCGGGGCAGGGGAAGGGGCCTGGCAGCCGGGACCAGAACTACGTGCTTCTGTCCCGGACGGGTGGGAAACCACCCTGAGGAGCTGCGCGTTAGCTGCTCGGGGAAGCTTCCCGGGGCAGGAGCGCCGGGGGGCCCCGCCAGGGGTCCAGTATTGATTCAAAAAATAAACAGGGAAAAACAGGCCTCATTAATAAACCAAATAAAGGAACAGTCCGATTTTTTTTTTTTTTTTTTTTCTTAAGAGTTTTATCTAAGCAAGTCATTTAAATGTTTTTTTTTTTACATGATAGAGAAACAAGGAAAAAAATATTCCTTGAACACCTAAAGAGCAGCAGGTTCAGACTGGCTTGCTCAGCAAAACTGAGGCAACTTATTCAGTGCAGTCTTACGATAATGCTCATCAATATAACATTAGAGCACTTTCCATTAATATAGTAAGATTTATCTGTCATGTTGATGCTTTCCCTACAGGGAAAAAAAGAAATACATGTATGTGAACACAAGCTAGGAGAGGCTGTAATTTGAAGATTTGTTTAGGGTGTTTTTTTAGCATACATATTGCTATGTATTAGAAAAGGAAAGTTCAAAACCAAAACAAAACCACCCACAAACCACCCTTACTACATCCTTTTCTTAGCTGTATTTTTATTATCCTTACTAATTATTTATACCAAAAATGATATTTTTACACTCAAGATTATCACTAAAGCAGAAAATGCAAATCTACTTTTGTTACCATATTTCAGTCTCATTATTAGTCCATTTATCACTGTCCACTGCTTACTAAATAAGGGCAAAAGTTAGTGTTACAGTTCCCGACTCTCCACTCTGCATCTATTTCAATACACATCTTGAGCAACAGTTTGACCACAAACATTTAGCAAATTTGAAAAGTTTTACCATCATTTGAAAGCCTGACTGAATCCATCTCTTCACTAGGAAGAGATGACTTCTGCTGAGAAGCTGCCATCAAGTTCCAACACTGAGATAAAACAACCTCCTCATCTGCCTCTCTGCGCAAATCCTGGAAATCCTGTGTTTTCCTGTATGCTGGACCCCAAAACACTCACAACCAATAGTTTTTTGACAAAGCCTCAGATTTTATTGTTTAAAACAACCTCAAGTGAGTATGGTGCTATACCACCTACCTCACAGATGGTACCTTGTACTTACCATCCAAAGGATCAGACATTTTCAACCCATTTACTCACCTGTGGGTCATTTAGAAATAGCAATTTAAACACTGCCCTTGACAGAAGTAGGGTATGTGACTACCCAAATTTGCAGCACACTCTGTAAAAATGCATCTCTGTCATTTTTGTATGTGTTTATTTAAAGACTAGGCACTTAACCTTAGGAAAACAAATTTCAATTTATTTCAGTCATTCCGGGACTAACCTGTCAATATATGATTCAGTTTGGTTTTGTTGGTCCAAGTACGATGTATCCAGCAGGATGCAGTCCGTTGGATAATACCCTTGTCTGAATCAGACCTAAACCCATAAAAATAAAACTCCTGAAACTAGAATGATAAATGTGTAACTAATTTATAGAAAGTGTTAAGTGCCAGAGAAATTGACCTAAAGGCTTGCTTAATTAAAGTATTTTCTGGTTTAAAAACTATGCCAGTCTCCACGTTTCTATATCGCAAGGCACAAATATCAACATCATGCATATGACTGATATGCTATACACACCATCAACTGAAGTGTTGAAGTCAGAAGCTTTATAATAACCATTTGCTCCCCATACAATCAGATGAGACAGGTAGGCATTATTCATCCCAGCAAACACATTTGCCACTCTAACCTTAAAAGATGACACTTTCTATTTCATAGCTGCCACTTCCAAATTAACAGCTGAAAATTAACTATCGAACTCCATTATATCCAGCACTGTATTAAAGCTTTGAAAGTATCATAATACCTTGGGGCAATTTTCTTTCCTGTTCCACTCACTTCACACTGAATGGTGTTGCAAAGCAAATGGGAATCATTCACACAACCCCCAGCTAAAAGTTCTCCTTGAAGAAGAGGGTGTCCATGAAACGTGGAGCCATTCTAACCAATTCCAGTTTGCTCTTCTTCCTAACGTGTGGGCCAAGGAAAGAAAGAGGCTGTAGAAAAAGGTGCCTGTCTACATCCAAAATAGTCTTTAGGGGCCATAACCAATAGCTACAATATAAATAGCCAATACAGATATATACTGATTGTTCTAACAGGCTCTGGAACCAAAACAGAGAATCAGGAACCTATTAGCAGCTTCTGCTTCTTTGCATTTTCTTATCTCCACTTCCCCTCACTAGTGTATGGAAGAAAATAGTCATATTTTAGTAAGTATAACATTACACTCAACTGAGGCACTAAAGCTCCTGTATTGCCCCCCTACCAGCTGCCACAAATTAAGTATTTTCACCTCATTCCATTGCAATGCAGTAGGTATCTGCAGAAAAGGAGGAACAGCAGCTATCCTACCCACTTCTGCCTCATCTCAGCACTCCTCTTAAGGCTCTAGGTGAAGTAGCTGGAGGCAGCATCTGCAACTTTCTTACTGTACCAAAAGTATAAAAATTGCAGAGGGTAACTTAAGTCTGCATAATAAATATTTTCTTCTAAACAGAAACTTGAGCGTTGTAAATGGTATTCAGGAAACAAATTGAAGTGGAAAATTCAGAAGTCCACAAAAACTGCTACTGAAAAGAACGTATTTGAAATACTCACGATTTGGATAAAACATGTAGATAACAAAACCGTTTCAAGCCCAGTGTTACAGGTTGTCGTAAATAAAAATACTAAAGTATTTATAAACAATACCATTCTATATTACATTCTTTCACTACCCAAAATAGGTGCACAGGTGCACAACTTCAAAACACACTATCATGCTTCATTTTGTTTCACAACACTTGTAACCTGACCAGGGTGCTCCTTTTCGAAAACCTTTAATTGCATCAGTTTTCCTAAGATACTGGTCAATGTCAACAGAGTACAGATTAAAATAGTAGCTCAGGAAATATATATTCTTATATAGTTACCAATGTTTTTGATTTAGAATAGCTACATTGTAAGATTACTAATTGTACTAGGATGGAAAAAAGTAAGTCATATCATATTCATTGATAAGACAATTACCTCAGTATTAATTTACCATTACACTGCAATACAACACTACAGATTTGCAGTTTTTCCAATAAACTTGTTTGGTCAGCCCAATAAAAAATTTCAAAATGACTATAAATATTTAATGTACATTACTTACTGCTAAAAAGAATGTTCTGCACTGCATAACATCTACCTCTAACCTCCCAGGCTTAGATTTTCCAAACTGGATGCGTGAATTGGAACATCTCAATACAATGTTTTAGTTTCAGATGTGCCAAACAGTACAGACACTAAGAAAAGAGGACAGCACAAAAAAAAAAAGGGGGGGGGTGGCTTTCAGTCTTCTGTAGGAATTATGAGTGCTTAATAGGCATAAAAATTCAGACTGTTTATATAATACCAAATTTTACAACATCCAAGTCTGAGAGACTTCTAAGCAGATATATTTTGGAATATTTCCTATTGCAAATCCATATAAAATGTCAGTACTATATGAAATAAGTTTAGAAATTTCATATTTCACAACAGATATTTTCACTAGTATCCACGACCACATAACCATTTCAGTTTTGGTGGAGAAAGAAAGATAAGAAGTTAACAGTGTTGACCATAGGTAGCTACTGAAGTTGTTTGAAAATCCATTGTTTAGATTCAGTAGATATTTTCAGACAAATATTTTGTTTAGTTATGAGTAATTTTTAATTAAGTCCAAAAAGTATGCTTTATTATTCAGATGACCCAATCTTTCATAGAAAGTAAATACATGACAAGTTTGGACCAAAATGCTATAAAATGTATCCAAAAATCTCTCTTACACTACTATACTTTCCAAAAACTATAATGCATATATCTAATCTTTTACCAGTTTTGTAGCTGTTCTGAGTGTAACAGCAAAATGTCTTGTTAACAACGTACTGGGCAGAATGTGAACCAAAACTCCTTCTCCTCAAAATTTCTTACTTTTTTTTTTTTTCTTTTTATGAGTCTCGCAATGTTCCTTGAATTATGTGTCGAATCTTCTCAGCATCTTTTTGTATGATTTTATTTTTAGGATCAATCTTGAGAGCTGCTTCATAATCCTGGAGACCTAGTATAGATGCATTAAAAAGAACGTCAGTCAAAGCAGCAATACGTGATCCTCTTCAGCAACTAACTGGAAATAACAGCTACCTAGTTATATGCATAATAAGTATTGCTCTTGAATTTTAGATAATGCTATTGAGTACAATGGAATCAGAACAACATTATGCTTAACTTTGTCAGTAAATATTTTATTTATATTATTTTTAAACATTTTAGTGGAAACATTACACTCTACTACATAAACATTTTCAGTTACTGAAACATGAAAACAGAGCCTTTTCACACATATATATACACATGGTGGTCAACTAACTGCTTTCTTTGGGTTAAAGACTTTTCACAGTCTACGGCTTCTACCTGCAGATAATCTTGCAATTTTTGAAGGTATACCATTTGGTTAATAAATACAGAAATGAGCACTGCAGTCCAGTCAAGCAGATTCTATACCAGAATCACAGTCTAAATTAAAGCATAAACATACTCGACATTTACCATACATGCATTCTGCAGGAAACAGAAAAAATTAAAGACAGAATGAAAGTGCATGGAAACAAGAACAAATACATGAATTGTGAATACTATAGCTTATGAAAACATGTAAGAACAGGAAGGAACATCACATAAGATCGTGTTCATTTTTTTTATAAGGTTTTCACAAGCAAATGAAGCTGTAAGGGCATGGCAAAGGGATTCAGAGGTAGAAAAAGATGAGAGGAGTTAGAAAAATATTAGTATTTCAACAGTGACATTTTGAATATTATTCTCTTCCTGTTATCATCTTACATTTCTAACTTTGCCTTGCAAAACCAAACTTACACTGCTAGATAACTCAGTAGGGATACTGTTAATTCAGATATGTTCACACAGATTACATTTTGCTCATGAATACAGATTTCATGTATAGGTTTATAATGATATGTTACTGAGCTCTTCACAACTAAATACTTCTGAAATATTTAAGAGGAAAAATACTATTTTTTTTTAGTAAATATGTTCTATAGTTGCTAATACTGTAAATATAAAACAAATCTCAAAACCAATACAATTTGCTTCATGAACAGCAAAACTATTGCAACCTAGTTTCACATCAGCTTGTATCCTACATTTGAACGCTCCCCAATGTAAAAAAACTCATCTCCCACACGTATCTTTCTCTGACCTCTCATTCATTGCTCAGTAACACCAACATCTCTTTTCCTTGGCTACCAAGTTGTTTTGTTCAAAAGGTTGATCACTGCCTGTTATGCATACAAAGACCAACTACCCAACCGACCAAAGACAGGACACACAATTCACTAAAGCCATTTCCTCATTTTCCTCAGTTTTCCTAAAACTTAAAAAAAAAATTTCAAGTGGGATTGAAATTAGCCAATAAATTAAAATAAAAAATTAAGGTCAGTCATATAAAGGTTCATAATGAACAGAGACACAGATTGTGTAGGCCTCCTTTAGTGTTCCTCCTGAAAAAATAAAGGTGTGAGCAGTCTTACTGAACTTACCAGAATTATTTGCATATGTCATCCTAAATACATGCATAAGTGTTCACAAGTGCATAAATAAATGCATAAGCATTCACAAATTCAGGATCTTACCTTCAGCATATAATTCTAGCTGACAAAATGCTGTTCCACGTCTCACATATGCTTTCACTCGAGCGTTCTCATTATCAGGAACAGGTGGCATCAGCAATTCTAATGCCTTTACAAATGAAAATGCCCAAAATATTTATAGTCAGATTCCCTATATTCTGGCTTTTCTCATTTATATATACACTCTCGCCTAAAAAATACTTCTCAGATTTAACTATGTAGCCTGTGAATCTAGTCACTAAGATTTGTATCTGTCACCCTGAAGCTGCAATTTTATAAATATAATGTCACTGCCTTGGCTAAAAACTGGCACATACCATGTTAGTGTTATTTACAATCAACTAATTTATTCTATTTTCAAATATGAGAGTACCTACTACACTACAAACAAAGTATTTAAAAAGTGCATGTGTTGTAGCACTTTTTACTAGAAAAAAGTTTCAAGCCTCAAGTAATTTTCACACAGTTTTCTTCAAGTTATTCAGGTACCATTTGAGACCACTCTACTCTGTCATTCCACAAATAATGGTTGCTAAAACATAGAGATGATCCAGCCTTTCTTAAAAAAAACACATTTGTTTGGTTGTTTGGGGTGGGGGGGAGGGCGAGGGGGAAGAAGTTAGGTATCTTCCTCATAACTACCACCTTTTTTCTTTCCTCCCACCAAATGAAGAACAATACAACATACGAGGAAAAACTTCTTCACTGTGAGGGTGACAGAGCACTGGAACAGGTTGCCCAGAGAGGTTGTGGAGTCTCCTTCTCTGGAGATATTCAAACCCGCCTGGATGCAATCCTGTGCAATGTGCTCTAGGTGACCCTGCTTGAGCAGGGGGGTTGGACTAGATGATCTCCAGAGGTCCCTTCCAACCTCAACCACTCTGTGATTCTGTGATATTACAAAATGTATTTGGGTATATGCTGTATTTTTTCTGCTGCAAGTAGTCTTCTTTTCAAGTGTAGATATTCCTACAATATTTTTCCCATGAAGAAATTGGTACTGCATCAACATACCTCCGTTGAGCTCCAATGTGTCAGAACATTTATTTTAATACAGTTCTGAAATTTCATTAGTCAAGCACTTAATGTCAAATTTTAATCTTTCACCATGGCTTCATTATCTCCATTTTGAATTTAAAATTTTGAATTTAAAAGCTATTTAGTGATCTGCTTGAAACAGAAACTACCCATTGCTATAATAGATCATAAACATGTATAAGATGACAGTCTGAAAACCTGTATGATATATTTATACCTTAGAGGAATCTTCAATGGCTTTGTGTAAATTTCTCAGTTTAAGGTGGCAAGCAGCACGATTCAGATACAATACTGGAAGCTTATTGTTTAGCCGGACTGCAAGGTTATATGCATTTACAGCTGCAAGATAGTTTCCTGTTGCAAACATTTTGCTAAGTGTATAACAAAAAGTAAAACATGCATTTTAAACAAGGTGCAACATCACCAAATGAATATTTACTTATTGTTAATATTAACAATTCATTTGTTAATTTAAAATTTAAGCAGTTTTTCATTAAAAAATGGTCATTTATAACCTTTTCAACATAGAGGAAATTCAGTTAAATTTAATGCTGACAACATAGCATATAGATATCCAACTTGACAAAAAGAAAAGTCATTGCTTAAAAGCAATGAAGAATAGCAAAAGGAGGACACAGGACTGGCGTTAAAGCTATACATGTCTGATTATGATTGCCTAATCTAACCTTTTTGTATGACACGGCTATATAAACATACCAATATTTGTATCAAATTCCTGAAGTTTGTTTTAAACAGATGTTTAATCTCTCAATTGCAAAAAAAAAAAAAAAAGTGACAGGAAATCTGCTTAGGTATAATCTTCCACTAATTAACTGTCTCAGTATTAAAATGTGCATCGTGTGCTTACAATGAATTTGTCCATCATGAGCTTCACCAGTTGGATCTCATGACTCTCTATCAACTTAAACCCTACACACAATCAATAAATTCTCCCCTATGTAGGCATTCATCACCTGTGTCTAGGATAAATAGAAAAATCTCTTAACCGAACAACAGCCACACACTATGTAACTAATAAATTTGATTTTAAATGCATCTTCAAGTGGAGTTTAACTCACTTTCCTTTGTCCTTTAACCAATCTGGATTCTTTTCCTCTTCTTTTAAATCTTCCAGCTCAGATAAATCAGCATTTATTGCTCTTCGAGCTTCTGCTTGCTTATTTAGCCACTGTAAGTATACAATATGAATGTATTACTTCTGCAGGAAAATTTAAATCCAAAAAAGTATTTTGCTTTCATCTGTTCATTCACTCCTACCAAAATAATTCTCTTTACTACATATTTTTGGACAGAGATATGAAAAGTTCCAAGTTTCACCAAATATTTTATTATTGTGAGTGAAATAAGGTTACTGCATAGCCAATACATTTTTGTTTGCTTGTTTGTTTTGGAACTTCCAAAAGTGACTGTTTGTGTTCATCCAGTAGAATTCAGCAGAAATAACTGTGAACTTCTTCTAAAAAAGACAGAACTTAAAGAAGCTTAAAGACAAGAATAAAGAAATTTCAAAACTTGTACCTAATGGAATTCAACTAATATTGCAATTTTTTTCCAAAAAAAACCCCCAAAACATAAGAATATGCAATTTATTATTCTGCACAATCAAAAGCTTGGTAAAAATAATTTAGATATAAAATCATTTCTTTAAATAGTAATTTAAATAAGACTGCCTTCCTTGGAAGATGGAAATATTGCAAAACTTCCATCTTGGATGATAGTGAAAGCACCACACTAAACCAGAGAACAACCCTTACCTCTTCCTCTTCTGCTACCCGAGATTCACGTAGAGCTGTAGGAAAAACCCGTGATGTAAAGTTGATTTTAATTGTACGAGCAGATCGAGGTGCTGGTAACTGTTCTTCCTTTAAATTCTCTGAAAACATACTATCGGACCCAGGACCTGCAAAGAGAATTAGAGTACTAGAAATGAAAAATAAAGCAAAAGTTTTTGGTTTTTTTTTCCAATTTTTCTATCAAATTCCTAAGTACACCTAATTTAGCATTCTGCACATTAGAAATAAACCTCAAGCTGTTGCTTGAGAACAAGTTCAGACTTGTTCTTTTGAAGGAAAGGTTCTTAAAAGGTTTGTTCTTACTGTATTATACAACCTATTTACTGGCTACATTATCTGTCACAAGTGAACTAAAATTCCTGTGACATCAACATCTCTGGCACTTGTGGTGGGCCAAGTTCGACAGCTAAAACTAACCTTACCAAAACAAACAAAAAAACCCACAAAAATGAATACTTTTCTGCTGGTTTAGCTTCCTGAACCAGCTCTCTGTGTACCAAGATAAGGGCTAGAGAGAGCAAAAGGAGACTTCTTTATGTGGCAACTTGTAGATAGTTCAGATGTAACATGAACTTCACCTTCAGAGAGACTGCATTACACTGTTAGAAACACCGTCTGCCTTACTTTTCTAAAGCTTGGAACAAAACCTGCCCTCATATTTCCAACAACTTAAAAGGGAGCTAAGAACTCACATGCCTTAGCTCAATAAAGAGACAGAAAATAAAGACACAAAAATAACCCCAAACTAAAAGAATTTGTTCAGTATGGTATGTGGAGACAAAGATAAATGATGAACTAGGAACATCCAGGAATAAAGTTATATCATGCTTTGAAGAATGACAAAATATACTCCAGCAACACAACCTTTAGTAGGTTTGACTCTGGTCTTAGAAGTTCCTTCATTAGGAATCCTAGGTTTGTTTATTTTTTCCTTTTTCCTCTCCTTTAATTTTTCTGCTTCTTGATGAAGTTCCTCTTCTCTTTGTATCCTCTTTTGTCTCTCAATATCTGTTTGCTGATTTTTCCATAACTCCAATTCCCTAGTGACCTTTTGCCGCTCCTGTTCTTTCAGATCTTCAATTCTTTTTCTTTCTGCTTCTTCTAGCTGTTTGTAGGATAAAACTGAGATAGTAACATCTGATAATAATAAGAGAACTGAGTAAAAGATACCATTATTTCCCAGTTTCATATGCCAAACCCAGCGTAATCATTAATGCAATGATACAAGCAAAGTTATTAAAGATGCTGAAAAATGAATGGGAAAGTAAAGAATTTCGAGTAGCTATGTTTTAACTATTTTACCACCACTACTATTGATATGATTTAGAAATATTCAGAAATAAAGTTTTACTTGCATTTTAAAGAATGATAACATATACTCCATCAATAAAACCTTCAGTAGGTTTTTCTGTCACCTTAGAAGTTCCTTCATTCCAGTTCAACACACAAAGTATGCTGTTCACATAGCTCCTTTATTCTGCGAGAAATACTTTTTTTTAACCTACTTGCCTACTTTACCTACTTTATCATACTTGATATTAAAGCTCTTCCTGCCTTTGATTCATGCAATAGTTCCAGCAAAAATTATTATGATTACTTTACTAAGGGACCTAACAAAAACCTTCTAAGAGGTCCTAATCACTGGTGATACTGGAAGATCACACTGTACTGTTCAAGAGCAAGAGTATTGCTTCAAAATCCTAGCCATATTCCAGCTCAGGATCTTTGGAATATACAGAACTGTAAAATATATAGCTTCATTTTAACACACTATTTGTTATTTCCCCTCTTCTTTTTTAAGATCTTACTACATACGTAGAACAGCTACCACCCTTCTACTGACAAAAATCAATAGCTGAATTTCATTCCTGGTCAAAATAATTCTGCATATGCAATCTTAGAAGCTCGTTGTTTACTTCTAAATTTTTTTTAAACACAAATGAAATGACCAGACTTTTTATATATATGAAAATTTTTTCTGGGGGGGGAAAAAAAAGGAAGTGTCTTAAAAAATACATAAAATGCAGAAGAACTAAACATCACACAAAAAGGTAGTAATAACAGGTCCAGTGTAACAAATAACAATGAATAAATAAGATTTTTAAAGTCAATATATATTTCAGTGACAAATGATTGAACACCTGCACTACTGCAAATGCCACAAAAGTTTAAGTTTTGCCAAATTATTGTACTCTCCTTTCAACTGACAAAAATCTGAGCTCCTCACCAAAAATTTTCATTGGCATTACTAATGAAAAAGTGACAACTGCCAAGTATCCTTTGGTATCATTCTCATAAATACATTTTAAATACAAAGAAGAAAGATTCTCCACTACTGTAATAAAGATGAGTATCAAACATCTGCCAAATTAGCTGGCAACTGCTCACATTTGCACATCTGGTAGAGGTCCTTGTAAGCTTACCTTCATCGTGGCCTCCAAAGCATATTTTTTATGTTCCTGTTTTGTAACTTTTTTTGCTTCTGCCTCTTCTTTTGCCTTTTCATGGGCTTTTAGAACAGCATTCTCTCTTAAATATTGCAGTTTCTCCTTGTTAGCTGGGAACAAAACAAAACAAAAAAGCTAGTAATTTAGGTCTGAAGTTCTATTGTCATGTACCACGTTCATAAAGAAGTCCAAGTTATTTCATCTGAGAAAGGGCAACAAAACATGGCTCAAATTCCACAAAGCGGTCTCTATCAAGCCCACCTCTGAAAAAGAAAACCAGGATTTACTTAAACACAAAACATGCTCACCAGAACCAGTGGATGTTTTGTATTCAGCTGTTTTCCTCTACTTTCCAATTTTAACAATGAACAACGTGGTTTAACTTTGCAGAGATCCAGCAGCAGAAATTTCACAGTTTGTTATGGTTTTCAAGGTTACAGCAGAGAACTGTTTCCCCCCTCCACAATGGGCTTTTCCGGTAATTTAGATCTCTTCTCAGCACTTCAGCAAAAAAACACAACAGTGACCCCCAAAAGTTAGTTTTTGAAGGTGAATGTGAAACTGGTAAGACTACAAATATCACCTGCAATTTTCTTGAAGTGGTGGCAGGCAACTCGGAATGAGTGGAGTATGATACAAGATCCTCAACTAACACCATGCTTTTCAGTGACAGATTAGAGTTCATAAACTTTCTGAAATTTACTGATATGACACATGCAAAGCCATCTGTGTAGGTAAAGGTAGTACTTTTTGTAGATCAAATAATGTAATTAGAAAAGCAGAGAATTTCCAAACACTTCAGAAAAAGAGTTTTGACAGTTTGGGTTCTTTATACATAACTTACTTCTCACAAAAGAGAACTTACCATTTTCGATCATTAGTGAATCCCACATGGCTATTTCTTTTTTATACAAAGTGAAGAAAATGACTCCATTTCCAATCTTTGCTGTGCTATTTGTGTCATCAATAGGAGCATGTAGAATGGCTTCAAATAAGAAGGGAGGGATGCTTACCTATAAAAATAACAAATGTGTACTAATACTAAAAGTTTCTATTACATATCAAGTAAATATTCAAAATGTTCAGTATATGCAGTAAACCTCAAGAAACAAATGCTACTAACAAAACCGTAATTTGCTTAGTATGCAGTATGGAGACCATATATTTTATTACACCAAGTAAGAGATGGAAAAAATTGTTCTTCAGAAGCAGTAGACTTCAAATTTTGAATTATTATTCATAGTTTAATCAGATGTGGATAATTCAGACCAGTTATGACAGAAAAGGCAGTCAGTAGCTGCCGAGTAGAGTGTTTGTAAGGAGAAGACTGGTGATAAAGCGACCGTCTCCAGTGTGATAGGTATTTAACAGCCTGCAGCACACAAAGAGAGAAGACGATGCCAGAGATTATAAAATTGGCGGTGCTGCCATGGCGTGTTGAGCGTGTGCTTTTTAGCGGGGCTATAAACTAACGCCAAGGCACCGCCCCGCGGAGGCGAGGGAAGGGCGAGGGCCGCGGAGCGAGCCGGGGGCCGAGCGGCAAGGCGGGCCGCGGCCGCCCCACCTTGAGGTACTGGTCGGTGCAGAAGATGTTGGCCGGGGTGGCCCGAACGCCCCGCAGCGGCAGCGAGAGGTACACGGCCGAGTCGGTCTGCCGCCAGCTGTAGTCCCGCAGCCACACCGGCATGGCGGCGGCGGTCGCTAGGGGCGCTCCGCCGGCGTTGCTAGGGGATGAGGGAGCGCTTCCGCTGCTCTCCGAGAGCACTTCCGGGCTCCGCAGCGCCGCGCCCTCGACAGCCGGTCGCCGGGTCCCCAGGGCCTCGTCCAATGGGGCCCCAGGAGAGCGCGGGGCGCGGTGCAGGCTGGGAGTTGTGGTCCGCCGGGGCGGACTAGCGAGTCCCGCCGGGAGGGCCCCGGCCGCTGCCCAAGAAACAGCACTAAAACGGGCGGCGGAAGGAAACGGGGGCAACGAAAGGCGCGCAGGGAAGGGGAGAGCCGCGCGCTCAGGCCCGCTGCAGCGGCGGGGCGGCCCGGCGGCTTCCCGGGGCCCCCGGAGCCGCCTGAGGGCCGCCTGCGCCGGGCCCTGCCGCAGAGCCGGCGCCTTGCTGACGGCTCACCGAGTCCTGAGGGAGAACAGTGCTGTTCGAGCTCTGACTGACTGCCTGGAGATGGAGGCCATCCAAGACAGCACGAGGGAAGCATTCTTCACTTTTGAAGTCCTGTAGACGGCTTAAAACAATAAAAACCATCCATGGGGCTCAAAATAACAGTGCTGATGTGAAAGAAGCTGTAAGTTTATATAAGCAAGATTAGCTGACAAAATCCTGCTATAGATGCTGATCCATTTACTTACCAAAGACACGAAGCAACGCACACGGTTCTGGTTTTCATCACTCACACCTAAACAGAGTAGGAAGGAATGCAACTCTTATTATCCAAGCACATTTCCATAAAAAAACCAGACTGTTATTAGTTTGAGAATTTCTGGTAAAAACTATCAAAAGCTGAGTACTGATTTAGCAATACACTGAAACTACCAGATGTCCCCTAAATAATTAGGTCATCCTTGCAACTCCACGCTATTGCCTTACAGAGTTCTGTCTGTTTCCTTGTCCTTATCACAAACTCCAGAGGTAATTTGCACATTGTTGCTCAACCTTTCTCAAACAAACAATAACAATATATTTGCCAAAATAAAGTCTAGGGTATAGAAGCAAGCATTTCAGGGGAATGTCGGTCAAAAGGCAAGCCAAACACATCTGGATAAATATTCGGGTATGCTCAAGTTCCCCAAAAGTATACAATTACTTGGAACTATTTGAAAAAAATCCAAAAGAACCAGAAAGTCTTGTCTTCCCCTTCTTTTTTCTAATGTGGCCAAGAGAGATTAACATTGCACACATCAGTTAAGACTTCTGATTTATCATTTAAGATTTATGTTATAACATAAAGATTTCATGTTTTAATAGCTATATTCCAAAGCAATGTTCAAGTGGTAGTGGTTACTAAGAGCTAACTACCGCTGTTCATTGCTGCAACATATAAATAGGTATCACAGAGATTTAAAACTTTCAGAGCAAGAAATGCATCCTAATTGATATGATCTCTTGATTATTCTCCACCCTCATTCACCAAGATCAATATCATCAGTTGCTTGCATGGACTGGAATCTCAGATCTGAATTAAATTCCTCATTCCAAGAACATTCAAAGGCATAAGGGAAAAAAGATTTAACTGAAAGGCAAAGTGCCTTTTATTATTTTATTTTAACTTGCATAATACAGAACTTCTGACTAATGGCACATCTGCAGCACTGAACAGGAGCCTTGCTTTCAAGTTCGGTGGAAGAAGATGAGACTTCTTTTTGTTTCTAGTTCTGTACCTAGACTTAAACAAGATGTCCTCATAAGCAGACAGATTTCAGTCTGAGAAACAGGGGAGGCAGGGGGAAATTAAAGGCTGAGGAAAGATTCTCCATGTGAAGACCAGCCTCTTCTTGTTTTAAAGAGAACACAAGACAGGCTTATTTAATATCTCTTAGTTGTTGTATTGAGAGACAATGAACTTGACACAAGTTGAGGAAAGGATGAAACGATGAACTTCTAAACATCCTTTCTGTGCCATTCTGGATTTTACAGACCTCAGTCTCCACTCTAAGAGATGGCTTTTTTCTAGAAAGAGTCTTAGTTTACTTAATGATTTCTTTTACATAACGTTATCTTCCTTGCCACCTCTGAATCCTTCCAGTTCTACTATATTAAGATTGGAGAGGCTAAAACTGCACACAGTTAAAATCCTGCTTCCCTTTTTCCTAGATGAAGTAATGGAAGAGCATTTTGTTTTTGAATCAGGGTGTTAAATAGCAGCACTGGCTAGAATGATTATAATGTAATAGTAACTCAAAATTCCCTACTAGTCCAGAATGTAGCTGTAGTCACCCAGAATGTATCCTTCAGTTTTGGAGAGTTCATTCACAGACAATAAGGAGTCTTACATCTGTTGAATGCTGTCTTCTGCTTAGGCTATCAAGGTGTTGTTTTAGTTTAATCAGTGAGAAAGTACTACACAGAAGCAGCTTATTACTTATTCCTGACAGAAAGAACACACTGTATATACAACACAGGCCATAATTATGGTTACCTATATTTTGTTCTTGAGTTACAGATAATAGCTCCAGTACCTAAGAAAAAAAAATGTCTGTTTTCTTAAGAGCTAGATCTCCAATGCAAAAATTACATATTTCACTTGGAGAATACTTACAGTAAATGTCACTATCAAATTTCTAAGTTAATGTAGCAGATTTAGCTGATATACCACATATAGAAATGGGACTGAGCAAGGTCTTGGATCAACTTTGTAGATCATGTACATACCTGCAGAAACACCACCTACTTCATATGCATTTGACATTGCTAGTTTACCTGGAAAAGGGACTGAGCTCTTGCTATGACACTTTGGCAAAATAAACCATGTGAGAATTATCGTACCAGACTAGAGGTCCATTCAGGATCTTTCTTCTGTTGGCACTAACTTGCTAGGCAAAAGTGCCAGAAACAAGGAGATAAAATACCCCCTCAAAAACTTTATTCTTAAATTGCCATCTCCTGTGCTCTGAAGGATGGAGACTTACATCCCTGTCAAATCTTATTTTACTAATACTCCTTTGGACCTTCTGGTTGTCTATATATCTACACACACACACACACACACCCTCTTTTGGGGGTTAGCTCATTTCTAATGGCTTCAGAGGCTTTAATATATAGAAAAAAAATCCTTTTATTAGCTTACATTTTCTTATCTTTAATTTAATAAATGACCTTTTCCCATCCTTTCTAAATTCTCTCCCCTTTCTCTTATCCATCCATATTATTAAAAAGAACAGGAATATATTCTGAGATGCTTTTTATTCCAGTGAACACTGTTTTGTGGGTGTGGCTTGGGCCCAAACTAGTTGCTTTTAAAGATTATCATTAAGGTGCTGATTCACTATGTGTTAGTTTGACATTTCAACAAACAACAGGAATAGTTTAGTATGAATTTTGCAAATTAAAATAAATAATAATTCTTTGCATAATCTCTTTCCAAATGCAGAAAGCTCTACAATCCCCGCAGCCAAACAATACCTGAGCCCTTCTCATCCTGTAAGAAAGAAATGGGGCTCCGGGTGCGAGACCTCTTCTAATCTGCTTTAAAGTTACTCTAAATTAATGCCACTACAGAACAGCAGACAACTCGACGAGAGGTAGGAGCTGTCTTTTCTGATCAATATGACCTCAAACTGTTTCTTGCCCTGGATTACACCCAATCCAAATGCACCCTCACAGGCAAAACATTAGAAAAGTTAATCTATGCATTACATCATCTTCAGGAAATCAACAGGCAATCTCCCCACAAAAATTAGCTTTATTTTCAAAGAAACTGAAACCAGAAAACAGAAAGCAACAAAGTTACATACAGTGCTGGACAAAATCTGCCATATACATTTTCCAAGAATGGTTGATTTAGATCCTGATATATCTTCTTCTAAAGGGTCAAATATCACATCATTATTAACAAAAAATTTAAATGTCAACATTCTTAATCAGCTCATATTTTGTACTGTTTGGATGGCAGTAGATTGGTAACTTGCCTTTTTCAACTAGTCTTTAACACTGAAAGGAGAATGCCAACAAAGATACCAAGTCAGAAGGCCCTAAAGAATACAGTGTCTGTTCTAAAGGCCATATACAAAAGCTTGGTGGAGGGACTGGCTATGAAGTAAAAATCCCTCAACAACTACACGTTATTTCACATTTCAGAAAAAAAAAAAAACACCTATCATGAAAGGCAAAGATATTAAAGAACAAGTATAGGTATAAAAAAGCTCACCCTCCTTAAATTATATGAAAGCTTAGACTGAGCCTGTTCTTTGTTAAACATCCAGGTAACAGCAGACGAGATTAGTGTCTAGGAACAGACACAACATCTCTCGTGACTCCAGTCACCAAACTGTCTCCAATACAGCAATTCCTGAAGTACAGTGCACAGCCTCTGAGGGAAAAGATGAGGCTGAATCAGAAATTATTTTTGAGACACAGTTTGTTTAAACACAAAAAGGAAAACCATCATGTATGTTAAACAATAAAACAATAGGTATTCCCTATGATCTTGGTATAAGCTGTTTCTGAACCAATAAACTAAGGGCCACAGTGAATACTCTTTAAGCTACAGGCAGCACCTCAAAGGGGCTGAACACCATTCACAATTAACGTGCAACACTAGGGCATAAGGGATCCTTTATTTCCATGTAAAGCATAAGCCAACAAGAAATTATAGGAGTTCCATACAAAGAAGTGAATGTGTGTAACTCAAGATGTAGTGTAGCATAGTTATATTGCCTTAAGATTTCTGTTAAGTACACTTAATTTTCCAAATTTAAGGAAGTCTATTCTAATATAGAAAGCTTCAGACAAAACTTAGCAATTGCAGAATAATTTTAAAATACATCCAGTTCTCCATCCTCCTGCATATATCTAATCACATCCAATAGCTAAAAAATTACATGTTTTTTAAAACAAGTATGGAGCGTTAGAATAGGATGTTCACAATCATAAGCCTACTATCAAGTGTTCACTCATTTGTCAGCGGATAACATTAAAGAATTCATACTAATGTTATGGCAACAAGATGACACTGCACATAAATGCTGCATGTTCTGAAAGGTATTCAGTTTTAATTATCATGAATTGCTACCATCTATCATACCTCATTCTATGCAAGATACCAGGCCAGCTACCAATCCATAAACAATAATGTTTCATATACTTCATAGAGTAGCTTAAAACACATCATGATATGAAATAATTTGTATTACATAGTAATTTAATCCCTGGCCACAGGGTTAATGTTGGACAAAGTCTGGAAACTTTTTTCCAATTTGAATTACATACATTAACTTTGCCACACACCACAGCACTAATGCATGTATTACTTCAGACATGCTCTAATTTAAAATTAAAACAAAAAGCTGTTGCAAAAATACATGTCACCAATGTGGAACACATTCAAGATTGTATAAAAAGTACTGAACTGATATCCCAAAACAGGTATATTTAAGCAGTACATAAGGAAAGATTAGTTTTAATATGAAACAGTCATTTAAGTCACATACAACATGATAAGAAGCATGACTTCCTTTTTAAAAAAATGTTACACCAATACTTTTACTGGCAGGCAATGTTTATATATAAAATGAAAAGGATATATTTTATGCAGATGTGTATTATCTGTGTTAAGTTGGAAGAAAGAAAAATGTTAAAGAGGTGCTACATTTGAACACCACTGATCTTGCAAAAATCTCAAACCACAAAAAGCATTTTACCTAAGAATATCTAAAAAAAGCCATGGGTCCAGAACTGCAAAGACTTCAAAGTGGTCTTGGCTTTGTGCATGCAGTTCTACTGACTTCATTAAGAATTCTCACATGCTTGAAGTTAAGCCCGAAGTGTGCTTAGAGAATTAGTGCTTAGTCAAAAAAATCAGAAGTGGCAAAGTATGTTCCTGTTTGAGCAGCCCAAAATATAATAACAAAATTATACTTTTGTTTTAAATAGAGCAAACTTATCATATTACCTTTTAATTCTTTAGTATCTTTCATTTGAAGATCTCAAATAATTACTAATCCTCTAAACACCCTTGGGAAGTAAGCTTTAGTCCAATCTTATGAAAGAACAGATGGAGGCACAAACAGTTAACCTCTTTGCCTCAAGCTGCACAAGGGATCAGTAAAACAGCAAGAAACAGGATTTTTGATACCCGGTTTCTAGCCTATAAGCAGCACTGCCACTTACTCTGACACTAATAACAAGTATTTTAAAAGGTTAAATTACATATTTTCTCATTTAAAACTGGTCTCTGGCAAAAAGCAAGTATGCCAGTATTAAGGGCTGTTCAATCCAGTTATAGCTGTTTACTTCAGCCTAGGGAGAAAAGCCGGGGGGNGGTAGCACAGACTACACTTACAAGCATGACAGAGAGCTGTTTAAAAAGGACACAGGCATTTCCCACAAAAATCTTCAGGTTTGTAAGATTTACAAAATCTTTGCAATATTTTGGTGTGCAGCACCAGTGCAGTCTGAATCACTAATAACGAAAGAATCACATGATAGTTCAATACAAATTGTTTCATGTAGAGTATTACAAAAACTCACCTATTCTAATCAGCCCTCCCTCCCTCCCTCCCATCAACCCTTCTATAACTAATTTCTAATTCTACCCAGCTGACATTTTCCTATTACCTTACTAATAAGACATGATTGCTGTTTTTCCTGTGCATACTTGAACTACTACTAGTCAATACATCCAGAGAAAAAACGAAGTGTAATTCTCTCTCTAGGTAAAGAATCCAGGTATACCAAGAGCGTATCAGTAGGGCAAGCATATTGGCTAGACGATTTTTTGAGATCCTGTTCAGTCCTATTTCTATGATCAGTGCTGTAAGAAGTTTTGTTTTGTTTTATTTGATATTTTAAAAGTGGCATTTACTAATGCCTTGAATTTGTAAGTTAATATATGCAGAAAATTCACTGGGTTACAAACCCAACATGGTACCAGTTTAGAAAAACTGAAATCATTTGTTAGAATAACTTTCACAAATACACAATTTAGGCCTTATAAAATTATATTCCAGTAATTTTTTTAAGTTCATAAGAACACTATATTTGTATTCTAATGTCTTGCTAACTAATATAGAAAGCACTTACCTAACGACATAGGATTGATTGAAAAGATTTCAAGAAATACATAGCTATTTTAAATATAGTGTCTGCTCCAAAATCTTAAAACATTAATTGGACTTCTGAGAACAAATGCCCTGAAACATCTTCTCACGTTAGGAATTGGGGGCAGGGGTGTAGGGTATTGTGAACAGCATGCTTGGATAATAGTATCATCACCAGATCTTCTACTGAATTTCCGAACATTGAGACAAAATTCTGATTTGATTTACATTGCTGTAATTCAGAACCAGCTCCATAAGCTTCACAGTGCAAATTGTTGCAACAGGAATAATTCTATTTCCCACAGGAACAAACTTATCTAAACAAGGTTTGGTTTAGCTTCTACTTTAGATACCAAAAGGAAATTCTAACTGAAGTCAATCAGTTACTAGGAAAACTACTGAAGACATTTCTTCAGAGTTAGTTTCTTTTTTTTGTTGTTTTGTGTTTTTTTTTTTAATATAACACCCCTAACAAAACAAAACTAAGTTTAATCTCTGTACTAAACAAAGCAAATAGTGCTGAAAACAGAAGCCCTGAATCTGCATTACGCTTTCTTTATGTCTCCATACAGGAAATCCTCAAGATACGAATTGTCTCATTCACACTTTGGACGTTATTTCCTCTTTCCTGATGAGGGGTAAGACACAAACGAGGAGGATACTGCACTTAATGTTTCTCTGGTAAAAGATGGTATATAAAACTTCTCCATATTGAAATAAAAGGGTTATGTATATCTGCAGAAAGAGAAATGCATCTCCCAGGAAAGTTTATTACTACAGTAGAGCCCATTTAATTCAAACACAAAGGTGAACTGGCAAGCAGCAATTATTTTTCACTCATTAGCACACCTTACCGTAAAAACTACCTTTATATATACACATTTGTATTCTATATAGGCTCTTAGATTACTCATCACCACAGATCTGAACACCACCTACCACATTAAGGAATATGACTAGTACCTCTAATGCTTGCAATATGATTTAGTTTTCAAATGACTGGCAATTAAAACTTCCCATCAGTGGTGAGTATTATGAGCAGAGTCTGTTATCAGAGTACCACCTTTTATTAAGTAAAACCAAACAAATAACACCAAAAAACCCCCCTTCTTTCTACAGAAAAACTCATTTTCAATTGCATATACAACTTTACCAAACTAGTCGCTTAGGCTAAAATGTTCAAGGCTAGATGCTCACCCATATTAAAAAAAAAAAAAAAAAAAAAAAAAAAAAAAAAATCAGTTATTTGAGATCAAGAATACAATCAAATTACCTATATTAAAAAGGAATTCTTACAATCACACATGAGGCTCTAGTGCCATTCATGCTTTTTAGTAGGATTTCAAGTTTAGCAAAGAAGCTAAACTTCCAATTACTCACTCTTGATACGCGGTAAACTCGCATCCCTTAATGTGAGTTGTTTTTTTCTTCACCCTAGATTTTTCTTGTTTTTCCCCAAAACTGAAAGACTGGCTAAGGCAGTGGTGAGATTTCAGTTTTAAGATTTTGCTGGCCAAATTATCTTGCAGTTCAGTCTGTGCTGAGCACACTCCATTCCTTCACACCCTTCTTCATGCCAGGTGGTCTGTGTAAGCTCAGGATGACTGAGCAGGCTCTAGTTCAAAGCCCTAGGAGATGGGCAGGACTTTCTCTACATTAGTTCATTCACAATTCTTGGGCAGCACCAAAGCTGGAGACCAGAACTATCAATGAGAAAGGAGCAGAGGTGCATAACTGAACAATGACAACAGAAGCAGAGACTGTACCCTGACGTGTATGCTTAAGATAAATGAATTAAGGTTGCATATGCAACCCTAGTTTTGGTATTCTCTAGATTTAAAGCATTGGACTTTGTAAGCTTGATCTTTTCCAACTTTTTAAATGCCAACGTATTTGTAACTATTTCTAAGTAGTGCAAGACCTTGCAGGAGTCCTCAGCAATTAAGTATTTGCTGAGAAGTCAAAGAGCTCATTGCCTTTTCAAGGAAATATAAAGGTATGAGAGTTAGTGGGCTCCATTGTGTTGCTAGGCATGAAGTCAAATATAAAAATAGTGTTAATGCATTATTTAAAAAAGAAGATTCAGTTATTTGACATATGAAGTCCTCTGTATTTATCCCTAAAATAAAAACCATTAGTACAGCACATTTCTCCATGTCACCTCCACTACCTTCAAAGAAAGGTTAGCAAGAATATCAGTAATGGACATTCACCAATAATAATAATAAAAGTAATGAGCACCTGCAAGTATAGTACCATCAAAACTGAGCACTAAGTGCTAGTTTTAGTTAACACGCTAACACTAGTGAATAGAGGCTATTCACACAGGCACGTTTCTGCCTTCAATAAAATTCTGAATGCACATCCTCCTTCTGATCAGATATCAGTTATGTTTTACAAGATCAAGTGTTTCTTGTTTCTGATTAAACAGTAGAACATTTGCACACCTAAAACTAAGAGTACCAAAACTGAGATGTAAGTTTTAATGAAAACAGATTAAGGAAAAAAGATAATAGCAATCAAACAGAACTGATTGTCTGCAGAAAGTGAAATACCCAATTTGTAACCAAACCTTTGTAACAAGTATTTCAGCCACTACCACCAATTCATGTTGTTAGCCATCCGTATTCAATGCAGGTGGTCCTGCAGTTTCCCTTGTGCGCATTAACTGGACATCCTTGTCAGCCATACATGTATCACAGCCCCATACTGCTGATGCTTCTGCTGTAAGCAGGCCATAAGCTGACTCAGTCATGCCTGTGCAGATTCGATGAAACCATTTTTGACAAGAGGCTTCACATAAGATGGCATCCTGGTCATCGTTAACTTCATGTGTACAAATTCCACATGGATAGACTGGTTCAGAGGATGAGTGACCATGACGACCGGGATGAAGGGGCGTTTTGCTGCTCTTTTCAGAGTTACATCCTTCAGTGGTACCTCGAGGCTGGCGGGACTTACTCTGAGTCCCATTTGAATGACCAGGGTTAGTGTTTTCAGCACTATTAGAATGGCTGTTATCCTGATTTACCACATTGTTTCGAGTAACATTTTTTAGGTCACTGTTACCTTGACTTACAATGTCCTCTGTCCTGTGATGATGCTGATGAGTAGCAGTGTTCTGGCTGGATGCTTTGCTTGCACCTTGACTAAAGTCTTGCTTTTGTGCTGATGATTTTGTCTGGCTGTAAGTGTTTGGTGGAGGAACAAAAGAATGGTTTGAATCTAGCTGAGAATTTGGGAAATTTTGATTATTTCCAGGACCAAAGTTAGATGGCACATCAGGGTGAGGTATCTGACTAGAATGACCAAAGTTCTCAGCAGGATTTGGTCTGAAATGTTGACCAGGAATACTGACATTTTGATTTATCTGACCACCACTGTAAGGTGGTTGATTCCCAAAACCTGGGTTATCATGTGGACCGAAGCTGAAAGAGTGGGGTCGACTAAAACCCATTCCCACAGGGTTTTGAGGAAGGGGGTGTGGCTGGTTTCTGAGAGAATAAGAACCACCATATGGCGAGGACACTCTGGGCAGCATGTGAGGTGGCATTCTGAAAGTGTTATAGCCTCCAAAGCCAGGATAACCAGGATTACTAAAATATGGATTTCCTGAAGGAAGTGGTTTATAAGACACAGTATTATAGTTGTCATCAAATGGATTTGCAGCTACAAGGTGGTCAGAGCTTGGATTCGGCGGTGGAGCATATTCAGATGGAGGAGGAAACGATGATCCCTAAAAATATTTTAAATACAACATTTTAATTAGTTTTAATATGTCCCTGCAAGAAGACCAACCACAAAGGTCCTGGATTAGCAGCACTACTGCTGAAAGTACCATTCAGCTGTTATGTAAAGCTCACCACTGTACCCTGCCAGGCTATCTGAAATTTCAGTGGGGAGGCAAGAGATGAGTTTGGGTCCCAGATAACAGTGATTTATAGTAATTTATATACCATAAAAATAGTATATAAAATTAGTATATAAATTACAGTAGTTTATATACTATAAAAATAGTACAGTATTTTAAGAATTGTGCAGATGCACAACCATGCTGCTGAAAATACTACTTAATGTATAACTTCTGTTTCTTCATCTTTTACTCCAGAAAAGAGGAACAGAGGAAACAATGTGTTATTTAAACATACATGCACAAAATGTTTCAAATGCTTTAAAGAGCAGATTTGGAGCATTTCCTTAGTTTAATTTGGGGATCAATTTACTGAATATACACCTCTTAAGACACCCCACTTCTGTAAGGATATACACATGTAAAATACTAATGTTACTATATTCCCCCCCCCCCCCAAAAAAAAAAAGTATATAGGAGTCTGCATATGGGAATTTTCTATCTTCTATGTACCAGATAAAGGTGCCCCCTCTGCCTATGAGCATTCAGTGGTTGTCAGGATGGTCCGGACAGTATCATCAGTAGGCATAAAAATACAAAGAATTTTGGTTACAAGGAATAATCATATGTTTTGGAGCTCAGAGGCTGCTTAAATGTCATCAGAGTGGCTATACAATTGAATCTCATTCTAGACTAGCCTGTGGGGAACATCTAGCCAGTTCACTCTCACCTCTGTCCCTGATGCTACCTGTACTCACAGAATGTGCATTTCACCCTAAGTTTTGATAACCAAAGACTGAAGAAAATTCTTTTTCCCCATGTTTCTACTGTCCTGAAAGTTTTGAACATGGTAAGAGAAGACAAGAAACTAATCTGTTCTCTCTACAGTTATCATCATTCCAGAGCAGAGGAAAGCTCACCAACAGAGAGATCCGAAAGCCTGAAATTATCTCAGGGCAGGTTTCACCATGACTATTTTAAAACAACAACAACAACAAAAAATTAAGAAAACAGATCCTCATCTAAATGGAATCTGGATAGGCCTAACAGAAAGTGATAGTTTGACCTGTGTAAATAAAATTACTCTCATTGGGCAGTACAAAATTAACAGATACTCTCATTCATACAGCTGAATGAACACAAAGAAAAATTCTGCGTTATAGGTATCTAATTGCTTTACATGTTTTGTAGCTAGGCTTCCTTTTCTGGAAATAGCAACTATATAGAAATGCCAAATTGTAGAGATTCACTGGAAAGGAGCCGAACCTGCCGCATAGCTTTTGCTTGAAAAGCGCTTGGAAAATATGCCAAAAGCTTGATCGAAACATTAAACTGTACAGATCCATTAGCTGTATTAGCCATTACACATATAGGAGTAAGGGTAAGAAGAAAAGTAGTCTCATGGCAGCTAATCATTTTGTACAGGTTTCTACCAATGGTTACGAAGTCATTAAAATAAAATGTGTCTCAGAATCAAATCCATATGGTCAAACACAGTCATTTCAGTCTCACTGCACTCCTCCCTTTATAGGACTTTGGCAACCTACAGAGATCTAAAATAACTTTGATGAGAGTAACTAGGGTTATGAAGTTTCATAAAGATGACAAGAGAGTGGAGATTTCAACTTAGCATTTACATAAAAAATATTTTAGTAATGCTTCTATTTCTGAGAATAGACTGATATTCTGAACAGTGAGACAGTCATATTAGCAAACAACATCTGAGTACACTATTTATTAAGAAATCAAAAGAACCAGAGACAATTTACCTGTGTATTTGCTTTGCGCTTTTTCTTATCAGGGCTTCCAAGCTGTACTCCGGGTCCTCCTAACCCATCCAATCCACTGTCACCACCTACAAAATTTCAATCAGTGCAATACTGCATTAGTTTCCTTACAGACTGTACTTTAAGTCTTTGTCTGTCACATCAACAGACAGCCATTACAAATACTGAACTTTCATTAATTCTGGTGCCTTGCATTACAAGCCCTCAAGGAGCATACCTGGAGGTAAAAGGTAGCATATCTCATATACAGCTATCCAATGCCATTAGGACTCCAATGTCCGATTCACACTCATTACAGTTAGAATAAATATTTCCATTTACTTTATGTTTATCAGTCCCTCCGTTCTTAACATCTCTTCTTCACTAGTCAGAAGTATTTCTTATTTGCATAAAACTTTCAAGCCAACTGCTTAAAACCATGCCTAAGATTCACCACCTATTTAACCTACACAGACATGGCATTCATCAGCCTCATTCTACCAACCCACAACAGTATGTTACAATATGCCGAGAAGGAAAAAAAGCAAACAGTAGCAGATCTATGAAAGAAAACCACTGAAAACTTGCCATATTGTTTAGACAGATCTCCAGTTTATCAGATCTAAATTTCTTTAAATGCAAGACTTCAAACAAAAAGACACCTGCCAAAAATAATGAGACGGGTTCACTTAGATTCTGCCCTCCTGTGCAGAAAACTCATAGAATAATTAAGCACTGCCACTCTGGCACAAAAAGAGATAAAGAATGCTCATTTTACAGATCACTTGATTTCACTTTGAGCAATACAAAGAAATATCTATCCTTGACATGACACTCATCTCCACCTTTCATAAGAGTGGGACAAGCTCCAAAAGTTGTATAAATCATGACTTTCATTTTTAAAAATCTAATAAGACTATAGAGAAAAAGAAGAGATTCTAGTACATTCCTCATTATCCCAGTAGGTTTGCCTTTGTGGGGTTCAAGTCAATTTGCCTTCATTTGGGAATGTAAAGATGACCCTTGAGCCAAAGTATAAAAATCACTTTCAGATGATACAAAAGCAACACATTAAGATATTAACATCATTACATTAACAAACTGTATGTTATTACAGTTTTCTCTGGGCCTATTAAAATAATAGCTTGTTTACTTAAAAAACATATATAGAGAGAAAAATTATTCTTTGTTACTGAGAACAGTAAAATGTCAGCAACAGAACATAAAAATTGTAATATTATTTGTTTAAAACTCATATTGAAAATACAAGTCAAATGTTATCAAGATACATGCTGCTGCACACACAGATTTCTCTATTACCAAAAACAACCTGAAGATAACTGTGAATTATGGATAGTGTTATGCAAAGAAGCATAATGTATAACATTAAACAGCTCTACATTAGACAAGTATGCCCAGCAGATAGTTAAACCAGCTTTAGGACTGTACAGTAAAGTAACACCAAATCTCCCACATAGAGAAGAACTAGACCTATCGTATACAAACTAGAATATCCAAGAGTTATTTCAAGTACTGCTGATGAAAGGATGCCTGTAACTACCTATTGAGACAGATTTTCACTCCTAGCACCCCCCCCACACACACACACTTTTTTTTTTTTCCTCTGGACTGAAGAGGTTTCAGGGAAATTACCAGTCCTACCTCCAATAAAAATCCAGCCCTGCCTCTACTTTAATAAGTTCTGTTTAGCTTTGGCTGTTGCTGCTGAAATTTAATCTCATTTTTTATATATGTAATTCCCAAAACATTTCATTACTCATTCAGAAGATAAATGGACATCCCAAATCAACAGCTATCATTACTGGCAAATTTTAAGCCTGAATTTCAAAGACTATGACATGAAGTCTTGATCATGTTCCGAAAATAAATTCATGTTTGAGCATAATGTATCACAGTACAACCTACCATGAGGGTAACTGGGGATTACTCTGAAACAGAGGTCCTTTTTGCCTTGCTTTAGAATGCAGAATTCTGCACATACTTCAGAGTGCTATGAAGCACTGCAACCCCATTAATATAGATAAATAATCACAGTATAAATTATATACAAATGTCCCTTAACTTTCAACCCTATAAATCATCTGCCTGGTAAACTCGTAGCTCTAAACTCTCCCCACAGTTTCCATCATCTTCTTCTCTAGGATTCTTATAAGCATATCCTAACTTCAAAGGGACAGTATTGTGAATCCCCATCTTCGCAACCGCATAAAGTGTTCTCCTGTTTATGGCCCTGTACTGCTGATAGCAAAAATATTACAAATATTTAAATTTCTTGTAATTAAATTCAACAGCTAGTAACACATAAATTAATAAGTTTACGACCAAGTAGAATGCTGAGGACCATATTAAAGTGCTCACTGTTTTATGTTATTATAACTTAAAACTTTATAAAATTAAGTATAAATTTATTCTCTGGGATCTGATCCTTCAAATATGTAAGCATATAAATATTAGAATTCCAGTGATAATTCCCAGTCATTTCCATACGGATTACTTACGTGAGTAAAGCCACTCCTATGCCTAGGTTTGCAGGACTGGGTACTATGTATGAAAACGAACAAAGCTTTTGTATTTTCAGTTCTCACTGTGTGAGGCCAATGATTTAAGTTAACCCTATGAATTTATATTTCCCCTATGGATTTTATAATGATTTAATTTATACATCAAAGGAAATTGAATGTTAGTCCTAGCACACCTCCAAAAAAGAGTGAATAAGGGTTATTTTCATGCAGCCAAAATAAACTTTCCTGAAAGTCACTTTTGATACCTACCACACAGACTTTTCATTAAAATGGGTACTGAGCATTTCAGAACGTTGTGATATTTGCACTAATTGGTCAAAAAATTATTTTTATCATTTGAGACTAGTTTTCCAGGAAAAAAAATATGCTCTTTTTGTCTGAGACATCATATATATAGATGAATTTAGAGATAAAAATACGTATCTGGTAACTATTCCTCTTTTGCATTATGGATAAAAGGTATTTCAGCCATTTGAGTTTGTGAAATTCAGAGGGATAAGTCCCATATTCTCTTCAATTTCAGATATGCATATACACAAGATAGACATTTCCAGTTTTAGTCAGAAGAACTGAAATTTGCAGTTTAGTTTACGCATGAACAGATTATCATTTTGTATATAATATATGCTGTACTTAATATACTGCGAATAAACCATGGACTTAAGATTCATACCCACTGACAAACCCCTCTAGATTTTTACAGGATGGGTGCCACAGTCTTTTTACATTGTGCTTTATCTAAGTAAGAATGTTTTCCCAAGAAATATAAATGGCCAATTATACTTTCAAACAGGAAGCTAAAAGAGTCTAATTTTAATCAGGTTTAGTGAGCCTATCCTGTGGCCCTGATCCTGTAAACAGTTTTGATATTAAGCAGTAATCCCATTGAACTCAATGGGTAACTCAGGCATGTGAAACTCTGTATGTGCTTAAATATTTGCAGAATCAGGGCTTGAGAGTGGAGGAGTTTAATGAATCCCAGTCTCCTTTGTAACACTGCTGCATATTTCCATTCTCAAGGCTGCAAAACAGCTGTTACTAGAATAGTTTTAGAAAAGTGAACTGCAAATCAATGGCAGTATGCATAGCAGAATCCTCACCTTTCCCCACTTAACACAACCATAAAAAGCTTAAAACATCAAGAACAATAGAATTCCAGGGGCAAAGCGGGAGCGGAGAGAAGAGAAGCAATAAATACCAGGTTTTATAATTTCGCCACAATTTTCATCCAACTAGGTAATCCTACCGTCTTCCATTATTTCATTCAGGGATATATTTCTGCTTTTAATCACTGTAAGGATACAACTACCATAGTTGCTACTGCCCTTTAAAGTCCGTTGTGCAGCCGAAAACAGGAGAGATATCGTTTATCTACCCTTTTCCCGATGCATTTCAAAGAAATGCGTACTCCAAAGCTCACTAGAGCCGTACAACGGCACTGTTAATAAAACAAACAAAAAAAAAAATCGGGAAATTTTTCGCGTGGCAAAAAGAAAAAAAAGGGAATCCCGACTAAAATCAAATACTAGACCAACATTCAAGGGTGAAGGAGTGAAAACCCAAGTGTAATTTATGGGCTCTGCATCAACACTACCTCGGACATGTGGCACAGCCGACGTATTCCCTTGCACCAACAGTATGCACACTGCATACTAATAGGCAGCACCTCCCGAAAAACAGCACGGCAGCAACCGCGCACCGCCCGGCCCCGCGCCCGCACCGAGCCCCGACTTCTGCATTCCAAGGCCCGGCGGCGGCGGGCGCCT
>NW_020447997.1:598445-704915 GCF_003343035.1 Apteryx rowi
TCCTGTCGGCGTGTCCCGGGGCCGTGCGCCCTCACGCCTGGCCTGGCCTGGCCTGGCCTGGCCTGGCCTGGCTGCGCGGACGGTGACCTCTCAAATCCCAGCCTGGGTGTCTTGTCCGCTTTCCGTGGCCTCGCAGCTCGCCGCTCGTGCAGCGTGTGCTGTGGGCCCGCGTGGCGCCGGGCGCTGCTGGCAGCCCACACGTGGGCTCGGCGGCCGGCGGTGCGTGGCAGGCAGGTCCATGCCGACGTGGCCGCCCGGCCCGGGCTCCGGCCTGGCTGCTTTGGAGGAGACGTGACCCGCTGGGCCTGACCGTTGGCCGTCAAAATGGCAGTAGCTGCTCTGAACTCTCAAGAAAAGCAAGGGGAGAGGTCAGTCGCCTCTGTCATTGCTGTAATTCTGTAACTCTGTAATTCTGTGGAAATACATACATTTTTCCACAGTTTTCTGCCTTCCAAAATGGTTGCAGTTCAGTGGTGTTCCATGCTCGATATGTGCAAACCTCTCTGGGGACAGAAGGCATTCTGTCCATACGGGAATGGTAACCAAGTTCAGCCTGTGCCACCCCCTGGCCTCCCTTCAGAAATTTAGGAAGAAAAACACTTTGCTCATGTCAGTGCTATATTAACAGATACTTTAGACAGTCGTGCAAATACACCTCAAGTTTTCACTCACCCGGTTTTAGCACCAGAGAATATGAGGAGGAGGCTTTAAAAGACACGTGCCCTTATTTAGTGTACTGGGTACTAGCTTCATATATTCCCTAAAGCAAAAAGGTCAAAAGAAGAGTGAGGAGGATGGGCTGGTCCTAGAATAAAAAGGAGAAAACTGGATTTACAAGGGCTAATGAGTGATTTGGCTAGTTAAGTTTGTAACAGGTACAGAAAAAAAGTCTCTTCTTTTTGTGCTATCCAGTAATAAACAAAAGAACATTTTAGCAGAATAATGGCAAATTCATGCAGGAAAAAAAACGCAACATTCACTCCCTATGAGAAGTTTTCTGTAGAAGTTTGAAAGGGTTTTGTATAACCTACAATGGCTTTTGCCCTATGACATGCCCAAATGTAGTATTTTGCACCAGGGGCTTCTTTTTCTTTCCCATTTTTTCAGTGTTTTGCACAGTAGAATCCTCATTCTTGACCAAAACTATTAAACAATTGTATTAAAATAAGTATGTTTTGAATAAGAATTTATTTTCCCTCAACTGAAACAAAGGTGTCACGGTGCAAAGTATCTGTTTTTTGCAAATACCTTATTCTCCATTATACAGCAGCATTATTTCTTTACATAGCTTCATGTTAAATAGATAGTTGTGACTTTTCCAGTATTTGGAACGCATTTTCTGGAAGAAAGTGATGTTTGTGTAAAGGCTAAGGTATCGGTGTTTTTACTTTTATGTTATTTTGCATTTCTGTTCGAAATAAAGTGAAGAAAGAAGTTAGGCTTTTTATATCATTTCTGTCCTTCCCTAGACATCATTTTTATTTGTCCACAATCTCTTACTTTGCAGCAATCCCAAAATGCATGTACCTTGAAATATAGCATATTGCCAATATTCTCTTGGGATCTTCTGCTTAATTTTGTGTAATCTTGCTGAAGTATAGCTTGTTATTAGCTAGCTAGGTGGGTGTGAGCTAGTCTGTATTTGGAGGAAGATGTAATGCATCTTATCTGTGAAGAGATTTGCATTTTCTGTGATGGAGGTAGCTGTAGGCCTAGATGATTCTCCTAGGACTGCATGAGCTTTTGTGCAAGGCTGCCTTGTGATAGCATGTAGGCTGTAATTATGAATGCGCAGATTGATGTCACTGAGTCTATGAAGGTTTCTAGGGGGAGACTGTCTGCATCAGAAATGTGAGCAGGGAATTCTGATTTTGCCCACTACTCTGGTTGCAAAAAATTAAATCTGTTTTGCTGTTCAACCAAATTCGGCTTTAACTTGTGCTCAGGTTTTTAGTGTGTGGTCTGTGAAATTCTGTGGGACTGACTTTTCACTTCTGAAGCTACATTTGAAATGGCTGAGGTGGTGAGTGTTTGAAGTGAATTAATTCACTTGCCCAGGATGCCTGCACCAACATCTCAAACATTCCAAAAAAGTCAATGAAAACTGTAATTATGATACAGTTCTGGCCACCTGATCACCTTGCTGCTCATTGGTGGTCCTAAAATTACTGCAGCATTTCTTTCTCTTAAAACTTAGCATTAATTAAGAAAGCTTAGGAAGGACCTAATAGCAACCTTCCAATACCTAAATGGAGGTTACCAAGAAGACAGAGACAGGTACTAAAGTGCACAGCAGGAGAACAGGAGACAACGGTCATAAATTGAAAAAAAGAAGGTTCTGACTGGATATGACAGAAAAAAATCATTATGAGGCCAATCAAGCATTGGGCCGGGAGCCCAGAGAGGTTATGGAATCTGTTCTTTTTTAGGATTTTTAGGACCCAACTGGGCAAAACTCAGAGCAGCCTGGCCTGACTTCAGTGTTGACCTTGCTTTGCGCAGGAGGTTGGAGTAGAGACTTCCAAGAGGATTCTTTTCCAACCTGAATGATTCTGTGATTCTGAGTTAATTTTCTTCTTCTTAACAATAACTAAAGTTCTTGCTTCCTGCTGGAGTACTCAGTTGTGAACCATTACTATTTTTTAAAGTTTAATATTTTATAGCTCACCTGACTGTTGAAAAAGGTGAATTCAGTGAGATAACAGTAACTTCAATCACATGTGACACATCAGGCCTTAAAATGTTACTTTGTGTAGAAAGTTATTTTAGGTGATTTCTAGGTTCTTTGCCTTCTGAATTCATGTTTAAAAAAAGGCTATTGAAAGAGCTTTTCTGTACAAACTACGAGGAGTTAAAGGAAGTTCTTTTGTCAGTCACGACTGACTTTGTCATAGCGTCTGAACTTTCAGTGCTGCACTGCATCATCAGAAGGAGAGAAATAACAATGAGACATGGATCCACAACATAGTGTTGTCATCTAAAGGGTTTATACTACATCCTTCACATGCATATACTGCATATCTCAGGAGCAAACAGAGTAGTGTAGTAGTCCATTTTAACAACATATGAATGTATAAATGTATGCTAATGGAAAAATATAAACACCTCAGAGAAATTTACTGAAATGAAAAGAACTCCAAAAGGAAGAAGTGAAAACTTCATTCTGTTTGATTTTATAGGGGACAAGATTTCATCCTAGAGGAATAAAATTAGGAGAGAAAAAGGAAGTGTGTCATCAGAAGAAAAAAATAATAGAAGTAGCTGCCTGAAATTCGTAACTCTGCCACTTCCAGTACCAGGGGAAAATACAAGTTTTCTTTTCATGTAGGTCATATATGTTATGTAATAGAGCACAGAGCTTTAACCTATCACGGTGACCTTGATATATCAACTCCATCACAGAAAGTATCCTGTGCAGTGAGACAAATACACCCCCTATGCAGTGTGCAATGCACATAATACACCTGGAACTCCTCCAGGCTCATGTACAGGCACAGTGCCTCCAGCCTGCTTGGGCAGCATCAGGATACCATGTGTGCACGAGGAGACTCGGCAGCACGCGGGCAGGCATTCTGGCATGTGGAAACCTAAGCCAAATTGCCAGTACTCTCTTCTTCCACCTGGACAGAAAATGTTGAATTGAAGAAAGGGAACACATTTGGGGGAAATTTTGTTGTGATAGCCCTAGCTAATAACAGTCTTTCATCATCAGTAGATTCTATTCCCCCACCTACTATATGAGAAAAAAATAAATAAAATCAATAGTTCATTTTTATAAAAGGCCCTTTTTCATGTTATTACAAATTAAAGTGCTAGTTCTACAAACAGTTACTATACATATTTCACGATACCACTGTGACAAATAGGACTATTTATCAAGGCTGAAGGGAGTCTCTGTCAGGCCCAAGACAACATTAAAAATCTCTTTTTCTTGTTATGCCAGACTATTAGGCCTCTTCCTCCAGACTCATTTGTTCTCCTCCTCCACATCTCCCTCTTTCATGATAGTAAAACTAAACACATGCATAAGTGTTTATAAGTTATACAGAGATGTTCTTTTTATGGCTTTTTAGTCTAGCTGCATATGCATCTGGTATCTTACTGGAAAGATTTGTTCAACCAGGTCCCTTCTAGATCTATCAGATGCAGCACATCTCCCTTTCAGTCTCAGGGATTGTAACTGTAACTAAAAGAGTTTGAGCACAAATCATTGGAGCTATTTCAGTGCAAATTGCTTGCCTACTGGTGAACGATACATCTGTTAGGGTGATGTAAACCAGGTCTCACAAGCTGACGTCTGTTTAATTTCTGCTTTTAATCAACAAAAATTAAGAATGTCTGAACTTTTGCATTAAGCAATCATCTGCATAATACAAAGTACAAAACAAAATATAATCAGGTTTCAACTTTAATCTAAAATGAATACAAAACTGTTTGTAGGAAAAAAGCACAGAACAGATTGCTTTACCAGTTATTGCATGAAAGAATGTAAGAGTTTTTCCTCTAGCCAATTGCATTAGTTTTCTTCCATATGATGCACTATATAGCTTGAAATCAAGTAAAAAGCTTAAGAATGATCATGCCTTTGTCTAATCACATAACAAATCACTGGCTGATGATACATTTTTCTAAACCTTCTGAGACAAGTTATTCATGTGCTGATCAAAATAAAGTCCCAGAAATGTGTACTAAGGGCACTCTAATGTCCTATCTGTACTGGAGCAAAATTATTAACATTCAAAACAAACTTTTGGACAGTTCTTAAACTCAGCATGGCCAGCTGTTTTTTTTTTTTTGAGTGCACACCTACCTTTTCCAGCTTACAGTTATAAAATAAACCAACATACAAGCATTTAAAAGAAAAAAGTTTCAATGTGCTTAGACACTCTTGCCAACAACACTTAGCAGTGCAATTCATGACAGATAAAACCCCTAAAATTTATCCAACATTTAAAAACTATAAGATTTTATCGCCAATATGTAAAAATTAATAAATATAGAACCTAAACATTTACAACATGAAGAAGGACATCTGATTATTTAGGAACCTAAGTTCATTATTACGTTTATTTGTATACCAAAGTACAAAAGTTTTGACAAATCCAGTGGATTTATATATATGCGTAAAAACCTCATTTGATCTTCTTGTCATCAAAGAACATATTTCTTTCCCCTCTTCCTCTAGGATAAGTAAAATTGAACTTTCAGTTTGTCGTGTTAAAGCTATTGAGGTAATACATTTTAAAAAGAGATAAATATGAGTTTAACAAACCTTTGTAGACTGCTCTTTAAAATGGACTATTTCCTTACTCAAAGAAGTGTTCTTCTGTTGAGCAATGAATAGTGGAATGGGGACACTCTGTGGGGAAATGAAAGAAATGCAATTTCTTACTCTTTCTGGATTATCATCTTTAATCCTTTCCACTTTCCTGTTTATCATGATTTGATGAAAAGAGAAGCATGCATTTATTTCCTGTATTTACTCTCTCTCAAGAGTTCTCTCAAGAGCTCTTTCTGGTTTTCTGCAAAGGCCACGCTGATCTTTGCAATAATTGGTTATGAATGTGCTCTTGGATCCAGACTCTCTTAATGACTTTGCTGAGAGTTACAAAGTTTGTATCCTGTAAAAACACCAGCAAGCCTTGTCCCAGGCTGTCCTATGCATCAGTGCATTTGTAAGTAATTAAATTGAGGCGATGACTTTGCTGGGATTTTCATTGTAGAATTGCCAAAGTGAAATCTTTGCTATGAAGCTAAAGGAGTAATAGTGATAACTCAAGCTAGTAGAGCATCTTGCAGTAAAAGCTCACCAGTCTTAGGACATTTGTCTGGATATTCTGTCATCTCAGGCCTGTGCCTCTGTACTAGCTGAGAGTTGGCTGCAATAAGAGGTCCGGACAGGCATGGTGCTTTCTGACCCTTCTTATCTGTCTGCTTGTACTAGACGGACTCTTGCTGAATATGATTTCTCTTTTCTCTTACACAATGCCACCACCTCTTTATACAAAGTTTTGCAACCCATATTCAGTTGACAGGATTTGCATCTGAAGAAACTTACACACACACAAATACATTTGTTTTGTTATATGGTTCTGCATTTTGTGGTTTTGAAGAGTGCAATTCACAGGCCATCAATTCAGTGGTGCTGTCTCTGGGATGCATCAGGGCCATTGAACATTGCTGACTGAAGTCCTTTTTTTCAAGCACTAGGTGTGCCTGTCCACTAAGAGTTAATGACGTATGGAAACCGCAGCTCAGAGAATCAGGCAGAGTCACTAAGCATAGCAGAGCCTCTCAGCACCTCTCCAGGCTGTTCCTGATTATGTGATACCACTATGTGCAACCTCTGTCCACAGCACAGTTGCTCTAACCCTAGTTACAGGTGGGTAAATAATCTCTTTTTACACTACAGGAGAGACAGTCAGTACCTTACTGCTCTGGTGAAGGAACATGCCAAGGAATAGATTTAACCCATGGATTTGCAATCCAGTATCTTCAGTTAAAACCAACAAGTATTAGTAATGAGACAAAATACTGTTGCTCAGCTCATGGTTATAAAACTCCAACCTTAGATTTAGATGCCAGATGTGTCTGATGTTACTGTTCTGGTTTCTCTTTGGGGGACTTCTGTATTAATCTTGCTTTGTTGCTTAGCCTCTCCTATTTTAGGGATGATGGGGTACATCTGATCTCTGTAGGAAGGATATGGATAGAGAGTTGAGAATGGGGGCAAATTTTAGCAAGAATATGTCTATCAAAAGGAACAACTTTACAGTCACATCAGATAAATTGTATCATTTGCCCTTCCCTCCATCCAGAACAGTAGTTGAGTTTTTCAACTACAATTATGTTTCTAAGAAATTAAGAGCAGGATGCTCAGAAGCCAGCTGTATATTAAAACAGCAACCAGGACCAAAATCTTAGTACAAAAATGCCATTAATGTTACAGATATTATTATTACAGTAGACCTCATGTATCTGCAGTAATTACCAAGCATTTCCACAATTAGCAGGTAAACAAGGAAATGTAGTTAGAAGACAATCAAGGGGACTGGCGCATGACAGTATGTGCTATGCAATTTGTTTTGTCAATTATAGCTTAGTTTTAATTTTTTAAGGATAATGTTTATTGGAATACAGTAGCAAGCACCCTGAAATCTACTTTGAACAAGTAACAATGTCTGAGTAACAGGAGATCTGCCAGGAAGAAGCAGAAACCAACTAGTGTCAGAATTTTGGGGTTTGTGGACTATTAAAGGAAAATGCAGCTAAAGCAACAAGAAAATAATTTTCTAACTGAAAGAAAACATATCACAAACATGCAATTGTTAGAAAATGCATTAAAAAGCCCACTATGAAATCTCAGAATTGTGCCATCCTTTAAGAGGAAATTAGGAATCAAACTTAGTTACCTCATTTGTTTATTATACAGGAAGAGTAGGGAAGAACACAAGAACAAATAACTAAATATACCTAAGCACAGTGTGACCTAGTTACATAGATGCTTCATTCACCCATTACATCTGAGAGCAGCTTCCCTAATCCCCGGGCTAAAATTCATGGGAAATCCAGGATTTAAAAAAATGAATGTAAAACTAATTATTTAAAATATATGCACTATCTGCCTGTAAACACCATGCTGGATTAAATTGCTTGACATGTATTATGCCTAATGGGTACGATTTGAAATCTGAAATCTACAGGATAGAGAATTCAGGGAGCTATACTTCTGTTTCTAGAAGAATCCTGTCATTTAGTTATCTGCAACTGCAGGGTGGGGCTATGAGTTTTGACCTTGGTGGGCTACAAAGAGAAACATCATCAAAAAACCGCAAAACCCTGTTGAACACTACACCAAGTTGTGGAGTGCTCCTATTAAAAGGCTGTTTCCAGTCAACCCAACTACAAATGGCCATCTAATCACTCAGGCTGATGTTTCAGAATCATAGGACATGGTGCAAGCCAGCACACTCTGCTCGGCACTGGGGTGCTTGTCCCATCTGTAGCTGGTCCTCAAAAGCTAAACACTGAGGCAATCTGGGCTCACATGAACCTCTGAACCTTTTGCAATGACAGAAGTGAATTCTTACCCGGCTGACTAATTCTAGGCAGTGCTACAAGGACTTCTAATTTGCAGATCCTCTTCACTGATTTTTATCTTACCATATGTAGATCACAAAACTAGAGATGGAGTATAAAAAAAGAGGGCACTTTAATATAGTCATTTTTATGTAAAGTGCTGTAAAAGCCAGTATCAGAATTCTGTTCTCTTACGAACTAAAGGTTGTTTTGCTTTTCATTTTGTAGAAGAATTTTCATTGAAATACTTAGAACTCAAGCTTGGAGTTAACTTGTTCTTTGAAGTTGGAAATCTTGATTTCAAGTAATTCATTATGCCTTAACTTTGTGGGTTTTGTGTAAAGCAAAGCCAGATTGTTTTATTTGGTAGAGACTGAGCAAGCTGTTATTGACTCTTAAATATTCAGGATCTATTCCAAAGTGTGATGGTTGCTAACATGAATGATATCATTTTAATGGAAATTAATTGTATTTTTATTTTACAGTCTGTGCTGTAAACTATCTTACTTCCAACATCAATTGCATAACCTAACATAGGGAAGGCTGTGAGCAAGCAGGCTAGTGGGAATGGTTTCAGCTAATATCACTATGAACTGCAAAAAGTGAGGAGCCAGCATACATTAACCTCTGCCACTTTTACCCCAGTGATAGCCTTCAGCAAAACAGAGGAGTTAATTTCCTAGACCAGCAGAGCAAAATCCATATCGTTATAGGCTGTAGTGAGCTGTAGTGAGAGCAACACTTCCACTTTCATGTGGTGCAAGAGCCTGACAGCCTAGCCAGAAATCTACTGCTTTGCTCATGATAATCTTTTTCTCCAAGTATACTGCCATGCAACTAAAAGGAAATTCAAAACCATTCTGTTAACATGACCTCTGGGGAGTTCCCAGTCTATTTATTTCAAAGTAAAGCAGAATCCAGTGTTTTGGGTATTGCTTTCACACTTCACCCACAGCAGTATAATAGGAAACATATTCTCAGTCACCCACAAAAATCACTTTCCTCCTTCAAAATTGCAGAACATCACAGAACCTAAGATCCCCTGGACCTGCCTGGAACCTTGTTCATCTTCCGGTTGGTGCTTGAGCTATCTCTCCAGAGAAATCCTGAGGAAATCAGACAACCTTGCAGCACTGTCTGAAAACCGTCACAAATTGTTCTGGTAGGCCAAACAGGCATTCATGCCGCATCTCACTAAAATGCTAATTTTAGCAGTTCAACCAGGCCATACCAAGACTGAGTGTCCCAAATAACTGCCATTGCCATGACAGTAGGGGCAGAAGAAGTCTCTCAGAAAGCAGCTGGCACCCAAACCTTTGCTAGCCCCAGAATTCTTGCTAGCCAAAACAGATCTTATGGCCTTAGGATGTCTGTGCATGGTATCTTTCAGTGAGGTGCAGCTAGATGCTGAATTATTTGCATTTTCTGTATGTCTTAATGGTGCATTCTGGTGTAAATCACTATAATCTACAAGCAATAATCTAATCCACAACAGTATTTATGGCATTGAAATAAAGCTAAAGAAAAGTTACTCTCAGCTTTCAGGCACAAACAATACAGTATCTCTTTGTCAAACCTGAGCTTTGTTTATCTGACATGCTAGCATGCAGGCATGTGCGGAGAGGAGCATTCAAATCCCATCCTCTTCACCGCTGTGTGTGTTGAGGCGGAGAAGGTGAAGCCAATTCCTAATACATTAATTACAGAAAAAATAGGACACTGCAACATGGACAGCAACAGCATTATAATCTACAGCTTCCCTCTTACTGGCAGAGAATATATTCAGTGCGCTCTACTGTCCAGCACTGTTCCTAAAACCATGTGCACAGATGAAGGAAGAAGGAGACTGGGCTGCACAGAGCCAACATATATTAGAATTAAAATATGTGCATAGGTTAATCCTACTGATAACAAGTGTTTATGCATACCCAAACAGAAAACCCAATTAGATTTACTTGTAAATTTTTAGAAAAATAACTTACTTAAGGAATAAATGTAAGGAAAATAGATGTAACAAAAAGCCTGGCTTTAGGTTCAAAGGAGATTCCACACCTGCAGTTGCCAGAGCGCCAGATTTGGAGGAGAACCAGGCTTGTTTTAGTCATATACGCTTTCAGTTTAGGTCTTGGGGCATGCAGCACCATTAAGGCATGGTGCTCTGTGTAGTAGAGGCAGCCAGTTCCAGTGACTGTGCTTCTTAACAGAGATGTCTTTTAACTGCTGAGTGAAAGGATAAGGACAGAGAGAGAAAGGGGAGGAGTTCATCCATGAACAACTGCTGCTCACCTGGCATAGCACAAGTGATGTTTCACATACTGCAATCCTGATGTATTGCTATAGTCACAGGTAGAGAGAATCCTTTCCCTCTCTGGTCCCTACTTTCCTGCCTGTTGGGGGCTGAGCAACCTGCAAAGTATGGCAGAGAGTTGGCCTTTGTATTCTAAAGTCTCAGTCCTTTTCTCAAAAAAAACCAGCTAAGTGAAAATAGTAGCTTCACGTCTCTGATAACCTGAACAAAGAAATAACAACATTGTGATTTCAATTAATGTAGACACTCAATGCAAGTGGCCCACAGAGCTGAATGGGAGAGCTCACCTGTCTGAAGCTCAGATGCTCGGGCTGGTGGCAGACCGCAAGCAGGTGGTACAGCATCAGGTCACAGACCAAGGCTTCACTTTGAAGTTTTTCTTTGCAATGATGACTCCTTGAAAGATGTGGGTTTATTATTTATTTATTGCTAATGAGAATGAAGATTCTGGAGTGTAAAAATGTACCTGTACTAATCAGCAGTAACATAATCAGGAACTGCAGGTGGTTGCCGTTCTTCCTTAGAAAAAGAACGACATCTCTGGTGGACTGCATTAGTAGATGTTGCATATCACTGGACGGTTGAAGGCTGATTACTCCCCAGCTGTTTGAGATGCTTTATTATGCTCTTTTTAAAATTTAATACATTTGTTATATTTAACATTTATTCATTTTTATAAATGCACTGTTAAGATTCTTTATTTTTTTCAGCATGGGCTACACTTTCTCAATTACCTCTGAATAATTATATTTCAGTGTGCCTTTATTCACATGTACGGAAGACTAAATTTTGGTTTAGAGTTTGTTTACAAATAGACATTACAGTTAGTGCTGTAATACTCCCAGGGATAACTGTCATATAAGCTACCCCACTATGCAGAACTGTTTTATAAGCAGACTCTGCAGATAAGAACAGCCGTGGTTCATAATGAAGCAGTATGAGGCTTTTTAGATTTCCTTTGTCATCTGAGAGTTTAAAAGGAAAGAAAGACATCATGTTTTTAGTGTAGAATCCAGGGAACCTAATTCATCAGCAGAAGATGCTGCCTGGGTAGGAAGGCTCATTCCCTGGCTACTGGTAGCTCTTAGCAGCTGCCCCATAAGGGAAATACACTTCTTACCCTTGGAGATGTGCTACTCTGTAGGAAACATCTGCTCACTAGCCCTTCCAAGAGGCATCAGTTCCCCAGGGAAATGTTTCTTTGGTTGTTGACACTGCCTTACCAGAGCCCTCTCTGCTGGACCCCTCAGGTTGACACAAATCCCACTTACAGCAGCAATGGTGAGGTGCAGAATTTGCCGTAAAGTCAATATTACGGTGTTTATAAGTAGAATAAATCTTGGAGGCCCTCTTAACCCTGTGGCCACAAGCCTGCACTGACTTAGGCATACACACCTGGCCAAGGAAGTTCCCATCTTTATTTCTTCCTTGGTAGAGAGAGATTTGGAATGTGCCACTGTGGTGGAAAGTATTAGTACAAGACTTTTCTCTACGGCTTTGGGGGCTTCTCCTACCAGCTGGCCACAGTCCACTGATGCTTTCTGAAGTGGTGGCAGAGGAGGTGAAGAAGAAGGTTGGAGAAAGTAACTTTAAAGTCCACAGTGACAGTGGGGTAGTGACTTTGCCAATTCAAGGGCTGGAACAATCTTTCTGCTATGTGGCTGCCTGCCTGGGACCTCCAGCACCAAACAGACAAGCAAGAATCATAAGGGTGACAGGATAATGCTGGAGATGTCCTGATGAATAGGACTAAGAACAGGAAAGAGAAGAGGGGCTCATCTGTTTTAAGCCTGGCCCAGCATCATATCTGTATCTGCAGCTTTAATAAGATCATTAATCTCCATCTTTTTCTCCATATATGTTGACTGGGGAGTTTGTGTTTTGCACTGTGGATGTTAATTAGTGGGTCTATAATGCAGTGTGTGACTAGGTGGGAAATAGTTGTCAATGTTATTTCTGATTAATGTTTTGCATATTCCTGGGAGTTTCTGGGTTCAGAATGCATTTAGAAAGGTAGAATCATCTCATCAAGCACTCAAGAGAGCCAGTTTGGTAGCCATAAAGAGACTAACTGCCCAGGCAACAGCTCAATTACATGGCCTTTCTGCCAAAGGGGTGGTTACAGAGATCAGAAGAAAAGGGCCAAGGGGAAAGTTACTGGACTGGCCCTGGGGAACAACTAAGGAAAAGGGTTATCGGGATACTGGGACTGACCACAGAGTCACCTTGTGCATCTGCAAATGAATCCTCACACTTGAAAAGATATAAACCAGTTTTACCTGAGTGTTGGATGGGGATGGTGAACTTCAGGCACAACCTGCCAAGAAAGATACAGGGTTTCAGAAGGAAGTTGGCAATGGACATAGCAAAACTGCACTTACTCAAAGACTGGTACTGCAAGCCAGGTACTTTCTCCTTGGGAAGGAGGAGAAGTTTGATTACCAGTAAGAAGAGTTACTTGAAATAGAAAGTCCATGTGCACATCTGCTCTGTGCCTTTCTTTTACTAAAGGCCACCCCGACGTAGGCATAAAAGGTGCATCCATGTCCTGATAAGGCCAAATTTGCTTGATGCTATCTCAGTTCCCTCTCAGCTGTAGAAACACCACATAGCCAGATGCTAGAAGGAGTTGGAGAACAGAAATGAATACATATGTGATAACATGTTTGCAGAACTTTGATTACTGGAAAAAAACAACCCCTTTTTCTGTTCAGGTGATACTGCACACATCCATTCACACCCTGGGTGATTCCAAGCAGTAACCGTGCACAGTCACAACCCTCTTTAGGGTCTCAGAGTCCTTCAAAACAAACAGTTACTGTTGAGCCATGCTACAAAGTACTGTATCAGCTCTAGACATACCTACACAATATGTAATATTAACAAAAATATAAGTGAAGCTCCAGTAAGGTGCTTGACAGATATTAGGGATGGAGAGAATGAGGCCACTGATGTAGCTTGAGGAATGATGGAAAACGGTCTGAGGAGACATGGAGTTCCACCTTAGTAGTTTCTTTGGAGGCCTTAATGCAGTCTGCTATCCGTTTTGACAACTCATTTTATTAAACAGGTTCATCAAAAAACTTCTTGTTGGATCTGTCAGCTATCAACATGAACAGCCTTGGGGACTGCCTGTGGGAACAAAGAGAGTGCTGTTCATGTTGTGAGTATGAAGTACAGCCTCGGAACTAGAAATACAAAGTTTCAAAAGAAAATAGGTGCAATAATTCTGGCGAAATTCAGAAACTGTCTAGGGAAGAAAATTAGGAGGAGTGTCTTTGCAGAGACATTCTGTCCCAAGGAAGACAGGGGAAAGAAAGGTGTGTGGCTGGGTGAAAATTAGCCACATGGATGTGTGTGCCTCCCTCTTTCTTAACAGAAGCAATTCCTCCATCAGGAAGAGTACCTGAGAGCGCATGTTGCTTGGAGCAAAAAAGATGGTCCCATAAGAGACTTAAATAACAAATGTTAAACAACAAGTTGTCAGGTCCCACTGAGAACTGACAGCTTCAAAGAAGCTGAAGTGATCCCTTAGGACCTTCATTACCATGGTGCAAGAGAACATAAAGATTCCACTGTTGTACTGAAGAGGGGAATTAGTGCTAATTAAACTTTGATAGCACTGACTAAGTCCAGATTCCTCTCCCTTCAATTGGAGTCTAGCACAAAAGACTGGAAAGAAGAGATTGACCTGTTTAATGTTGGACCAAGAACCAGGTAGAGCTGGTAGGTAGATCTTCGAGGGCTTTCCCAGCTAAAAATAAAGATTTTTTTAAGGAAAGAACACACTAGTGTTTTTTATGGAAAGACACACTAGTGATGAGAACCGGGCAGCACCTAAGTCACAGGATTAGGCACAGTCAGACTGAAATGACATATTATTTCAGAGTTCTTCATAAGCAGGTCTAGGTGAAGAGGCAGGCTCATCAAAGCTCCTCCAAAATGGACAAACTAGAGCCTGAAACTGTAAACACCCCTGGCTGTTGCTGGGTGACCACAGTAACTAGCTGTATCTGCTCTCATGTTACTTTACCAGCATTCTAGGGAACAAAAGAGCTGGGAGAAGTATATATCCATTTCTCTGCCCATGAGATCAGAATGTCCAACAAGGTCCAACAGGGACCAGAACACTTACTGTTAGTAACCAGTATAGAGACAGTTTTACCCTGGAATGACTGCACTCCTCACAGATGACCTCCAGGATGTTGGCTTGTATTTACGACTCAGTGCTGAGAACTTGAATTAGCTCAGCATATTCAGAGTGTGCTGGAGATGGATGAATGCCATATGAATTTGATGGTGCTCCAGTTCCACAGGTCAACTTCTTCCTCCCAAGAACTGACAGGATTTTGCTACATTTTGCTTACTGACGTTGATAGTGTTGTCTGTCATCATGTGGGGAGGCTATCCTTGCGGATGTTGAAGCAATGCAAAGCATCCACAGTAACAGATCTGCATGGAGGAATGAATTGGAGGACTCCTCTGTAGACGTTAGGTGACCCTGTCCCAGGAAGGACCATCTCATAGCAAGAATATTGCCATTTATAGCCTGAGGAAGTATTTGTTTAGAAATTATATTGTCTGAAGGCAGTGTGTAATCCTCAAACATGTTGTCTGGGATGGTAAACTATCTCATTATGGTGAGAAGACAAAACATCTAGACAAAGATTCAAGCCCTGCAGGTCTGAAAGCCTCCTAGAGTAGGAAGGCCTTCCCTGATTTGTCCAATGGATGGGATGAGATGCAATAAAACTTCTGGAGACTTACCTGAGGACCTAGTTTTTCTAACACAGAAGTATTTGAACAGACTGAAAGAACTGTTCTGTCTGAAAGCCTCTTGGGAGTTGGTTATCCAGGTAAGGGATGAAAAGATACCCTCTTCTGAGATCGGCTTCTCTTTCTGAGAGCATCATGGCAAAAAGCATCAGTGCTACAGAGACAGATCTTGTACTGGCACGGTCCTCACTGTGAAGTGTAGATGTTTTCTGTGTGATGCACAAATGAAAATATGAAAGTCGGTGAGAAAAATACATTAGTTCCCTTATGGCTAAGGTAACATTTTCCAGTATCACCATCCCTCAATATGTAATTAAAGGTTTTTAGGTTTCTTAAAAACAAGATAAAACATCCTCCAGTTTTTGATATTGGAAAGCACATAAAACTCTCCTTGCAGTGTGCAGGAACTGTTCCTGTAACACTCAGGTTCAATGGAGAGGGCACTTCCTGTCTGCAGAAGAGGAAAGATTGACAGATGTTGCAAGAATTGGAAATATGCCCTTCACCCAAAAACTACAGGTTCACTTAGTCTGTGAAAGAGCTGCAGAAAGTAAACAACAGCTTCTGAAGAGGCTGTGAAATCACAGCTATAAATGGGACATAGACTGGAAATGAGGAATCTCACTGCAAAGAAGTGCTTCAACAAAGGCAACGGAGAGGAAAGAAGGGAGCGCCACCGGTACTCCTGTCCCCTGTGCTCCCACTCCTCGTGGCAGGGAGAGCTGGGTCTCAGGATATGCTCCAAGGTAATGTGAACACTGTGCCGATAGTCACCCAAGGACAGAAAGTAGTATTTCTTGCAGATAAGAAAATTCCACACCCTGCTGGGCAGAAAGGACAAAAGAACAGCATAATGGGGAGAGATTACATGCTCTGTTCCTTGTTTATGTAAAATATTTTAGATGTTTTTTAAAGCCAGCATTTTTCTATTAGTCCATATGACCATTTGTTTACCCATCCCAAAATACAGTCAAAATCAGAAGTAAATGTATTCAAAAGTGTTTTTTTCCTGGGCATACAAGGAAGAATGAACATTTATTTTAAAATGCTCTTCAATTCTTAATACAATACTGTGATTTCAAAGCTTTGAAATACCTGTGAAATGTCTTTTCTTTCCCTTTAAGAGAATTTAGTGCCAGTGAAGAATACCAGTCTTTTATTCTGTCTAGAGAATAATATAGATTAAAAGCCAAAGTCAGACCTACAGAAACATTGCAAGAGTTCAGTTTCCATTGCTGTTTTGTTTTTATCCTCTCTAGAGACCCTGTAAACAACAGCAGTAATTACTGTGGTTTCATTACTGGTAGTATAAGATTTGCATGGGCACCACTACCCTAAATCCAACTCTGTCCACCCAACTCACTAAACAGCCTGGGCTCTGTTTCCGTTGCATTCAAGTGGCAATCAATAATCAATCTGCTAGCAATACAAATATTTAAATCCCTATAGAACACAATTTCCTTGCTAATTTAACCTAGTTTATTTTCATCTAGAATGTAGTCATCTGTGACTAACAGATGACCAACAGCAATTGCATTTTCAGAGTCTTGCCGTATGTCAATATACCAGGTTCAATAGCTAACAGGTGTAAAAATGCTGGGAGTAAAGTCATTGGTGCAGCTTTGTTAGCAGCTTTCCAAACTTTGACAAGAACAATTGTGCTTAGAACCACATCTTTCACACCCTGTGAAAATAAGCCATAACAGAGATCTTGAGTGGTTGCTTGACAGTGGTAGGATAGATATGTTTTTTTTCAGGTGGGAAATGATTCCAGGTACATCAATGGCATTTGAGTCCATGCTTGGGAAACTTATAAGAATTTGCAATGATAAGGCATGTGCAGTTTACTCTCTACCTAGTTTTATGACTGACATGCCACAGTTTCCATAACTGCTCAGCCTAAAATGGGGCACTGTATTTATTATGGCTTCCTTGTTTTGAGCTATTAGTCAGAGACACTAAAAATAAAATACTTTTAAAGTAGCACTTTTACTAAGGAAAACTTTTATTTAAACTGTGCAATCAATCAATATTCAGACAGCAGTTTCATAAACATTTGGCATTTAAACTTCTATTAATTTTTGGCATGACGTTGGGGTAGCATATAAACAACCCTGGAGGGGAAAAGAAGAACCAACACACTAGATAACATTCACTAAAATGCTATAAAGAGAAAAACAAATCCACATTATTAAACAAAATATTTTTTTAAAAAACATTAAAAAGTTACATTCAAATCAGGGCAAACATTAGCCTCCCTCATGCAATGGAATTCACAGAGCTGATCCCCTGAGACAAATATAAAATTAATACAATTCAGCTCCATCCTCCATTAGCCAGTCAGCCATTGCTGCCCTTAGAAGAAAATGGCACACGGAGTGAAAGGATCCAGAACACCACAATATGAGATACGTACCTGGCTCCTACACTGGCAATTCATTCACAACTTAAAAAAAAAAAACAAAACAAAAAAACAAAAACCAAAAAACACAAAAGCCAAACAACCAAAAAGCAACATTTTGTATAAGTAAGTTTTTCATATACAGTCAGTCTTTACTGAAAACACACCAGGCAGATGCAACGTAGGTATATGTAACAGTGGAAAGTCTGAAAAATTCCATAATGAGCTCAACTCACAATGGAACCAGAGGACCCAATACAGCAAGACATTAAACATGAGCTTATGTCCCCCTGGAGTAAATTAGGACCAGTCTTAGTCTTAATCTAGAGATATTCCGCAGAAATAAAGTTAATCTTCATTTATATCAGAACTGAGAGCCGAATTTTACCCAAACTGAATGTGTTCTTTTAAGGTGGATTTACATTAACAGAAAGTGATTATTTTAACAGAAAGTGATTTGGATTTTGGACTCACATTGAAGAACAGTGTTTTTTAACACAGCCTCCAAAATATGCATTTTCATGAAAAGTATATTTGTAATTATGTTATTATAGAAAGGTGCTCAGTATTTCTTGGAGATGCTCACATACCTCTCCATTAGGAATTACTCTGTATCGGCAGTGCTGCAGTTCCAGCAAGTAAGAACTGAAAATAAACTTCATTAGAGTTATTCAAACTATGAAGTACCTCTTTAGCACTTACTGGGTGAAATTCTGCTTTCAATTTTAACACAATAAATCCAGTAAATTGACTTCTGTGAAATACCACCAGAGTTACATCTGGGCAGCTACCTTTTCAGTTGGTCTGAATGAGGTTTTGGGCTAAACACATAGTGCCCTGCAGAACTGAAAATCATTCCCCTTGATAGGAAAGTGATTTTTTCTGTAAGAACTTCACTCTGTAACAAATACAAAGAGCAAGAGCTCCTGCTCTTGCTCGGGGCTTACAAATTGTTTCAGATTAACATATTACTGAGACCCAGACAGTCCATCATAATTATTCTTGTGCATGTTCAAGCTGCAGCAAATGTTAAGTAGTTCAAGTTGAGTTAGCTTGCACTGAAAAAGAGTTAAACTGACTTGAAATACTCAATATTTGCTATAGGCTAAGGCTGCATGCATACAGAGTTACAGTGGACTTCTGGTGCATGGTAACTCGTTATTCTGCAAAAACCTGTTTGCTAATAGGAGTTTTAAAAATCAAGAATTCTATCCTTTAAAAGTAGTAACACTGAGAAGATCTTAAAAAAAAAAAAAAGTAACATCTGATTTTGTTTGTCCAGATCATGCAAACTGAAATCAGCAGAACCCTATGTGAATCTCGTCACTGAAATGAAAGTGAATTCTCACACTGACTTAAAAAGAAAAAGGATGAGGACCCCAATTTGAACAAGGCAAACAAGATTTAGCTCATAGTCTAAAGCAAGTGATAGAACCAAAGAGGGAAGAAAGTATTAAATACAATAAAAACAGGTACAAGAATCTCTCAATACTCTCTTCTGTAAAATCCAAGTAGGCAGAAAATGGACAGTTAATATGGAAAATTATTAAGTGATATGTAGTTTTTCAAGTTTCTTTTACAAAAGCAGAGCTATTAAAAAAATGAACTGATTTAGCCCAGTTCTGCATGGCATACACATTCCCAATTTTCCTAGATAATTCCTGAAAGATGGGAATGTTATTTTCTTGTAAAATGTGAAGAAAATAAAATGTGTAACTCTGGGCAGACTGAACATTTCGGTTTGGATCTAGATCCTGCAGAGCAGGCGTTACTGTTGTAATGGAAGGGCAATCGGAGTCCTCATTTGGAAACACAGTTAACCTGGAAAGCCAGTTTCAAGATTTCCTCTGTAAGTTCTGATGCTTTTCAAGTCACATCAACAGTAACATTTTTGTTTTGTTTTTAAAGTACAGGGGTTGCATATACGCTCATTACACCAGCCATGGCTCTTTAGTTATTAATACAATTAAACAAAATCAATTCACATAGTGTAACACTAAATTCCACATTTATGTTCATCTTCCAGAACATATTTAGTAAAATTCGTAATTAGCAAAATGATAATGTTTTCTCCAGGACCCAGTTACCACAGACATAACCAAGAAAACCTGTAACCATTTTGCCTGCTGTGCTCCGCCAGCTCTTTCTAGGCAAAGGAAATGAATTAAGTTTACATATGAAAACCTGTGATTTCCTTAGTCTGCAACAGGTATGATTTTAAGAAACTTCATTCATTAATATCATACCTATAATTAGATGCTTTGGCCTCAATGATATGAAGCATTTAAACTTTAAGCCTGATTTTGCAGTGTTTCAATCATGAGGAATTCTGCTAATGAGTTCAGTAAAGACAATATCAAATTATATATAGTTTTTCTGGAGATTTCTTTGCTCACATTGGTGGTCGTTTCAATGATAAGACAATTTCTCACAAAATATTGTGAAAAATTAATAATAGGCCACAAATTTTTGATTAGATCATATTTTTTGTTCTGGAAGAAAAATGTAAATAAATCTAGAATTAACTGTATGACAAAGTAATGGGAAGCATATGAATGTGAACGGGGTTCTGAAGAAACATTATATTTGGTTAACATAAAAATAAAGAAAAAGAAACAGAATAATTAATGTCTAACTAAGCTTGCCTATATGCTGAGGGTAACCTTAAATATCTTTGGTTTTCTTTATTTGCTGATAAAAAGTACTTTAAGAAAAAACATTAACTGACAAATAGAATTCTGGATGTACTGTTCTTTAATAAATTGAATATTTTGATCTCTTTGACTATTGAAGGTAGAGCATCTATCAGACTGATAAATGTTATGTGAAGTCTGTTCCTCCCAAATTATTCACAGGTTAAACTACAAAGTGTGTCTTTGGCATGAAGAAGTTTAGGATTTAGAATATTTACCTGTAATGAAGGGCAAAAAATTACCAATCAATCAATCAAGAAATCAATTCATCAGTACTTACAGCAAACAAGTCTTTGGAGAAGCAAATAGTTACCATCTGCATATCAGCTCTTTCCAAATGAAACTAATAAAAGAGGCTAATCTGAAAGATGAAGTGTGAAACTTCATGCTACAGTTACACATTCTTAATCTAGTTTCAATTAATTCACACTTTACCTAACTAGAAACAGTTCTCTGCTGTACACTAAACATTTTGCCTGATGAGACCAAAAATAAATCTTTGGTGAAAAGGTTTTCTTTTTCTTCAGCAAGTAGATAAAAACTGTTCAAAAATATTTTATTTAATACTGTATCGTTGATCAACTACATGCTGAAGAAAAAAAATACACTTGAAAGTCTTTGGAGATACCTGCTGGTATTACTAGAACTTTCTTTAAAGGCTTTGCAACAACAAGGTAGTTAAAAATTGTAGAAGAATACAACTCATCTATGCAATCAACTACTACAATCAGTAGAAGCCCTATTGTTTTTGGTTAGTAACTACTTATACAATAAAACGTGTTCAGCTCTTCAAACCTATAGTTTTTAACTAGTTCAATCATTTTTGGAAAATATGCAGCTTTCTTCTCTTCTACAGAAAATTCTTTGGTACAAGATTATTTTTAAAGCCTCTGAATCAACACTAGTATGAAAAGGTGGACATGGACTGTCTGGTTTAGAACTAGCAAACAGTTACAAGCTGAAGATCTACAGTAACTACAGGCCAATTCATCAAAATAAAACAGACAAAACAGTAAGGCTTATTGATGACTTCTGGCCATCTTTTGATACGTAAGGAACAATACAAAAGTCAACCTGCCTACCTTAAGGGTGACATCTTGGCCCCAGTTAAGTCAGTGGGAGTCCTGACAGACTTAAATAGAGCCAGGAGTTCCTATGGTTGCTTTGTCACAACATCACACTTTAAACTTTCTTTTTATTTTTTAATTTTGTCTTTTTTTTTTTTTTAAGTAAAATGAGGAAAGAGGAGGAGGTGAGAACAGGACTGTATATGGATATGGGCTAGTTTATAACATTGGATGAATCCAACCTCCCCTTTCTCTCCTATTAAAAAACAAAACAAGATACCCTGTCAGTTTGCTCCACGTTTCAGTGAGGCAGCTCAAAAGTAACAAACTGTTCCCTGAGTACAGGAAAAAAAATAAAAGAAAAAACACTAGAATAACTTTTAAAGGAGGTAGTATAAAACAGGAATTGTATGGGTTCAAGGCAGTAGCAGTACTCACCTCCTTCAACAGACTCTTCAACTAAAGCTCTGGCTTTTTATTTCTCATGGTGGACTAATCAGAGTTTTAGATTGGCATGTGGGTAAAGTCACTCCCTGAGCTAAAATTCCTGGCTAAGAGCATAGTAGGCAAAGGCAAGGAGCAGCGCTGCATCCTAACAACAGCTCCGAGATATACTGCAGCGCTAGCAGTACCTGCAACTCATGGCTGGGTAAAAATGGACTATAGACTTGTGACACAGTTCACTTGATAACATCTAAGAAGCATTTAAGGCATCTTTCTGTACTCCAAAGCAACTTTATGAATACTAAAAAGGCATAAGGCAAATCAGTAATTTCACAATCTATAACACAAGGCACCGTTGCTGAGAAGTACTGAGATACTGGAATACTCAGCATTACTATCTATTCCATGACTCTCAGGCAGAGACAAACTGGCTGGAAATGCTAAATACTTCTTTGTTTTGCCATGCTTTTTAGCATTAACTGTCAACAGAGGCAATGTTTTGTCATTTTGGGGAACCCAACATGCCCCAGAGCCCTAAAAATTTAGCATATACCCTGTCAGCAGTTGCTGGCACAAGTTTTGGGGGGAAGGCACTGTCCTAGGCTTACTGGGGCTACAAGAAACCAAGAGGTACAAAAGATTTGATGTGGCTGTATACATGAAAGCACCAACTCCAGTTTTGCCAGTTTTTAACTTCGAGTCAGCCACATTGAATCAATATATTTTATACTCTGAGGTTTCCTTCTTTTTAAAGACAGAGCTTCAGCTAAACAATCTTGTCCATCTACCTATACAACTCCCTGATCACTGAGTGCGCACATGCGCACGCACACACACACACACACACCTATGCATTCTACACGCAACCAAAAAAAAGAAACTCAAAATAAAACAACACTACTAGGAAGTATCATCAGTTCCATAGCTGAGACCAACTAGAACACAAATGAGGTAAAGCAGTTGTCATTCAGAGTTCACCTCTCGGCAAACTGAGGTAGATAGTCAGCAAAAAGGCCAACAGCCTTCCCTTTGCTCCAGTGATACATTTTTAACTCTAGTCAGAAATCTTCACTGTCCTTTCGCATTTGTTGACTACTGAACATTCAAAATGAGTGAGTTTTAATAACAAAAAAAGAAAAAGAAAAACATTCAACAGAAATATGGGATCACCTGCTAGGTTAGTCAGGCTTTCCACAAAAAACTTTGGCTTCCTGTTCATTGTCCTTCGAACAGACATATACTGTGAGGATGTCTGGCATGGCCCTAAGGATGTCAGTTGTGCACTGCAGACTGTATCTGAAGAGATGAGGTAGGAGTCTGGTCAGTAGCGAATGGCAGAGGACACTCTTTGCAGTTACTTAAGGCAGGGTTCATCATGTTCATACCTAAGTCACTGCCTACAAAAGGGCTGGTGGTGGGAGGGGTGTCACTTGTCACAGTGGAGAGGTGTATCTCATCGTTGGATTCATGAGAGAATCTCCCAGAGTCTCCAGTCTCGTGGCTTCCTTCACTGTTGGCCGAATGCTCCGTATCGGCGACAACACTGAAAGGCACTTGGAAATTCGACTGCTGGCCGGGGGAGCTGGGGGAGTCATCCTCACTGATCAGCACAGTGGTACCTGGCTGATACAGACACACTGCCTGGACAAATCTTCTCTGAGGCTGCATAAAAAGTAGGGAGAAAAAGGTTGTTCAGTCTCTGTAAAGCTGAGCCATCATTTGAGTTTTTACTGCACTTCCTATCCTATATTCTGCCAGAGTGCCTACAACAGCATTGGCTTGGAACAACAATCTGGGCTTTCCTACAGGAGGATAAAAAGAATCAATCTCAAGTCTTGCTCATACTTTTCTCTTTCATACTAGACAAAATAATCCCTTCCAGCCAAGCATGGCTAACCAAGAATGACTTCACTGGAGAGACCTGTCTGATATTTTACAAACACACTTGGTAGAGCTCTCTCCCATCTTCTCATGCATATTCTTTAAGCATTACTCCTTGGATGGTAGCAAATATTTTGTTCAGAGAAGCATTGGAAGTATGCAGCTGCTCCTGCAAATATTTTGAAATATGAATTCACAACATGGATATTAAGACTTCCTATTCCTTAAATATACAAGAGCACAATACAAGTTACAATTCAGTAAACATAAGTTAGATGCCTTGTGGGTGTGAATTTGCATGACAATGTTCAGGATTTGGTTTAACACTTCATTTTTAAACTGCTATATTTTTCATGCAAATAGCAGGTGCAGCCAGAGCAACAGTTTCAGAAGCCAGCCAGCTCTCGCTCAGATTTCAAAATCCTTCAATAGTTTGGGTAAATCATTTAATTTCCCTCTTTTGGTTTCTCTTCAACAAACTTAAGGTTATAGTTGTCACAGTAGCAGGGGAGTCTTCATGTGTTTCTGTTTAATTTGTATTTAGAAATACATGTTTAACCCATATGTATATTAAGTCCCTGCAGTTGTATACAGGAATCCTTTGGCTCACTGATAGAGCACAGGCAATCAGCTAACTGCGAAAAGCTACAATACCTGACAACTTGGGGCAGAAAATGAAAAACTTCTCCACGTGATTTTGCTAGAAGATAGAACAACATCAACCTTAACACAACTGAAACTATCCCATTAAAGTTTAGGTGACTAATTATGCTTCTCAATAAACAGAAATCTAAGTATCCTTCTTTGCAAACACAGGATACTAGAGTAAACTCTGCCCGTTAGACCAATTACCTCCTCTGTTTTTGCCTTCTTAGTATCTTGGAAGAACAGCCACCTTTTCTTGCAGCTGGCCTTTGTGACAGGCCCATAGCTGTTGATAATCAGATCAGATCCTCCCTACAATAGAGAAAGACAGAGCAGTTTGTTTTAACAAACTAAATTTCTAAGATATATGAAAATATTTTCTTATTCCTACCCATCAGCTCCAAACTGAAAAGAGAGACAAGTGAAGTCTTAGTGCTCAGTCAGTTTTTGTGGTCTAGTATTCATACTCACCTAGTATCCATCTACTGCTCAAGACAATTAAAAGACTGGATCCATTTAACTTGGCAAACCCACAGGCCAGACACAATGGGTATAGCACTGCAAACATACCGCAAAATATTCCCTCCACCACTGCTCTCACTCTACTATTTTGAATGTGACCATTCACAGACACACTGTTTGTGTCTGCACTGGAGTTCTTTTCCACAGTTTTCCAGCTCTTGCAAATACCCCTAGGGAACAGCTCCCTTTGAGTTTGCAATGCATACAAAACATGCCTCAAATCAGTAGGTCTGCATGCAGAAGTAGGGCAGACTTGTGTTTTTATCAGACTGGACACTTGGACTGTAAGATTCTACAGAAGGGGACTACAGATCCACTGATATATCCTGCCATCTAGATTATATTACAATTTGACCAAATATGAGTTTATAAAGTATAACATTATCTTACTAATAAAAATACAGAAAAGATAATGGTATTTTCTTTCATACCTGTTTAGTGTCATACCTGACTAGACTGAACGGACACTAACTGGAGTAGGTGCTGAAAAGGACTCTCTCACCTATTTCCTGGTCTTAGAATAGAAAATCTTTGGACCAGCAGGGACCTCCTAAGAGCCCTGAGCCTACGGAGTGTTTATCCTTTGACACTGTGCCAGAGGTGAACTTGGCAATCTGCAGAGTGCAGTGTAAGACAAATGTATTAAAGCACATCTCTGGTTGAACTTTAAAATGAGTCTTGAAAATTTGACAGTTGGGTTGCCATACTTGTGCCTGTCCCATTAATAAAGCTGCCGTTAATTTGTAGTTTACATATTTTAATTTTGGTAAGGACTCAGATGTAATAGCAATGAATTCTAAAGAAAGATCTCTGTTTTGAGACTGAATAAAGCTCACAGTACCTTAGCATCGATGAAGCTGTTTCCCACTATCATTGGCAATAAGGATTCTTCATTCTCTGCAATTCCTTCAATACTCTTCCCCACCTCATTAGCACTGGCTAATGAGATGCTGGTATGTGACAGCTGGTCAGTGTTTTGCTGCACAGGTTTAGGAGCAGATGTTTTCCTGCACAATGTTAAGCAGGAATAAAATTGACCCATAGGAAAAAATTGCATAAAATCAAAGCTAAAACTTCAAGGCTATTATTAATCTAGTAATATTGGTATATTCTTGACATTTACATTTTACTGTATGATAGTGCTAACTCTCTTGGAATTTAAATGCCATTGCTTGTGAAAAAAATAACATCTGCTTTCAGTTAATCATACAGACTAGGCTACAAGCTTATGAGCAGACAGGAATTCTCATGATTAGTAATAATACCTGGAAGAAGTAGCCAATAATGACATTAAAGCCTTTCTACCATGCTACACAGAGACCATCTCCCAGTCCACACTTTCTCCTGCATGTGTGCTACAAAGCCCTTGTTATTAAAATAGTCTTTCAGGCACTTTTATTTTATTTTTCTCACGTAACATATATTTGTTCTGATCCCCAAATTATGGGCAAAGTCACTGGACCAGTTTATGCTCCATAGCAGCTAATGACAAGGGAGAGAGAGAGTGGAGTGCATCAGTGCAAAGGAACTGCATCATGGAACTGCTTCATGTCAGACTTCCCCCAGACTTCTCCTTGACTGGAGAAAGCTCTTCTCCAGCAACACCAAAGGGTTAACACCTTGCAAGCCATGACTGGACAAGCTGTAGGGTTATGCAGGAAAAAACAGATGATGGAAAGAAGCATGTTTATCTGACTTGAAAGGGTTTTTATTTGGAAGCATGCCTCATATTTAGTTGTCAAAGCACCACTGACTCCCGCTGTTGCTTCTTCCTTCTTTTCATTGTAGAGGGAGCTAAGATGGAATAGGAAGAATCAAAAATGCCTGGGGCTTTGTTACCATTTCTGATAAGAATAGGTGAAGAAACAGAGTGCTTCAAAGAACTTAGCACTTTTGGAGGAGAAGGCATGTCCCAAGTGACTCGTGCTCATACAGAAGCAGAACTTCGAAAAAGAGGTCACTTTTCAAGAACAGAAGCATACCTGGCTTTACTGCGATAAATTAAGATCAGGATGCAGATAAGGATGCAGGTCAAGGCTATGCACACTCCGACAACAATGCCAGTCATTGATTTCTGGTCCAGATGGTAATAGTCAGAATAAGCTATAGCAAAAAAGAACATGGAAAGGCTCAGTAAATAAGAATAGTTACCCCCTGCTCCCTATCAGGAAATGAATGGGGTTACAGTCACAACCACACAGACAAATGCTTCCTTTTAATGCGATTTCCAGACCTTCTCTGTCATACATTTTGACAATTTTGAAAATAAAACTTGTAGCACAGACAGAGGAGTGTATGCAGGCATGGTGTGGGAGGGGAAGAAGGGACTGCCCCACACCACGGACTCTTTGTAGGTCACTACAGCATGCATCAGCAGAGCTCTCCCCAGCCCCATCCTCGGGGGRTGCTACTAGAGAAAAAAGGGAAAAGGCTTGGAGAATTCCAGACACTGTCCCCTAGGAGGGTTCAGTTGTTTTTATGCTTTGACTTCTTATGTCTGTTGATCTAATCCTGAGGGCCTTACTTTGTTTGCTTAGCCAGACCTAAAATACCACTGAATTTCAGGAAGGAAGAGAACCTGAGTAAGAAAAATCCCTGTGTTTTACTCACAATTCAGTGTGTAGCACCTAGAAAAGGCTAAAAGGGTAATATACTTGAATAATTACTAGCTATTCTGTCCCCAAACAGCTTTAAAATCAGTGAGAAGTCACCCAGATAAATCCCATTCTGTGACAGACAAAGGCAATTTGTTATTCCATTCTTACACGGAGAAACCACTGAAGTTATCTAAATTTACTCAAAGTAACACACAGTTTTCTCCAGCAAGCTGCAGGTGGGCTGACTTCTTCAGTGAAAACATATGCTGGTAAATCACAGACTGACAGGTCGGCTTGGGCTGCTTCAGGAACCAGCAAATTTCTGCAGTCCTATCTGAGATGCCATCTCATCTCTGCTGTGCTGTCTGGTTCTAACTGACCAAGTGATACTACTATCTCAAGTCAAATAGGGGACCTACTATAGCAAATACCTTAGCAGAGTGACTGCAAAGTTGGCATTGATGTAAGATTCAAAATAGTTAAATTTTCTCATTATAAAGGCAAATTTCAAACTTCTGAGCAAAAGAATTAAACCAGTGTTGAATTGTCCTGAGACATAAAATTCTAAAATGGCTTCATTTAGGAAAAAGCACTACACTGTTAGGACTGCCTCACATAAACAGAATGGTTTGTCCAGGAAACAGTTACAAGATAAAACCAACAGGGACCTTTTTTTCTGGTACTTGTGACAACAGTAACCAAAACATCGCTACTGACTTGTGGAATCTCCTGAATCCAAGCGTTTAGGCCTCTGATTAGACTCTGATGTCTCCTTTGGCAGGACAGCAAGTTCCACCGCATTTGAGAAGGGTCCTTCTCCCACTTCGTTGGAGGCTGCTATTTTGACCAAGTAGACATTTCCTGCTACAAGGTTTTCCAGCAAAGCCATGGTCATCGCTCCTATGAAAAGATTTAATAAGCAGTCCCAGTTAGACAAACTCTGTGGGAACAGACTGAGATTTAGATACTGGGACCCACACKTCCTTTCCAGTGCCACCTCCAAATCTTGTTTGAAGACTGTGATCAATTTTACATGTTCTAACCTGCCTCTGCAGGGTTAGCTGAGAATGGCTGCTTGTCCCTAGGGGGTCTTCCCTCTCCGTACTTCTTGAACACAGCACAGTATAAAGAGGTACCAGTATGGTGTAAAACCAAGTGTTTGCTACAGTGCACAGCAACCTCACCCTAAATCTAGCCCTAGCTGCATTTCAGTGCGACAGTGTTAACGTTGTGATCATATGTGCGAGGAGGTGTCCCAGGAGTTAATTAGACTTTCAGGCACAGAAAGCAGAATGTTAGATCACTCATATATTAATCTATGTGCCTCCTAAATCCTCTTCCGCAATCATACTGTACCATGAATGTGAATAGAAATTGTCATAACAAAATAATTATAGTTTAGTTTATCAAATTTCAGGTCTATTTGGTAAAATGAACAGGACAGATTTGTAAAAGTACATTATACTGCACTTTCAAAATAAAATTAAACTCTATTTAGACCTGTGTAGGCTTGCTTGATTACTGTGCATCTAAGCAGTGCTACTAAAAATATTATGGAAAATGTCTTTCTCACATGCTAAGGATTCATTTCCTTAAGTCCCTGAAGGCAAGAGAAACAGATTAAGAACATAAATAGGATTCACTCACACTGTCCTTACACAGGCAAAACTCCTATAAAAGTCAATGAGAGTTTTGCCTGTCCAGGGACTGCAGATTGCTGCTTAAAATTCCAATTGCCTTCTAAAACGCCTGTTTCTTCCTGCTATAGAAATATACTATTTTCTTTCTGAAATAGTTGCAGTTATAGGACCAAATCTATCCCCTATTCTCTTTCACATATTCTATTCACTTTCTCAGATTTAAGTCTAACAGGCTTTCAAATCATTTTCAGAAGCCAGACTTTACAGCATCATGGGAGCATATAAAATATAAGGTTGTTTTGTTGACAGAAAAGATTATACATTTGGCAAAAGGGAAGCTACTTCAAAAGCTATTTCAGCTCTTCCATAAAAAACACCCATTAGCTGAAAGCATTTGAAGTAAAATGTGAGGTATCTGTAACCAAAGGAGCTGTAATATTTAGCACCAGCAAGGGCGAAAGGTCACGTTTCAATATTAGAGGCTCTTCCCCACCAGCTCCTTTCAAATCTGCTCCATTGCTACTGCAAGTAAGCGCTTTGTACTGATTTACTGCACACCAAGTGTGTAAAGGCTGTAACTCCTGATCCACTTGAAGGGAGCTAGCGAAAAGGGGGAGGTGGATGGAAGATAACTCACATCACAAATCAGCAACAAATTGCAGTTACAGTTTAAATTCCACCATGGCTAACACAGGCTCAGTCACATTAGAGGGTTTTGTTTTTTAAGTTGGTGGATTGGTAGAAATCTCAATATATAATCTAAAGCCTAAGCTAGGATTTTTTTAGGTGGTTGTTTTTTTTTTCTTGGTTTTGGGGGTCTTTATAAGTACAGGGGAGGAATGGGGTTAAGATTTCAGAAATATTCTGCAGGACAAGTTTAATGTCAAGATAAAGCAATGCCATTTATCACATAGAGTTAATTGATCTTGTCAGAATAAATGCATTAAAACAAACAAAAAAACCCAAATCTTACTCCTGTCTCAAATTAGCTATGAAAGGACTGTCACAGGTCTATTACAGTATTTGCCCAATCCTCCCTCTACACTCATTTTCTTTCACGAGCATTTTACCTTTACTTTAACTAAGAGCACCACTGATTGTTCTAACGTGTCAAGGTGCCTAAATTCCACGCCATGCCTCAATCCCTAATATATCTGTCAAAATACAAAATTAGTGACTCTAAAGTTGATAGACTTAGTAATACACTGAGATTTATAGCTCTCCACTTGCCCATTCCCTCCAACACTTTCAGTAAGGGAACACATGAAAATGTTTATTGTTATTGCCATCCCCTCATTTGAAATACCTCTGGTAAAGTATTATTTGAGATGCTGTTCAGAGTTTCACAGTCACGGCTAAGCTGAAGTATATACCTGAAACAACAATTCAACCACTGCGCTGCGTACAACAAATACAGCATATCTTTGCTAAAATGACAGTATTTATTCTTCAAATACAAGCTCTCTGTGAATTTAAAATTAAATCTGCTCTATTTTTAGTGCATAAAAGTTAATATTAAATAGGTCCTTTAATATGACAACTTGACATTAGGTCACTTTTTACTTGAATAATTTTAGTAGGGCAATACCATGAGCTCAATCTTCCCCTTGTAGTTAGAGCTCACTGACTTTTCAGAGACTAGTTAATTTTCATAAATTTTGCCAAAGCTATCAGTAATTTTGCTGTTATTCTTTACAGCTGACAATTACTACTTGAGCAGAGCCAGACAAACAATATTCTACTCCAGCCAAGACGACGAGGAACTGCCACCTTTCAAAATGGCCGTGGGGCCTCATGTTCTCCTTAAGAGCCACATAAGGGACAACCACCATCTTTGGACTAAAACAGTTCACTCTCACTGATAGCAAGGAGAATTTTCCTCTGTGAGTGCGCTTTGAAAATCAGTAAGTTTTACGTATTTTCTATAAAGAAAATTTAAAGCATCACTCTCTGCTGACAAGTAAGCTTTCAGTCATGAAACAGCAAAAACCCAACAAAATTGTAATTCTTTCTAGGCAATTCTCCTAAGAAACTACTCAGTACATGATTTTACTCTGTAACGCTGAGTTCCCCTCTCTGGTTTAACACATTAATAGAGTATTATTTATTCTGTACTGCTTCTGTGTATTTTGAATAAGAGTAAATGCCTTTTTATTTTTTTTCTGGCTATAATAGAAATCTGTTCTTGATGAAGCTCTTCAACTTGTAGCTTTATTCTAGAAAGTGCCTATAAAAATTTGGACTATGTCTATATCTAATCAAAAAGATGTGACTGCAGTTCACATGAGCATACCCGAGTTACTGTTAGATTAGCTAGCTAGGGTTCAGCTGCGGAACAGAGTCAGGGAACGAAATTGAATTTGCAGAGCTATTTACTGGGAGCGGGGGAAAGTTCATTAAGCAAACTGAGCTAACTAGATTGGCTGTGATTGAAAGAAACATATAAACCCACACAGTCATATTTATAAATTTATTTCTGGGGAGCAAGGCATCTCAGAGACTTCAGATCTGAAGAGTGCATTTACAAAATGAAACCGCCACAATCATTGTTACAACAGAACTAACATGGATGTAATTGGATTTATGAGACATTTTAGTTCACATGCACCACTGAGCTCCAAAGCAATACAGACAGCTCCTCTCCCCTCACCTTCTGAGTATTAGCCGCTTTTTAATACATTTTCATCACAACCCTGGGAATAATTCCAAACTAATTATAACTTTTATGTGAACATTTATATGATTTTCTTTTTTATTGTAGTCCAAGGGAGCTGAAAGTAACAGAGCATCTTATAAGTAACTTCGTTTGTCCAGCTCGTATGTTTATTTTAGTTTACCTTCTCTGTGCAACACTTGCCATTCCCCAGCAATCCAAGACTTCCTGGATGCATAGAGGATAGTATATCGTGTAACAACTGTTTCAGGACCATCAGGTGGCTTCCAGGAAACCAAAGCAGTATCGTCCTCTATCAAAGTCACCTTCACTCCCACTGGAGGGCCAGATGGTGCTGTGAGAACAGTAACACAATAATATTAGGTTAAACTAATTTATATGCAATTAAATTGCTCAAAAAGAAACTGTTGTGCAGACCCAGTGGCTACTGCTACATCCCAGATAAACAAATATGAACGAACAAACAAACAAACAGATATTGAATGTCTCTCAACATACACTCTCCTGTTAACTCTGGTCTGGTCAATAGCTTAGACTTTGTAAATGTTCATATTTTCATAAATGATGATTTCAATCATTTTCATTTGTAAATGTTCAAATGTTTATAAAAGTTTCATATTTTCCCTTCAACTACAGAGGAAAACAGTTACTGACAAAAAAGAAATCCCATCATATTCCCATTAAAGGGTACGCCCCAAATATTGCAATGCTGAGAATATGGCACTGAAGTTTTTGATTTTCATTGACCAGGCTGACAGAACAGCAAATCAGTAGCTAGGGTAGTAGAAAGGAAGATGCATGTGTAATAGTCTTACAGTTTCTAAAACTTCTGTTTTTATATTTATATTATTATATTATGATATTATTATTTATATTTTTATTTTTATATTTTCATAGTATATGCTTATGAATCACCTGTGCTTCTTTAATACATATTTTAAACTTCTTACTAAAGTTATTTCCATTCAGTTGTTGATAATGGCATAAGGATATCACATTTTATATAAAAACAGTTGCTGATTTTAGGCAGATTTTAAAAATTTCACAGTTCCAGAACATGTGGATTTTCCCAAGAGCATTTTTGTATCTTACACTGAGAACAGCAATATCTATCTCAAAATAAAGTATTTTTCTCTCCCACAGACAGCTTAAAATTAATAAAGCAACAGGTTTTTTAGACCATTGGCTTACAGGACTTCTCTTTTAGAAGCAGCTGTGCCCGTACCTTCTGGAAGAGTAGTATGGTAGACCACTGGACTCCAGGGACTAGAGAGCTGGTCCACATGCAGCCGAACTGCAAATTCATACATGGTTTTTGGCTCAAGATCTTGAACTAACATGTGAGTCTCTGACCTGTGCAGAAGAAGGAATAAAAGAAATTTAACAGCAGGAGTTGACTTGATGATCCCAAACTTGTATGAGGTCCCTTAGTCATGGAGAGTGATTCCCACTGTCAGTTCAACACAAGACAAACCAGTTCAAGCCCAGGCACATAGTAGATCTGCATCGTCTACCTGAAAACATTCATTCATACTCGTGCTAACTCTGGAGCTCTCTGGAAGACACTATGTTTGCTATGTTAACTTAAGCTTAGGTTTTTGGAAAGCTGAGGCATAAGCGAGTCCAAGAATACTACGGTCCAGAGAGCTAAGGTCTCCCAAACTCGGCTCTTTCCATTCATCCATAGGACACTATGTTTTAAGCTGGAGTAACACCAGAACTGCAACTAGACCCACAGCTGAAAAGGTACGTGCTGTTGGCTCTATTGGCTATGCTTGGATCTGCTTTTCGGTTCACAGTACAGACAAAGGCTACGTGTGCAATTCCCCCTTGCACTTACAGCCTCTCTCACCCCATGTTTAGGGGTTTTCCGTAGAATGTGAAAGCTCCCTACTCCTCTTGTAGTCATTCACATTTGGTAATTTATAAATTGTAAAATTGATTAAGTTAATTAAAATACTCACAAAAATCAATTGTAGATGTTCTGCTCTATTTTAACTCTGGGGAAAAATGCTGGTTTCAGATACACCTGGGTGAATTTAGGGCAATAATAGCCAAGCTGAGATTAAATCTCAATTTATAGTGGTGTTACTAAACACAGAACTTGCTTTATTAAATTTCATTTAGTATTTTCATCTTCTATGCTGCAAAGTCAGCCACCAATATTTGCAATAATTTTATCCCATCACAAAAAGTAGTATTCGTTGCTATGCTATTTATTTCCCACCAAAAAATTAACATGGCAGTTGTACTGTGTCTAATCATTAAGTCAGGAGGTATACAGCAGGGGATGTGTTCTTTGAAGAGAAAAACATCAGTATCGGGATGGAGGCTATCTTTTAATGCAGCATTTTTCTTCTTTAGAAGGCTTGAGTAAACCTGAGTATTGAGGGAGCTACACACATATGTATTCCCTCTGCAGCACCATGGCCCCAACCCACAGGCAGTCACAACACAGCAAAGTCTTATATTTCTGGATAATCAGGGTACAGAGCTGAAGGCTAAACTTGAGCAGAATTTCCTCCCTGTCCTACTATTCTGTGGCTCGTGCATCGCTTCTCTGAAGAGCAAGCTGTAGTTCCTCCTCAGCCTCCTCCTGACAGGTCACCGCACACTCAGGAATGTGTCATTCATGCAATGAAACGCTCAACCCTCAAAACTCAGAATTCTTGCTGCCAGTCCTACGATCAGACATTGGACTAAGCCCTATCTTTGCCTATTTTATAGGTAGCTTGTTCTGGCAATTTCTTTTGTTTGATCAAAGAAGAGCTTAAAATTAAATTCAACTTAGAGAGCTAAGAAGCTGTTAAAAATTCAAGAGCTTGTCCAGGGATCCAGTCCAAGGATCACAGTAGAGAACTAAGGGGCTCTAAGAACATATCTTAAAATAACCCAAGAAACAGAACTGGCAGTCATAGGGTGAAACACACAGTCCTTGAAGGCTGATATACATTGTTACAGTAAAAGGCAATTAAAAGATGTCAGGGAAATTGGAAACTGAGGAAGAGGTATCTGGAAATGGGAAGACAAGACTCATCTGTAGCACTGCACTTACGTTTGAAAGTAGAGAACCAGAGAAGCATTCTGCAGCCCCACCGGGTTGCAGCGGATGGTGTAGTTAATGACTTGTGCAGACGTGAAGGCAGGCTTTCCCCAGTGAAGGTAGATAGAAGATGACGTGTTAGCTTTGGCATAGAGGTGGTGAGGGGGGGGTGGCGGCGGTACCATCCGATCACGGACAGCTGTTTAAAACAAAAAAGAAGCATGAATTATTTAATGAACCATATACAGATGCTCACAAGATTAAGAGATAGGTCTGAACCCACAGGTTTAGCTCCAAATCTGCTCCTAACTCAGTAATGCCTGATATTCACATCCAGGAATTTAGTTCAAGTGATCAGAGATCCCTACTAACACCTAATACAGGTTCATGTATTACTTCTGTAGTAGTCCCCTTTGTTTAGTTATAAGAAAATCAGGACTGTAAATAGGAATCAGGGACAGATATATAATACACCACTGATGAGATGATGCAGACAATCCAACAAGGCCAGAAAACGCTGCTTGGTAGCTATCTTGTTTCCTTAGCTGCAGTTCATGAAGACAGCAGACTGCCTCAGAGATGCAGGATATCGAGGATAATATTTATCACAAATACGATCTTTCTCATTCTCTACTTTAAGTTGAAATAATTGATTATTTATAGGTTAAAAACACATAAAAAGAGCTGCTGGGATCCTGAAACAGCTCAGGTCATAGTAAATTCTCTATGCAGCTACAACACTTACAGACACATCCTGGGGTGCTGACTGTTTGGTCTGCCTGATAACCTTCTTCCATACTGTTATATGCCAGCAGCCTTACATGATACTTCCTTCTGGGATCTGCAAAGACAGAAAAGGACTCAAGTCAAAACATACGGCTTTTCAGACTTCCAAAGACAGTCAGATAACTTGATTCCACTGCAAGTTTGATTCAAAACTTGTCTGCTACAACGAGTGGACTGGTGAATGGGCTGTGTGACTGAAAATCTGTCTTTTTTCTAGCCCTGCGAGTTTCCTGAATCTTTCTTCACAGACTGCTCTGGAATTAGTCACATCTCCCAGTCTTGCTTCCAGTGGCCTGAATCAGAATTTTGTAACAGATCTCAGTGGGAACAGGATTAATGTCATGTTTCTATCCATAACAAATTCACATCTTCACAGCTACAGAGCTAGCTTTTTTAGTAGTATTATTCAGCCCATTGAAAGTGCTTTCTGTGAATCTGTAATGAAGGTCTGTGGAAACAAATAGCAGAAGATACGTTCCAGAGAAACCAACATTTATTTCTGAAGAAACAGGCTGGAATGAAGCAGGGTAAAGCTAAGGCGTCAAGACAGCACCCAGTGAAGAAACAGGAAATGTTTCAGTTCCAGCTTCCCAGAGACTGTCCTGTGAAACAACAGTGCTTGTCAATATTGCCTCTGACTTGCAGCTTCCACTTCCAGGCGTTTTCTTGAAAGCCGATTCTGGCATGCTTAGCGGGTCACCGTCCCCAGCTTCAGGGGTCTCCCTGTTCCCCCTTCTCTGGCCATGGTTTGGGTTCCCATATTGCAGTTTGCTGCTGCCCTCGGTTTTGTTAAAAGTCAGTGAAGGGTGCAGCTCTGTGGCCTTGATCTCAGGGAAAAATTAGTGCAGGGAGACGAGTTAGAAAGTGACCTCGAGCTTTCCACAAGCGAGGAGCTGGCAGAGGCAGCAGCAAGTGGCCAGGAGTACAGGCTACCAGGATGGCTGCACGGCCAGAGGCGGCTTGTCTGCAGCCTGCGCCCCGGGATGCTGCTTGCAACAAATCCCTTCCACACAAAGCCAGTTTGCAAGGTGGTGGGGCTGCTATGAGCACGGATAACCTCCTCCGGGTTCCAGCTGAGCTTTATACCTCTGCTGAGGCAGATTTTAGGACACTGTTTCTTCCACTGTCATGGTCACTGAATCTATCTCCTTCCATTAAGATTTTAAGATGGTCTACATAGATATTATAAAATGGTGTTGATCTTGTTTATTTTTTTCCTTGCCCTAAAATATCATAATATTATGCCTTCTCAAAATAAGCTATCTTCTTTCACGTTTTATCTGGGATTTGACACGGCCTCTCTCATGGAATAAACACAAACACAATTCCCTGACATTTCTTAACGCCACCAGGACTCTTGTTTACATCAGAGCGTTAGCTCCCTCTGCAGCCTCCGCACCAGCAGTACCATCCTAAACAGATCGCCAATGCTTCCCTAAAGATGGCATAGTAATTTCCTAATGCACATTCTGTAATAGGTTTTCATGTTTATTTTGAAAAATCTGTGTGTGCTGTAGTTACCCACATAAGCTTTAATGAGAAATCAATGGTAGGTAAAGTTTACATTTAGATTTTATTTTTAAAAGACTATTTTATCAAATCTAAATATAAGTATCCCAAAGGGGCTCTTAAATTTGGATTTAAATATTTCTTTGATGTGTTTAACATTAATGATAGAATAGGCAAGAGAAGGCTATTCCCATTTTTCAAGTAGTTTTTATGCTACAAGTAAACAATATATATAGCAAATTGAAAATAAAAATAGTTTTTTTTTCTTACACTAGGATAAAATTATCACTTCATACGATTGTTTTGAAACTTTTTTCCATTTAACAATATCACCTTAACAGCTTATGAAGTCTGTTGCTTCCCATCAATCACAATCAGAGAAAATAGGGAGATGAACACGAATACATAGAAAAATCTTAAGGGCAAAATAAGAGAAAACATGAAATTTTAATATGGAAAATTTAAACAGTAAGATATTATCTCTAAATCTTTGCAATCTCTTAAAAATCTGTAGAAAACATAACAGACATGTGAAGGGAGGGGGGCTGAGTGGTGCTCTAAAAGCACTGAGCCTGGCCAGAAAGACAAGCAAACCTCACAAGTACCAAGTGATCTGAATACATCAAAATCAAACTATAGTAACTTCCTGAGATGAATTACAGAGTATGTCCCAGAGAAGTAGGAATGTATACTTTCACATGTTCCTACTTAACCTATGTTGGGAACACATATATTTAGCACACAACTCAAATCTTAGAAAACAAAGCCAAAGTTAAAAAGGGAGACCTCCAGGATACCTTTCAAGATCTAGTTAGAAGTATGCTTTGGAGGTGGTTATAGTAATTGATTCTCCCATCCGCTCTTAGAGAAATTTTGAATTCTAGTACTATTTAGCAGACCTTAAAGAGATTCCACATAAACAAGCGGCATCCAACCGACCAAGTGTCACAGTCTATCTTTTTTTTCTTTGCAAGTTCCTGCAGAAGAGACCCCTGCTGCATTTCCGCAAGACACAGGATGACAGACACGACAATTTATCATCCTGCCGAGCACCTTCAAAAACTCCGTGCCCTTTGAACGTGGTCACCCAGAACTGATCATCTTCACTGTGAAATGAAGAATAGCTAAGGTCTAGTGCCCTGCTGAGCTCAATGAGAAGCCTGTGAGGTCTGTTTATTCTCACCGCCCTTTTTTTTTTTTTAAACCTGAATTCCTCATTAACACTTGATTGGGGAGGAGAGGAAGAATAATGGGACATGGTAGAATGCCGGAAAAATTTAACTCCCACCAAAAAAAATAAAATAAAATAGTAATTTTTCAAATGACTTCAAGGAAAACGCTCTTTTTGAATCATACTTTTCAAAATGTCTTTATTAATGCAACACATTTAGACAAAGCACAATACTGAATACCATTTATCTTACTCTTGTATAATGCAAAAAGTTTCAAAAAATGATCTTTATATAAAAGAACCTGTTTAGAAATATAAAGTTTCTCAACTAGTCGCTACCATTTAAAAAGCAAGGTTCTTTTCACTTTGTACTCAGGACATTATGGTTCATTCGGTAGCCAAACCAGTTTAATCTGAAAGTGAAGTCAAAACTTTTACCAAGCTGCCATGCATTACTGCATCAGACAAGCTGCTGTGGTTGAAAAACCATCTGTTGGTACATGTAACTGAACTAGTAACTGAAGAGCGCTACGTTACGTACTGGCCTAGAAAAACCTAAATATTATGGTAATCTAAAAAGGAAAAAAATAGAAGAATTAAAGAAAGACAGCGTACTGAGCAGCTAGAGATACTGATGTAAAACTTGCTTCACAGATTACACGTATAACATCAGTGAAGACCAATTCAAAATAGCTGCTGAGATGTTGTTACATGTTGGTAACAACTTTACCACATGCAAAATAAAATCACTACTGCCTCCAGTTACAGCAAATACTTGCACACCATTTGCTTTTCGAAGTGGAGGAAAAAACCTTTTGTCCAAAGTAGCCTCTGTTTATTAACGATTATTTGTTAGATTAGTTTACTGGCTTATGATGTGATTTATTCCCAAATGGCAATCCCAGCACAAACTTGGCACGTACACTTTCATCTAGCAGTTCCCCAGCTGGATCAAACATTCAAAGCCAGACATCTCCTCACAGAGAAAACAAACTTAAGGAGCGTCCTTATCTTAAACCAGCATAGGTATCCTGAAGAGTTTACACATAAATCATTGATAAAAGATTGGGGATGGCACGGCCACCTGGGGGGCTGACAGTCTCAAATTTAGTATATGCCATCCACGCGCGTTAGCCAGCAACAGGAGGCTTCCGAGGCTCAGAAAGCGGGAAGCGAGCGCGGAGCCACGGCTCAGGCTCGCGGCAGGCCCAGAACTCACTCGTCCTTCCACGGAAGAGCGCTGCTGCTCGGCAGCAGACGAGGCCCAGCGATTCGCTCAGCTATTCAACACACAATTCAGCTCAAGTAAAAAACTCGAATCGGGATTTCACCTCTGCATTTCTGTAATCTCTCTGAACAGCCTGACAACACCACGCGCCGTTTCAATTAATTCAACTGCAATTGCAATTGCTGGTGTTTGGGTAGTGGTTAAAGGTTTTTTTCCCAGACATGAGGTAAACAGGACTGATTTTGTAGGTTATTCACCAACAGGCTGAATTTTTTTTTAATTAATTTGTTTCTGTTGAATGTTTTTTATTAATGCTGCTGGCTAAATTATGATGTTGTAAAACTAAGTAAGTGTCACAGCACCTGCAGCTCTTTTATGGGCATTTTTATTGTTATTACTTAAATATAATTAGATCAGCTGGTGGAAAGGACACCAAAACTACCCTATTTGTACAACTCAAGAGGGCAGCCCTGATGCTGATGTAAGCATGCTAGTGCTAATTCACAAATTTTATTGTAAGAATGCCTCCGGCGTGCCCGGGGGCTGCCTTTCGAGAGGCCATACAGAGCGGATGCGACACGCTGGCGCAGCTTTGCAGAGCGCAACGGCGGAGCCGCCTCATCCCTTCGATACCACCCAAACCTGGCAGTACCTAAAACAAATGAATACTAGTGCAGCTAGAAGCACCAGTTTCACCTCTGGTAGTAACACTCCTATAAACTAAGAACTGGAAAAAGCTAGATATGGCTTATGCTGATTAATTTAAAATGCTCAAAATAGATACCATCCCAAGCATGACTGTTTGACTGTTTTTTGTTTTTTTTATATATATATATGACCAGCGCCACTCCCCTCTGGCAGTTTTGGCAGGTCGGGCAGTACTCTCTGGTGACGCCCTTCCGGAGTGCCGTATCCCGGCCTTCGCTCCGGTAAGAATCCGCAGGGAGCCATTAAGCGCTGCAAGGGCTTTCAGCAGCCAGGCACTCGGGGGGCCCTCTCCGTCCTCTGGAAACCTACAAGTAGATTCCACACCTACGACAGAAGTATGGCAAGGCTAAATACTGCAAGTATGATAGAAAATTTTAAGTTGAACTATCATTTAACACATGGATTGTAACTTGGAAAAAAACATTAAAGTAGCTGAAATTCGGTAAAAGTTCTGATGACAATGCTTTACTTCTGTATTTTATTATCTTACTACATCCCAGAGATGTAATCTTAGAGATTATGTTCAGTTTTTCAGCAAGCAGACAGGAAGCTCACAGCAGATACCACTGCTACTGTTGTAAAAATAGATGCCTCAAGAAAAATATTACAGCGCACTCAGATGTCCCAATCTTGTTTGTGGTAAGTCATCGCATTTCCCAGCATGGAGGGAGAACCACAACTGCTTATTGCTCGGATGCGAGAAACTGAGTAATTGCAACAATATCATGAAGAGCTGAGACCTGGTTTATTGGTCCTTCCATTGCTCTGCAGAGCGTTGAAACGTCCACGTCTGCCTGAACCAGCCCAGAGGTATTCAGTATTCTTTCCTGCTGTCACCAGTCTTGCTTCTACGGAAATCTCCCACTTTTTCAGTAGGGGCAGAAGTTGCTACTGCAAAGCAACAGTTATCCAGAAATACTATGTTCTGTTTTTCTCTTTTCCAAAACTTAATATTGAAAAATGTTCAATTATATACATTGATCAGTCAAAAATGGTTTAGATGTACCAAGTCCAGTGTTCAAAGCATACAAATGATTTAATAAATATATACAATAGTAGGCAAAAGCAATTACAAGTAAAGAAGTTGATATGTTATCATGCCAGAACTAGTTTTAGTGTATATTAGCATATTAATTCCATGGAATTTCATAGAGTTACTGTCTCTTAAACTTAGCTCTTTGGTTTCTAAAACACTGAGACAAATACTGAAAAGCATGTAACATAATCTGGCATTGCTCCACAACAGAATAAATGGTGCTGCTGTTGACCCTTACAGGCCTCTGAAATATATCCACTGAAATCCTAGCTTTAGCTGGGGTGTTTTGCTGTAACAACTGCCATTATTTGGAGGAAGAGAAAAAAGGTCCTCTCTTTTGAAGACATTTCCCTAGTGATAAAGGTGACATGGAGAGCGGAAGGAACATCTCTCCAACCAAGGCGGCTTATTTCCATCTGGCAGAGCTGTACCTCCCTACTGCCAGATGGTGTCCTCATGTACTTCCAGTGAACACAGCTGGAAGGAAGAGAGGCATCAAAGATGAAATGCCTGTATTAGCAGTTAAGCAATTAAAAGAAAAAAAAAAGTGCTTCTGGTCACTTTGGAGCTGGTGAAGTAATTTTTAATGCAACTGTTTCATTATTAAGTTTTCAAGATTGCACAAACTGAATTTTTAGGAAAAAAGTTACTAACAATAAAGTCAGTTCCACGTTTACAATGAAATGAAGAAATTCCATTCTCAAGACATTTTATTACATAACTGAAACCCTCTCAGCTTAAAGCAGCAGGCCACTAGGAACACAACCAATTAAAAATCCTAATCCACATATAAATCCATCGTCCCTTCTCAAAAGCATAAAGATGCATATTTCTTGATTACATTTTAACACTGTCTTTGAATGAATTTTTGCAAAAGACCAAATTGTTTGTTGCATTCAGATTTTGAAAATTTGTCTTCATACAATTCTTCTATTCCAAATAAATCTATGGCACTAAGGAGGGGTAAAAAACATGTGACAGCAGGTTCCATGATTCTGTTTCACAAAGCAGACACAGTCTGGGGCAACTGCTCACTCAGCTGAAGCTAATATTAAAAAGAGAATGAAGAGTCCTAAATCAAGAGTGTTACAGAGCTGTGTTTGCTGATGTAAACACTGCCAAAATTTTGGTTTTCTGGAAAATGCATCATAGAAAGCATCTGTTTACAGTCTATTTAGCCAAGGTTACAAGAGAGTGTAATATTGCAACCCCTAAAAACCCGTCATTGTTTCCTTCAGCTGCTGCATGTTTGTGAAGCTCCGAAGGCCTTGAAAGGAGTCAGAGCAGAGCCAACAGGTCAGGGCTAGATAAAATTAAGAAAGAATCTGAGGTCAGACCATGAAAGAACTTTTTTTTTTCCTTTTACCCCTCCAGAAGAGCAAGTCCACCTCCAGCAGCCTTTCATTCAGTCCTGATAAGAAAAGAGAGACAGCACTCCACAAGCTGGATTTCAGACTTTTTAAGTCCTCTTTGGAGAGAGAAAAAGATAAGGGAGCCCAAAGAAAATGGACGTTTTACTACCATTTACTGTTGACTCATTAAGTTTGGATACTGAGCATACTTTCATACCTGTTTTGAACACCCCCGTTCTCAGCATTTTAAAAGCAAAAGACTGACAGAAAGAAAAGTATCTGGGGCTTTGTTCTTGTTCCTAAGGGAATTAGAACTTAGAGAATTTCTTAACAACAACAAAGTAGCTTGATGCTCTAAGTCCAGTTTAGAGAATAGAAACAACTTCTTATGTGACGTCCAATATGGTGGTTCTAATAGCTGGGGAAGGGGGTGAGAAAATCATTTCAATTTTATTCTCGCCTGCCTACAAAATGTTAAATAACACTTTTTTCTTTCAATTAAAATGATCAAAACAGTATTGTACTCAAAAGGCTGGAAAAATGGTTGCTCTAAGGACAAAACTTATGTGGCCAAATGTCCATTTTTAATTTAATCTTTTGTGCTGCGGACGTTTTGTGCCCGGCCCCGGCCCATTGTTGGGCAGTGGTCCGGCTGGCGAGCTCTTTGGGCTGGCTTCGCGGGGCGACGGCGCGGCCCCCCAGCCCGTCCCCTCCGCACAATAACCTCCAGATAATTATTCAAAGCAGAGGCCGGCAGCATGGGCCGCTCTGACATCGGGTCGCGGCCTTTGACATCGGATCTGGGCTAGCCAAAGTCTGCTCCAAGCAACAGAGGTCCAGGGGAATTATTAAGGGGGAAGGGTGGGAAAGGAAGAGCACTGAGAAATACTATCCTTAAAAATGTACTTTTGAAGCAAAGCAATGTAAATACAGCAGAAACTTATTAGGAAAATAAGCAAATACATTTCAAATATACTCGACAAAAGGGATGGAGAGAAGCACATCAAGCCAAACAATAACATAACAAAGTTGGAAAGCAAGAGGACAACACAAATCCAGGTCTGTGCCTCAAAAGGAGCTATTCCCTTGCAGAGCTGCAGCACTGAATTTTATTTCTATTTCCTAAAAAATGCCCCTATACATTGCTAAGGTACATATGAGTAAGCAAATAAACAGAATTTAGTGATCCATTCTAGTATGCTTTTTTTTTAAATCTTCTCTAGGCTCTGGATAAACAATTTCTAAGCATTATTAGTAGTTTCATACAATAATATTTAATGTGATTTCTTTTTTTTTAAAAAGGATTTGGAATTCCATTAGCTCACACAGTTTAAATACTGACTCTTCAATATCAGATTAAAATAGTTTCTGAGAGGATACAAATTACCAACACTTTACATCTCATGTGGTTTGTTTTTCAACTTAAAGGTAACTTTAAACAGTTAGAAGGAACAAAGACTGTCTGTGATACTCATGTTTTCCTTTGCAAACCAAATAACTGAAAGTAGGACCTAAGCAATTTGTTCTTTGTACAACATCGTAGAAGTTTATTTTGGTAGAAACTAGAACATATGACATATGTGAATTGATTCAGCTAAACGCTCTGGCTTTCCACGGCTTTGGATGGCTCTGGCTTATTTGTCTAGACCTGAAAGGCTCAGTATCCCGTCCGCAGGCTCGCGCCACCCCGAGCGGGCCCCAGGACAACCACCTCCTCACCCCTCGCAGGGGAGCGTCCCCTCTCCGCTGCCCACCAGCGGCACCAGCCGCTCCGCACCAGCGGGCGCCCGCACGGGTTCCCAGCACGCCGCACTTGGGGCTCTGGTGACTGTGCAAGAGGAGAGCGATTAAATGGCTCTGATCTTGTCTAAGGAGTTAAGCAAGTCTCAAGGATTTTAAACTCGCTTTTGCTCCATTTTCTTAGGAGCTGTGTAACATTCTGCTACGCTTGCAACGTTTCCAACTAGTCCCCACGTTTCTCTTGTGCTCTGGAGAACTGTTAAATCGCACGAGCAAAGAGCTCTCTTCCAATATTATTCTAACAACACACTCTAAAACTAGCAGACACCCTTATGTTAACTAGCTTGGCTCACAGTTTTCAAAGTGAGCCCTCAAAAGCTAACTTGAAAGCAATACCGGGGGCCTGGACAAACACCTAATTTTGATCTTTTGTGCTCGTCTTTTCTTCTGAGAGACCTTTTCTTTTGTTGCTGCCCAGTGGAAAGCGCATAGCTCATTGGTCCTGCTTTGAAAGCCGAGCGCGCTGCCCCTCAGCCCACCCCTTGGCGCACAATCGCTTTAATGGAATTACGCGGAGAGGCCATCTCCGCGAGAGGAGAGGGCGAGGGGGGAGCAGTGCCCCAGCGAGCCTTCATCGCCCCCAGTCACTGCCACGGATACATCCCCCGCCAAGCCGTGCCCTGCTCCAAGCAGCAGGTACTCTGGCAGGCGGCAGCTCTGCGCACGAGCGGCCGCACAGCCAGCGAGTCCAGCGTGGCTGCAGCGCCCAGCTAACAAGGTGGGTGCTGGTTCAAGCACTCCTCAAACCAGAGCAACAGAAAGTTCCTTCCACGTAAGATGGAAGAGACCGAAAAGATCATCCCCCCAGTGAAGACCAACCTGCCTGGGTTACAGACAGGAAAGAAATTCAGATAATCTTTCTGACCTTCGTACAAAGAGGTATGCTTCCTAGGAACGCATTTAAACACAACACAGTAAGCACTCTACAAAGTTTGGTTTAACATCTGTTTAGGTACCAAGCACTAACATACATGCACACCGACTGCCTGCCATCCAGCATCACCTTACAAATGACACATTTTTACACACTGACAAAGGCAATCTATTCATAGCACCCAAACTTTCCCCCGAAGCTATGAAATAAATTTTCTTTCAGAACTAACATTTTCTGCTGCTCTGTCATGGACTCCCCATGCCATTTTGACCCTTTTGTGCAACAAAATGAAAACACTATCTATCATTACTTGTGGCACAGTGACTTTCTAGGAGGTGCACAGTTTCATTGCAAAAACATCTGTGGTTTGGTGACTCATCTCAGGTCTCAAGCTTTGGGAGTTGTGCTGCTGCAAGCATGACCACAAGATGCAAAAGTTTCAGGTAGATCAACTGAAAATCAGCCTGGCTCTCTCCTCCTCGAGACAGCAGAGAGGAACTGTACTAAAACACTTCCAAACTGCCAGATGTAGAACAAGTCAGTCACGACAGGAAAACTAGCAGTTATTTAAGCACAAAATATGTGTAAGTAGAAACCACCACTATATTTTTATTAAGCCAACTATTAGTTACATAGTCCATATGCAGCTGCATATATAATTAGGGCCCAAACTTCAGTGGGGAGCTCTGTTTTTGCAGGTGTCACAGACCCATGTCCTCCTGCTCACACAGCACTCCCTTGTATCCGTCACACGCCAGTGTGCGGCGACGTACCCGCGAGATAGACACCTCACCCACACCCTGCGTACGGGGGCTCGCCAGCATGCACCACTGTGTCAGCACCAAGCACTTATACAGACATTTTGCAGACATAAATAAAGCTACTGCTTCAAGAAACTCAAAATTTGGCACTCATTTGCTGCATACAGTGTGGAGGGGGAGGTTAATCTAGAAGGCAGACAAGTTTTATAGTGAATTTGCTAGACCGATGCATTTGTCATAGACTAACAGTTGGCCTGACACACATTTACTGCCTTTAGTATGGCAGCTCTCATACTCCATTTGCTCAAGTTAAATCCAGGTGCATTAAAAATGGCTGAAAAGAAAAGGCTGGCATCAAGCTGCCTTTGTACGCTACTTGTAATGCACAATTCTCATTGAAACTTTGGCATATAATGCAAAACATTTTCCAGTTACCCAGGTTAATAAACCAAGAAGCAAGGAAGCCAGCTAATATCACTTGTTAAGTGCTCAACTCGCATGCCTCGGCTCAGCCAGTAATTTCACCTTAGCTGTGGCGGCATGAGGACACTGGCCTCGATTTCCACAACCGTGAAATCCATCCCAGCATCTCTCTCCACACCTGAGCATGGCTGTTACTTTCCCTTAATATCCTCTTAGCTGCCTCATTTTCTACAGACTCCTCTGACTGGTTGCATGTCTTTGACATTTAACAAGGGTATTCATTTTAATTACGTTTAGATTATGCTGAACAACCTCCCCAGTGGTTTGGCACAGCAGGGTTATTTTTAGCTTTTACATTTTCATACAGCAACATCCTGGACTTCTAAAACATGCCCTGAAGAAAATTTCCATTTGTAATCATCAGAAAAGTACCCAGGACTCTACAGTGTCCTTGGCTCTAATATGCACTAGTGTTATATTCAATGGCACACTGGCATGTGCTATTCACAGGAGTTTTGTGGTAGAATTTTCAGAAAAGTTCATTAAAAGAATATAATAAGTGACAACTTGTCACCAGGCAATGAAGTCGGATACACTACCTACTCTCCTTGCCTCCTGAACACGTTCAGTAAGCCTGCGTTTGGTACACACATCCGTCTGGAAGGCCAGGAGAGTTTGCTCCTTAGCTGTAAGATTTACACTAACTTTTCACCCCCACACTGACTCCCCGTAAAGCCACACTGCGAAGACACCCTGTTCGCATCTCTTGCCCAGCCTGAGCTCCCTTCCTCTGTGGTTGTTCACCAGCAAGTTGCTGAATCTCTGCAAGCGGCAGCAGCCGGGCAAGTTAATGTTGTTGTTGCTTTTAGTTAAATAGATGATGTTAATGGTTTATTTGAAGACTATTTAATTAGGACCAAATCTCTGGAACAGTCTTGAAAGCACCATAGACTGACCTCGCAGGTGGTATAAAAGGGGTCAGCTTGCTCACGCGCACTCTGAATTTGGTCCTAATATGCTCAGGAGCTCAAATCCTTTACTCAGCAGCGGGATTTCACTCCCTGAACTACGTTCCAGGCACCGATATCCTTCTACAAAATGTTGTTTATTGTCTATACAAAAAAGCATCAACACAGGAAGAGTAGCCTGAAAGACTGTAGCTACCTGAAACTTCTGAAAATCTTTTTGTTCTAGCTGACAACACAGTACTACTATTTCGTTAATCTCTGTGGTGTTTTGTAATGACAAATATGTATTTTCCCCCATTTGGAAATGGATTACAACATGTTTTAATGTAAATACTACTTACTGCAGGTAAACACCACTGTACTTTAAAGGATGCTCAAAGTATAGCACAGAAAAGCAGTAACATGGAAAAGTAAATTACAACTCTGCGGTATCTGGAATAGAATTTCACAGACTGTGTTCCTTTTCCAAGAATGTTTTTATGTGTTTAAAGTATTTTCCATAATTATATACACTGGAATTTGGCCTAGCTGAAATTTTTCCTTCAAAATGTTTTTCTTTATTTTTTTTTAAACAAATCACTCTTTTAATGGGAAGCAATGTTGTTGTTGTCAAAATGTTTGATCACAGACCAACTGTAATTTAAATCTTTCACCATACCTGCTGTATTTTTTTAATTAGCTAATTTTGTGAAGAACAAGCGTTGAATACATGTCAAACACTGTATTAACAAGCTGAAAGTTAGAGACGATAGATTGGGAGGCCAATCATAATCAGAGTTATTTTGGTTATCTTTCCTAATGCATTCTAGATTTAAATCCCTGCTACATTAGTATCTTGATTGAAAAAGGGAGGGAAAAAAAATATCTTGATGCAATTCCTCTGCATATGAAGTTTATACAACACTTAGAAAATGGAAAGCAGCCTGACTGATTGATTACTTAAGTAAAATAAACATACAGCTACTCAACTCTTAGCTAGCTATCTGCCAGTGCACAATTAAAAGGGTTTCCCATCGTTAATTCAGTTTTGCGCACGCTGAACGGGGCCTGCGGTTCGAGGAGCGCTTCAAGGCAGCGCTGCGGCCACCGGGCGAGGGGCCGCGAGCGCAGCCCTCCTGGCGCCACACGCACCGGCAGAGCGGCGAGCGATGGTGTTGGGCCGCGCGGCCCGCAGCGCGCGCTTGCCGCCTGCCTCCCTCTCGGCTGACCCGCTCCCCGCGTCTCCTCCCGCCCGGCTGCCTCCAGGGGAGCGCCAGCGTCCAGACGCGCTTCCAGCACGCGCTCGGGTGCAACGCTCTGTGTCCGACGCCGGGCCTGTGCAGGTCCCGCAGCTGGGCACCCGGAGAGCCGCGGCGCGCAGAACTGCTGCGCACAGCAGGCGGGAAACCCCAGCCCTTCACCGGCCATAACCTGGCGTCAAGAATGGATTTCCCTGTCCTAACCTCTAAAAACGCAGGTGCATTAACACTAAGTACCTTTGTTTTGTAACACTAACCAGTTTGAGGCAGGATACAATATTCTATGAGAATGGCAAAAATACTGTAGAGGTTGGCATAAACGCTGAAATCCCACATTTTATACAAAACTTATTAATAAACTTTTTTTTCCAGTTTGAAAAAAAAAACCTCAAAGGTTGGGAAGAGAGGTTTCATGGCAAGAATTTCTTCTTGCAAGAAAAGATTGATTTTCCCCACTTCCCACACACCCTCCCTTCATTTGCCAGAAAAGTGCAGCTCTGGGCAGCCTGAAGAAACACTGGCTTTTGCACAATTGCATCTAAAAAAAAAAAAAAAAAAAAAAGGTTCAGGTAGCAACAATGATCTCATGACAAATACACTCTAAACAAGGTATTACTCAAGGCAAGAGAGCTACCAGGAAACATATTAGCTTAGCTTTAGAAGTGCATTTACTTATTGCTAATACAGAATTTGCAAAACGCCCCTGCTATTAACTTCCCCATATAACTTTATCACAAGTGATCACATGACCTAAAAGAGTAACAAAAACTCAGGCGAAATTAATCACTTCGGTTAACATTTTGATCACAACATCTGGATTTTTGTTAAACAAATGAAGAAAATAAAAAAAACACAGGGAAAAAAAATTAAGAAATGTAACTAGCCCTGTACAGCAAATGTTTTCTTCTGTCCACTCTGAAGTCTCTTTCATGTGCTAATGGTGGCATTTTTTTAAACTCTTCCCCTTTGACTTACTCAGACCTTTAAGGACCTCACACATCTAATGGTTCCTCACATTCACCAAGAACAATCAGGAGAGGTCTGGGGGTTGACATGCAGTATGATTAATGGACAATGTTGATTTAATTTCCTATAACAGGAGTTTTCTCTAAGCCTTCTCCAAGGAGCAGTTTCTTTGCAATCCAGGACTTAAGTATTTTACTAATGAAGTCCAATAAATAGCAAATTAAATAATGCTGCCTCCCAGAGACACAGACTCCTCTTTTAGGAAAAAAAAACAAAACAAAACACTGTATTTAAAGTTTTATTTAGAGCTAAAAAGGCTGTATAACATATATGTATGTAGGGTTTTTTTCCCCTGTAAGAAATATGAGCAATTATCTGGTCATTCCTGCCATTTCAACTGCTTGCTTTTTTTCTTTAAAAGGGGAGTAGAAGTTAAGTTAAAGGTATACCATAAGAAAACAAAATTTATTGGTCATTTTTACAAAATATCTATTAAAATACTCATTGTAATTCTTAGAAACATTTCCAAAAACAACTTTGAGGTTAATTAAAAAAAATTAAGAAAATTGTAATTTTTTTTAAATGACGATCAGTACGTCCTTTTCATGAAGCAAATTTAACTCTCAGCTCCAGCAAATGCACAGTGAAACACTATTTGCATACACCCAATACGTCCTAACTGTTACTCAATCAACATGACACAGTTTCCCAACCGCATTCCCATACGGGTTTAGCTTTAAACGGGCACTTCTGGCCCCACGAACGCAACGAGCATTTCCTGCAAGATTCTAATCGCTTTTCCACTGCTGAAAGTTTTACCTTTAAATACATTCAAGATGACACAGTTTGCTTTTCTAGAGGCTGGCAAATTATCTCGACAGAAGCAAATAGCCTCGAGTCCAGGCCTTAGAGCAGTTGCTACGCAATTAGTCCCGTGTCCCTAAAGAAACAACTGGGTCCGACCTCAGCTACGGGGACAGTTGACAAAGAGGCAGAGAGTCTGCCCCAAAACAGGCAACAGCCCTTCGTGCTGCTGGAACAGCCCCACGGAAGATAACCGCTACCGTTCCCTCAGCAGAGCCTGTGTCTTTACATTTTATCTTTCCAGTTGTGACAAGGCACTGTCCCAGGAAATAACGAAGCTTCCTCCCCCGGACCGCTCCCGCTTCCTCTTCGGAGAGCCAGGCTCCACTGGTCTGCACACTCAGTTTTGTTCTTTGGAGTACAGCACCTTCAGTCTTTGCTCTGTGCTTGGGTATCCTTCCTCGCCTTATCCTTCCCCTTCAAAGGGCAGCGAGCCCGGGAAGTTAAAACAAACTACCATGGAAGTCAAGGCATGTTTAAATGAGGGTGCTGGGACTATTTTTTCCCAGATCAGTGGATTCAAACTGGACAAGCTCAGACAGCATATTCAGGAAGGCTTTTTATAAAATAAAAAAATAGGCAATTCTTCCAATACACAATCTGCCTGTCCCTGAAAGGTCTTTACCATCTGTCCAAGGGAGCAGGCATGCAACTTTCAGACCCAAGATTAGTGCTGCACATGTAAACAGTTTAATAACTTTCCGTCAGGTTTAAAGCCATTTCACAACTCTGCATTTAATCCAAAGAAACCTAAAGCTTACTCTTATTGTAATAGTTTGTCACATTTTGTCACGTGTCACACTTTAATCAATATCAAAACAGATATGTTGCTCATGCAGACGTTACAGATTTCAGTATTTCAAAGCCTATTAAAGTTGATTACTGGCTAAATCAGTAAATTATAGAGAAGTGTGATGGTGTAATTTAAAATTGACAAATACATTAAACTTCAACTGAGCTTTCCATTACAAATGAACTACGTGAAAATRACATTTACTTTCAAAAACAAAAACATGGGCAGATGTGTTTGTAATGCCATTTAAAAACATTAAAAATTGATAAATCTGAAACTTCTTGAACAGAAGCAAACAAATAGCGTCAGAAAGAATATGTGATGTCCAAAGTAAACAACTTTTTTTCTCTAACAACAAAAGTTAAGATGAATATGTGTAATTTGGAGACAAATCCCTGACAGTGCTCAGTATAATAGATAACATAATTACAGAACTACACAGGAAGGAAGGCACTAGGCTTTTACAGATGTGGCACTTGAACTGCATAGTAAGTATGCAGCATTAGCAGCTGATAGTTAACTGCCCTCTCCTGAGCAAATCTGCTCAAAACAAGCTGATATTTATCTAGGATTCCCACTCAGGTGCGTATAAGAGAGCTTAAATAAAGCTGAGGCAGAGACAGTGGTTAGAATGGATGCCATGCCAACATGCTCCAACACAGGCACACAGAGCTGAACACCAGCTTCAGTTTTGCTCAGTAAGAATTCAATTTACAACCTGAATGAATCAATTTTTCATCTGGAGAGAGCAGTTTAATGTTTTTCTTCCATAAGGGAGGCACAAAAAACCCAGTTTTTGCGTTTGCACTGTGCAGCCTGCTGGTTCCCCCCTCACTTGCCCTGGTGCCCGCCGAGCTGTGGGTGTGCCAAGAGCCGCACACCCAAACACGCCGTGCAAGGCAGAGGTCAGATTCCTTCCCTGCCTCCACCACCCAGCCTAAGTTTTGCCTAAGTAAATCTGAATCTAAAAGGAGATACCTTCTACAAAAAAAATCACCATTGCTGAAATACATTTGAAAGAAAACATAATGCACCAGTTTGCAAATTCCAACCACAAAACTCAAACAGAAAATCTGATCTCTTTTTACACTTACAACCTATAGAATGTAATATATCTCCTTATATAAAAGGGGTAAAAGCTTATTAAAGCAGCATTTGCTCTGATATTTTGCAGGTAAAAAAAAAACCCCACAATAACAAAAAACAAAACAAAACAAAACAAAGTGTAATAAACCTCCCCCTCCCCTTGTCAGTCCCCTTTAATCTCTAGGGTCTTTTTTTTCTTTTAAACCCTGGGGGAAAAAAACTGAAAAAAAAGAAGTGATATGCAGCTACGCCATGTCTGCCGTTGGAGACAGGCTCACTGGAAGTGGTGACAGGTTGCCTTTCACGATTATGCAGCAAGGAATGTGCCTCTCGTGTGCGCAGCGCAAGTGTACTGTCGTATCGGGGCTGGCCCGAGAGTTCGGGCTTGTTAAACATACATATACATACACTGCCCCGTCTGCAAAAGAGTAAGAAGCCACAGTTAGCTGAGGGAAAAGGCTGCTTTTCAACATGCCCGATCTACTTCTAGGGCTTTTGGTTTTATTGCTATGCCATATGATCAATTCCTCCGCCCCTGCCCTGCAAATCCCTCATGTTTTAGCTGATAAGCAGTGGTAGCATGCCTGTTATACACAATCAGGAGAAGTGACAGATAAGAGGTTTAGTTTAAGGATGTAATCAGCATGAGTAAACACTACACTGACCCAGCTGTAAACAGTGGTAATAAATGATAATATTTGTCCTGGTCACCTACTGAGCTATTAGACACGCTTTTCACTATGTAACAACGCAAATATAATGCCTTCCCAATGCCTACAGTATATACAGCATGCCATACTGTCATACGATCTTATAAACAGCAATACTAAGGCTTTTTTGTTCATCTTTATTAAGAACTCGTCATTTCCCAATTATTATTTTTTCTAGCAGAGCCATAGTTTATTCAAATCAACAGTTTCACTGACTGTGTCTGACTCAACACAAAATACCTCAGGCAAAGATAGAGGAGATCTGTAATTATTAGATTCTATTTTACTGAATGGCTTTGGGGAACAACGAACTGTGTTGAGTGTTGAGGGAGAAGGTCTGTTTTTGTTGTTTGTTTTTTTTGTTTTTGTTTTTTTTAACTCCTTGGAAATATATGGGACACAATTTTTGGAAGGCAAAAGGATATGGAAGTGATGCTCCTGGATTTCAGTACTGTGCATATTAAAAACGCTTTCTTTATGGCTATATTTTCAGTTGATATGGAAGTTGGTTTGCTAACCTGAAATGTTATTTCATGAAGCTGTACAAATGTTTGGTTCCTTGAAACTGTTCAGGAATCCCAAGCTGAAACTTCATAGTAACTTATAATGATACAGCACTACCAATCTCCATACACGCAGTTTGGGATATCCCAGACACGAGACTACATTGACATCCAAGAAACCTGTCATCAAGCTGAAATTAGAGCCCTAATTATCAGAAATAACTACATCAACATATTGATAATTATGAAATAAAAAATAAGGAAAGAACCCTTATAGTATGCCTCCTAAATATTACAGTATTTGGAGTTCTTAAAGAGAAAGATGTATTAAAGCTAAGGTTCAAACATTTTTTGAAAGTTTGTAGCACTTGCAATATGGTGAAAAGCACTTGCAATATGGTGAAAAGCAAACTACTACATTATATCTGACTATAATATCACATTAAAAAAAAAAAAAACCCTTCATAAGCACTTTTACGGAGTTACTTCAAAAGACACTTGGGTGATACGCATCAGCCAGTTTAATCTCTGAGAAACTCTCTGCGCTGTCTCCTCTCACACACTTTTATTCCATTGCCTATAGACTGCAGAATCACCTCGTTGTCTTTGCTGCCCTGGAACAAAGCTTAGCTATAATCATGGTTATAAAGAGGTATCAGTAGATGCAGGGGAAATCAAACAGCTGAAGGCCACGTCTCTGGGGGAATGCTAATTGTAGCAGGTAGCTGGCTAACTCTTTGGCAGAAGCTCCCTTTTCAGAGGCGAGTGCCGCAGTCCCAGGATATGTCGTCGTCTCGTGCAAACTTTGCAGAACTCCTCACGAAACCACTTGGAAGTTTCTCTGGTTTTGGCCTGAGAGGAGGAAAAGGCACTTTCCCTCCTTCCTCTCACTCCTTAATAGAAAGAGGTGGGACGGAAAAGAGTTTCCAGACAAGGAGGTTTTTCTCATTCAGACAAAACTTTTTGAGAACATGCAGTAAACTGCATAAAGATTATTAAAAGTGAATCTGACAGAACGTAAGTGTTTTCCCAAAAGAATGGGATTGAGGGGAGTGGGGGGAAGGGAAACCACCTCCATTTGAAGGTAGCATGACAAAACATTTTCAATCAGACCTCTGGTTTCTGGTAATGCGAAAGAGGAGCAGCGGGAGAAGAAACGAGGGACAGCGATGACTCGGGCTCAGCGGCAGCGCTGGCAACAGGCAGGTACGGCAGCTTTCAGAGAGGCTCGCGGCCTCAGAGGAATCGCCAGCCAAACTGACAGGAGCAGGAGAGCTCCATTTCACGGCCTGCGGGGGAGCCCACCAGCGCGCACCGCTGTCCCGCGTGGCCATGCAGTCGGCAGGACAGGAATTTCCGGCAGCTCTCCTGGGGGGTCCCGCGTCAGGGAAAGGTTAAGGTATGCGGTCTCGGATGCCCAAAGCGTTTTCACCAAAGCTAAAAGACCAGTTTTTCCATCCCCTAAGGGGTCTCACTGAAAATAGTTATGCAGGATGCTATCATGCAAGAGAAGCAAAAGGGCACCGAAGTTGTGCACATCTTTGCCACAACCCGTTTGCCCCAGGGTTTCGTGCGCGTTCAGCAAGAGCGTACACCAGCCCCGTCACCAACGCGCCACTCTCGGAGATCCCCGCTGCAGCTGCCCGGCCCCCGGCGGCAGAGCTCCCAGGCGGCAGCAGCGGACGCAGCAGCCAGCAGCGCGACTGCCTCCTCGCCCGTGGGCAGCGCGCACTGACGGCGTGAGCCCGCTCCGCCTTTCCCCACCACTGACAGCACGGAGGGCACTGCTTCCATTTGCAAAAATACTGCTGTTACTAGCACACTTTTTGGTAAAGGCACCCAGCCTGGAACTATGCACATAAGAACTAAAAAAAGATCCAAGAGAGGGAGAATGCCCATTCCAGGCAGCGCGAAGAACAGTGTCCTTGCATTACCCAGCACCATAACAGATCCCTTCTTGAGTTTGTAACCAAGAAGTCGAATCCGATTTAATTCCTTCCAGATGCAGGTCGCAGTATGAGATTTCCATCAGCATTCCCACCTTGCGATAAAGAAGTTCCTGACTCTAATAAACCAGATAAGGTTAAAACGGGCTCTCCTGAGTCACTACCCTTCTCCTATAGCTTCTAGCCCTCCTCCAGGCCATATAGGTGCAAACCCAGAGAGCTGGGACAGGCAAACAGTAGAGATACATATGCATATGTCTAAAATGCTATTTGAAAAACTAATTCAAAGACATATAAAAAGGCAAAAATGAGCTTCTCTGACATTTCCTTTGTTTTAACTTTCAAGCTTTGCCAACACCTCTCATGCTGCAGGCAGGGAAGGTTCCCAGACAAACTCTTCCACCAAGCAAACTCGCTTTGACTTCTCAACACACGTCCTGAAACTCTACAGAAGCAGAAGCTGTACCAGCCAGCCCGTGAAGGCTCACGATACGGGAGCTTGTCAGTGAGAGTCAGAACTTTCTAGAGCAAGAGGAAGCAAAGGCGGAATTAAAAATAGAGGCAAAAATGCATGGTATGCACCCAAGGGTCTGCTCCCGTGGCAAATTCAAGTGATAACATTGATGGAATTTTACACTGGACTAGGAAGTGGCTTACTGTTGAAAAATAAATGCCAAGACCTTTAACACAAACAAATGTCTATGTGAAACTGTGGGTATTTATTTTGAGAATAGCAGCCCTGAATCTGATCAGAGCATTTAACTCTATTTACACGGTGACTATCATGCCAAATAATCCAGTTAAAAATACACAGAAGTAATTGGGTAGACCTACAGTGGAGTGAGAGAGTCCAGGTCTGAAAAACACGGGGCAGGAACCAATAGGAGATTAAAACATACAGCATAATATTCAAATTGCTGTATTTAATGTCCATTCATGGTAACCTCTTTTACACTGGCCCTGTTGTTTCTGCTTTGTCTATCAGCCTTGTCCTTCCATCAAAAGTCCTGTAGCCATTTGCAAGTCATTTGTTGTTCAACAGTAGTTTCAGTAGAGTTCAGAAGCCAGGTAACTTCAGTGACAACAGATAACGCAGGAAATTCTGCTCCATTTTTGCTACTGGGAATCACCTAATACTATTAGTGTATTCTTCCATATTAGGAATAATCTTTTGTGCTTTTTTGACTGTATAATCTTTTGTGCTTTTTTGACTGTATTATCCAACATGTATGAAACCGAAAATCCTTAATAAACCCTTCTCCTTCAGATCTCACTCTTCCAGTATTCTACTGATGCCTGTAGCTCATAATGAAGACACTAAAGGTCCTTTAAGCTACTGATTTATTGACAGCCTCTTTAAAATAATGTCCTCAGGAGAGGCTAGTGCATGACAGAATATTAGTCCTCAAAGCCTATGCCTAGTTCACTAAGATCTTTTTTTTTATCATAGTCAGAAAATCTAGAGAAGGCTTGCCTTGTTTTGTCTCAAGTTCTGCCAGCTAGAGCCAGTTTCTATTAAGCAGTATTTTAATTAGAAACACATAAGCGAAATATCATTGTCCAGAATGATTTAAGTTATTCATGAGAAAAAGAAAAGCAAATTGGTCCCTAATTACTAATGTGTACATCTTGCTACATCTTCTGCAGCTGTATGTTACATATAATTTTATCTGCTCTATTCTCCACATGCACACCTGCTATGGGCAGAGAAAGCCTGGTCAGGTACTGTTTTCAAGGAAATAATTTAGCATGGACAAGCATTTCAGACAGACAGATTCTCAAAGGACAAATAAAGTAGTCAAGCAGGTACTATCACTATCAGAAGTCTGTGAGAACTTCCCAGGCTTCAACACCTATAGTCATCTTAGCAGTGGAAAATCATGACCTAATAAAATTTCCTGTGCCAAATAAGATTCTTCTAGCAGGTTTAGTAATAAATGTCTTTTTCCTTAAATGCTATGAAACAAGAAAAAACAAGATACTTGCAAAGACATTTTTATAGAAAATTACCCATATTTGATATCCACGTTCAATAACTCATCAATACATAGGAACAAAACACCCCCCCCCCAAAAAAAAACAACAACAGCTGACTTCTAATGAAGTTACTTGAAAAAAATGCTCTTCAGTGGATCTTTCTTATGGCATCATAAATTACACACATGTGAGAAAAATACAAAGGATGGTGATCAGATTATGAGAGACATACCCTGTTTGGGCTCAGAATTATGATGACAAATACTCAAAACACCACATGGAACGTGGCTGCATGGATAACTAAGCATATGAGCTTTTCCATACTCACACCACTTAAAATTTGGAAAACAATGGGACCACGTGAAAGTTTTAATTCCCCAAACTTGCTTTGCTTTTGTTTTCTCCTCTGCCTACACGCTTTACCAGTAAGAAAAACAGTAAAACACATGGATAAAATACATATTTTAACATAATTCTGTCAAATAAGATTTTGATCTGAGGAGGGATTTATGTACTGAGAAAACCTCTATGTTGGGGGTCACACAGTTCAAAAGTTTGCAGGTATCTGGAATTATTGTTTTGTAACTGCATAATGAGAAAACAGAAAAAAAAAATATATATATGTATGTTGTAGGATAGAGCCCTTCCAGCCCACTGCTCTTTTGTCTCACAGCTCTGTTAAACAGTCGGCTGCTGCCAGATGCTCTGGCTAGGAATGGTCACAGATGGTCAGTTGTCCAGTTAACAGAGCTGAATGCTACCCTCAAATCTCCCCTAAAATAGTATCTGAACTATACGCAGCAGATGAGAATATCTGAGCGTGGTCAAGAGGCCATTTGACCCAGTTAAGACTGCAAGTCAGTTTTGATAATTTAGTCAAGATTAGATCTCCACACGACCCCTAAGTAAAGTATTTTGACACATTTTAAACACAGTGTCAAGTTCTATACTATTTTTGCTGATTATATTACAGATCACATATTTTTATGAAAAAAAAGTATCTCAGTTACATATGCAAACAGAAACACCTCTACCTAGGGATGATACCAACATATCTGAACCGTCATGGACTGCAAGAGCTGCAGGAGAAATCAGAGTCCAATGATAAATGGAAAGACTCCAATAGGACTCAGCAAGCTCTGTGCCCTAATCTTTGTGTTCAATCCTGCAAATATTTACCAGTACTCCTTAAAATATTAATGGGATAATAACATGCACAGGGGCTACTAGCTGCTACCCCATGCATGTTACCATCCCATTAATATTTTAAGGTATTTGTAGTTTATTTTTACCTTAGTATCCCAGTAATATTTTAAGGAATTTGTAGTAATGTGTCCTATAGCCATATAGTGGTGAGCAAACTGACAGTGCTCGGTGTGTACTGTAGCTGTGACAAAAGGCATAGCTAGAAGTAACAGAGAAAACCCTTTGGCATTTTGCAACCTTTTTTCACTGTTATTAGTCCAGGCAAGAATACACAAAAGCTAAAAACATTGAGCATTAAATTGAGTATTAAAAAAGAGAAAGACTTGGGTCCTTTACCAGCAGTATTTACTACCTACTAGTTCTAGGTCTTGTGTTGGGTAATTGGGGGTCCTTCTTCCAATTTATGTAAAATTTGCAAGATCTGGTCATCTAAGTGTTGTGCAACTTCTCTAAGGCTAGGATTATTCCATCAACAACATAGCTCACACTTGCATAGTTTACTGTTGGTAAAATAGCCAAACCTAACATTTTTGCCTTAGAGGTCTCAAGTAAGATTTAAGTTTCTTAAGATATCCTTTGATTTTATTTTCTTCCAGAACAGTTTAAAAATATTTTATGTACTCACCTAAACCACTGACAGTATATTCAAGATCACTGGCATCCAACAGAATTGGTCCATTCTCCTGCTGACCTTCTTCCTTGTAATATAACTTGTACCCTTGAATAGTTGCAGTGTCCTCAGAGTCCTGCTGCCACTGTACTGTTATGGTTGTACAGTTCATCGGCTCCAAACGCAGCTCAGGAGACTTAGGTGCTGTTTTAGAGGAATATACATAATATTTTTATATTCTAGAAACAAATAATGTCCATGTTCCATCTGGATTTCCATCACTCCAAAGTTCACTCAAGGGTTTGATTCCAGCTCATCTGTGTACTCGCATTATTATTTCTTTATGATATAGGCTGGCCTTACTTATATAGCTAATCTAAAAGCTAAATATAGGACAAGTTGGAAGACAACCATTTTGGAATTCAGCATCCTTTTGGGTTTTTTTTTTGAACAGAGAGAACAATTTATAAGGAAAATGAAAGCAATCCAAAAGCTGATTATCAAATTATCTCCTGCTTTAAACAAGCCAGAGTAAATATGATTAGTAATAACATCCCACTTCCTTAAGTGCTAATAATTCACTACACAAGTCAAAGCTCAATGAAATCCAAACTGGGTGGATGTGGACTAAAGCTAAGAAGCAAAGTTACAAACTCAAATCTACATCTTTAAGGCATTCCCCCAAAATTGAATGCTCTCCTGCATAACATTACTAAATAATAATAATCATGTAAGCCAAATCAATTATAACGACTTAAAAGCAGACTTCAAGTATCAAGTCAAAAAATACGTGCATTTTGCTTGTAATACACACATACATGCATCAACTCAGCTCCTTTAAGTAAATGCACACACAACCAACATGTTTAATGTCCTAATTTACAGAAATGGGTTTTACATTGAACAACAAAGTATTTTTTAATTAAAATTATGCAGAATATAAGAAAAGACTGCACTATCATTGGAAATGAGGATAAAACCTTACAAACAAGATTTGAGCAGCTTACAAAAAAAAATTAAAGCTTCCTACTACCATGTCAAATATGTGAACATTAACATGGGGAAAGAACCAAAGATAACACAAAATAATACATCCGCTTTTGCTTCTACTGTCACATATAAGGCCTTGCACAAGACAGATTAGGTCCTCTTCAATCTGTGATCCTGAAACTATGTATTAACTGCATTTAATTTATTACAGCAACCACAAGTTTGTGCAGATTATACTCAGAATGATGGTTAGAACACTATTTTGTAGATCACCAAAGCGAGTATGTGTAACAGGAAAATCTATTTCAAATTCTTGCACTACTTGTCAGAAAAAATTGTAGCCTCCAGACAAAGCCTGCAATTGACCCCATCGCCAGGCTACCAGTAACATAAGAATTACCTTTCACACTTGTAGCTTTGGGAGTCCGGTGGGAAGTCCACAGAGACGCTTCTCCCCAGCCAATCCTCGTTGCGGCAGTGATACGAACCAAGTAGACGCTGTCAGGCCTCAGGCCTTCGAGGAGATACTCATCTGAAGTCCCGGGAAGCTCCAAGACTTGGATTTTGCTCTCGGTGCTGAGACGGAAAGACAGACGGTACAAGACCACTTGGCCTCGCCTATATTTCGCGGGGATTGGCAGCCAAGAGATGAGAATATCCGTAGGACTCTGGCTTGTCAAACTAATTTCAGGAGCTCTCAAGGGAACTAGAAAGAAAAAGGACAGAGTTTTTGAGCTTAGGGAAAAGAGGGATGTAAAATTTTCATCTGACACCTTAACCTGTGCTGAGGTACCAGCAATATGGGAGTATTGCCCAAGAAGGTTTGTAGACTATTGTTTATTTTGGGGATAACGTGACACAGCTCATACTTCTTACCTTCTGCACACAATATAGATTTAACAAACTCCTTCTTGTAAGACACTCAACACCATCCTCTCTAACCACTGCCAGCAGTAGGTGATGGCAATCAGCACCTTACTGTTCTGACAAACTGACTGTCAAAGTTAAGATGCCATAGTTAAATCGGGAGGCTGGACAACAACCTGGAGTGTTGAAGAGTCACTGCATGTTTCTATCTACCGACCGTGCTGCACGGCTAGTAACTCCTGGCAAAGAGACAGGCGGACAACTGGAACTGGAAACGTTTCACCCTGCCAAAGCTTAGCCTTGACACAACTTGTTAATCAGTTCTAACTGTACCAAACAGTTTGTTGTTGCCACTATGTTCAGGTTAGCCAAATCACTGCACAGAAATAGGTTAACATAGTCTTTCCGAAATTCTGGTTTCGGTAGTAACTGCATACAGACCAAAAAATAAAATACCTTAACTTTCTGGTATGTCAAATTGCTATGCTAAATTTTCCTTCAAAAGTTGAAGAAAATGCAGTGGGTGTGCAGTTTGACTCACATTTCAGATGCCTGAGAACACCACATACATACATGCACAAGCAATGAAGCTTTCTGCTGGCAGAGGGAAAAAAGTTTTAATTTACCTACTATTAAAAATTCATAGAGACAAAATCCTAGACTATGACCAAATTCTTGGAGACATAGAACAGTTATTTAAGTGATTTAATGAAATACTCTTTCAATGTAAAAAAGACACTTCATGTAACACACAACATTGTCCGGTCAGAATGTTACTTTATTCTCATTCCTTTCACTAGCTGGCTCAGTTTTCCATCGTGTGTAGCCAGAAATCTCACCGATGTCAGTGGAATTTGGGATCCTCAAAAGCTGCTAGCACTGGATTGCACCTCTTGGTGCAAAAAAAAATGCTCACTTTAGTCAATGGTATTTATTTGTCTTACCATCTTCAAGGGTGTGCTGAGTCACATGATCTGACATCTGACTGGCTCCCAGAGGCATATAAGCTACAATATAAAAGGTATAGTTGCTAGCGGGTTCCAAGTCATCGATAATGTAATGGGTTGTATCATTTCCAATGACCACTTGGTACTCTTCGTTGTTTAAACCTGGCATAAAACAAGAGTTAAACAAACAAAATTGCTGACAATCTCTAAACATCAGAGTATCTTGTCTTTGAGATCTTTCAAGGTTATTTCATGTTCTTCCCCAACCTACCCCTCACTATTTTTTCAGCCCTACAAAGTAGAAGCCCTTTTATGCACAGGAGTAACAGTGTCTTGCTGTGGTGTAGATTATGGTGTTTCAGGATTTTCCTGAATAAGGGATGCTGAATGCAATTCTAAAACCCTTTTTAGAATTAGTCACAACAAACTGTGCCCAATGTACAGTAACACAACAGACAAGCTCTAATAGCCTTATCATTCATAGCAAACCTTTAAATCTATTTGTTTAGAGTCAGAGCTTTTTTTCAAAACCTATTTACAGAGCCTTCCTATAGCAGACTGGGAGGAATGCGAGGGCTCCACTCTATCAAAAACAAAAAACAAACAAAACAAACAGAAAGAAGTTGTTCAGCAAAAGGATCTCATTTTAGCTCTGCAAATTCTATTACATTTGATTGACATGGTTTTTTCTTTAATTCAGAGAGAGGGCAATAGGAACAGCCCAGAACGAGCTTCAAAAATGTTTTGCTCCTTAATGAGTTGTTAAAAAAAAAAATCTCAGCAATTCACATTAAGATATGCATAGCAATGTATGCAGCAGCCCTTGCCTTTGTTGAGCTTTATCCCTATAGAGGAAGGCTACAAAGTGGAATAAGTGTGGTGAAAGCTGCTGTGTTAACGAACAATTCACACCAAATGCATGTCAACTTAATCAAAACTCTGTAAGAGCCAGCTCCTCCTCTTCACAACTGAATTTATAAACAAAACGAAAGGCAAATTCCACCATTAAGTTTTCCCACATTTATGAATTAACTTGATAGCATTTTAATTAGACACGATTACGAGCATCTCACAACAGACTAGTTAATGGCTTGTTAATTAGGAGTTGCAAGGCACGATTTCTGACCTGCTAAACAAGATCCTTGAGCTCAAATTAAAAGGACTTGTTCTCTCATTGAAAGGATTGCTAGGCCTCATGCAGAGGCCCTAATGAAACAGCCATAATAGAGAACAAGGCCGCCCTTCCACCACAATCAGTGTCCCCTTTGTGCCTCCCCTAAAGCACTAACAAGGAATTAACACACTCCAACATGCACGCTCATCAGACCCTTATTCTTCTTGCTACCATGGCCCTGATTCGAATGTAAAATATTCTGCTTGAAGAAAAAAAGGCAAAAAAAACAAAAAAAACACCTGTTAGTTTCTTCAACCAACTTTATTAAAACACTAACTTTTTTATAGGGATGAGGGCCTGAACCTGTTTTTACAGTGAAGCCATCTGAATACTCAAGTTGTGAAATTAAATGATAGACGGTATCTTTTGTATCCAAAGCACCTACCACATGTGCATTTCAGAGAAAAATCTCTGGAGCTGCATATGACGAATGCAGTATTCAAATTTCCTTTCTGTTTAAAGATTTGGGACAACAGAATCATAGGCATCAGTATAACTCAGGAGATTTAGCAAGCACTGGTTTAGTTTTTCTTTTACAATAAAATGTAGCTTACTCATTAGTATAAATGAGGTTTCTAAATAAAATGAGAGCAATATATCAATATAAAAAGTATAAAGAAAGAGGTTACATGTACTACAAACTTTAAGCAAATAAAATATAGTTCAGTCAGACACATCTGAGATCCTTTGTGACACCAAGAAATAAATTAATATTCATTAGGGACTGAAACAAATTGTGAGGGTAGACAGGGGAAAGGTAGGCTGAAGGGAATAACGACAGCAATACATTCACGTAGACTATTTACATGAACACCTAATTATCCAGAATTCTTACAGAGTAAGTAAGGTGTTGACAATGTCAGTGGTCTATGCTAGCACCAGGCATCGCTGCAAATGTCATCTTATTAAGGAAAAACTTTTGATTCAATATTTAATTTGCTTTTCTTCAAACGTAGCTGGTTCTGTACTTAACATTACAGAACTGACTCATATGATACTGCCAAACAAAGGCAGGCTTTCTAGCTTTTCGATAATGCCTCTGACATGTGGCTAACACCCTCAAAAATCTTCATAGACTATCACTTCAAAAACAATTATTTTTGCAGGAGATGCAGCCCACTAATCTTTGAACCCTGACATTTTTTCAATAATACAAAACAAGACAAAAGTGTTTTTATGTCCTGATGCAGATCTGCTGGTGCCACCCAATCATGTTATCAAAGTAAAAATGCACAAAAATGCTACATTTTGATTTCCAGCACTGGAATCACTCCACATAACATTAGCCCTCCCCACTCCCCCAGTGTGGAGTTTTCTACTGATGTGAAAGGATGCACAATTGCCTTACATAAAATGAAAGTAAATATTCCATGACAGTCTGGAAAGATGAAAAAAATGGGTATTTGAGACAGCAAGCTCGAATAACTCAGGGTTTCGGTTGTTCCAAGACAAGCTACAATCTCACTGCACAAGATAAAACCTTTGGATAAACAAGGAAGTGAAGCAGGGGCTGAGTAATAATTTTGCAGAATACAAATTTTCAGAAGATACCTCCTTTTCCCTCCTGCACAGGAGTACTTCCTTCCCTTAGGACAGCTGCCCAGTTTCCTTTGAAGTTGCCCTGGCCCTGCTCACTACACTGGCACCAGACACACAATCACCCAGATAGCTTATCTAGTGTGACTTTATTCATATTAGCTTTGAGTGGGGGCTGTGAGCACAATACCTCAGTGACTGAAAGTGTAGGGGGTAATTTCCCGCACCTCTTGTCCTCATTATCCTTTAAAACTCTTTCCTTCCTTCCCTCCCTCAAACAAAATTCTCTTGTGTCCTGAAAAATCCCACTTGCAAAAGCAAAAGCAGCTATTCCTGCATCAGTATTAGAGTAATTAAGCCGTCCTTCCTGTCCTCTGCTTAGCAGATGGCAGACTGGTATTCCACGCTGAGAGCTGAGCATCTGCAGCCTGTCCTTGAATAAACTAGTTACTGAATAGAGATGGAAAAAAGCAATCACTTCTCCTAGAAAACAGAGCTGCAGCTCAGAGATGTGTCTCCTCTCTTTAAACCATGCACCTAACAAATTTCAAAGTCATTTCATGGTCACTTCTTTTGCTTATGAAATATGACAGCTTTCTATCACCATAAAGGTTTCCTTAACTTAAAGATATGACATAATACTAAAAGTGATTTTAAAAGTTTAATTACTCATTTTTATCCTAGTTAACTATTTCCTTTTATATAGAAAAGTATATAACATTTCAGAGACTAGGACAAAGTGTTCGTGGCTATACTTCAGCATATTTTAAATCTGAGTGTATTCTTTTGATTATAGAAGTGAAAGGGGCAAAAGCAGAGCAAAAGTCTCTCATTTAGCTAAAAGTCTAAGAGACGAGGGTTAAGCCAGTGAGGTATCAATTGTTCTACTTTCAAATATAGGAAAAGTCACAAGAATTCAGGGATCTAGATGAAAAAGCTGAATCCCGTGAAAAGTTCAACTCAGAACTGTTGGGACTCTGCTGTGCACTGTGTCCTTCCCTGCCAAGCACACATGTGGAAGAGAGAGCAGGCAGATGCTCCTGCTGAGGACAGAGAGGGATATCCAGGCAGGAACATGGAGGTCCCAGGTTTTAGAGCCCATTCCCCACTCCAAAATCTGCTCACTGGGGAGATCAGACAAGGGCGCAGTGGAGGAACACTCAGCCCTAGAGATGAGGTGATTTGGCAAAAGCATATTTTCCCAAGCAAGTTTACTGGATACTACATGGATTTTTATGTAGGTACGGTCTGATGCAGCCCTGGCCATTCAAATTTGGCAAGCTTTGCCAAACATACAAGTTCTTATCACATATAAGGAAAAAGTATACAGACACACTTTAAATCAAGCACTGCTTACCTTCTGCTTTCATGTAATGTACAGAGTACGCAATCACTTTGTCTGAATTATACAGTGGCCTCTCCCACGCTAGCAGGATCGCTGAACTTGACATCGTTTCAGCATGGACATTATAGGGCGCACTGGGTCTGTCTTCTGACATGACTACGGTAAGCCTGGCCCTGGACAGAATAGACCCCTGGCTATTCTCAGCCATGCACTGATAAATGGCATCGTCTTCGGGAATGATCTGGTTAATCACCAATTTACTGAATCCAAAAGGAAGAAAGAGGGGAGGGAAAAAAAAGGTCAAGTCTTGGATAAAAATCAGCCCAACATAACACAACCACAATTATGTTTTGTCTCTGCTTCATGAGTTTATTCTAAATGACGCACACTCTCCTTATGTTTCTTTTCAATTAGAAACGGATGTGTGGTTGTGAAATTTAGCAACCTGAAGTGTTCTTCAGACCCTGCCATGTCAGCATTCATGCTTATGCCTGCAAAGCCAGGCAGAGAGAAAACAAACCTATAAATCTACTTCCCCCTTGCAAAAAGCACAACCTTAGCGTTGTCATTTCTTACTCTCTTACTTTTTATTTTACATTTTCTTTCTAACTCTTTATTATGAGCTGCTCACTCTACAGAAGTAGTGAAGTGGAGCCTCAAACAACTGGTTAGATTCTGGCTATACTACTGTAAATCTACAGTAACTTCTCAGAAAGTGGTGAAATCACCTCAGTTTCCCCCCAGGTAGGGCAACAATCACAAAAGGTTCTCTCTGAGGATTTTAGGTATTGACTAATCTGCATTCCTTTGGTCTGGGAGAGCTACATTTATGGATGCTACATTTAACACCCAGTGTTACTTATGATTACTTGAGTTATATCTTGTCTGGCTTTATTTATTTACTGGAATCTCATACTTCAGTAAGAACTCTTAACTACTGTATACTGTTCAAGCACAGCTCTCATACAGTGAAAATAACCTTACCTGTTGTACATTTTTATTCTGCCATTGGAGTGTATTCTCCTTCCATTTTTCAACCATGAAATTTTGGGGGCAGGAATTCCTTCTGCCTGACAGGCGAAACGAGCAGTACCAGCTCGAGGCCTTGTTAAACTTTCCGGCCATTCCACAAACGAAGGGGGAGCTACAGGTAAGTAACAAGCAAAAATCAAGCCCACACAAATATAAGGACAGCCAGACTACTAAATAAAGAATTTTCCACACACAAGCCTCTCTGCTCAGGCCACTTGAAGAACACAGAGATATATCCGTGCAAAAAGCACATACTCTTCATGTAGACAGAGTGGCTTTTAAAAATACATATTATCGGAACAGAAGTAACATTTCTACACATTTTTGTTCATGCAGTTATGAATACATACAAATATACATAAATTCCAGCCTATGACACACTGCTCACAAAGCACGTGTGTATACTACATATTTATATACTTTGTCATAGGATCCCTTTGCTTGTTGAAAAATCTGTCTTCCCAGAGCAAACATTGCACCTGGCTATCTCTGGGTGCAAACAAACTGCTAGTTTATAACTCCCAAACATTGAGTATTTGACACTTATCATCTAAGTCAACAGACAGAAGGCAGCCACATTTCTGCGATCCGTTTCATCTCCTCGAACTCCCTACAGCCCTTGGTGCATTACGCTTGAGATTTTAATAAATAAATAAACAAACAAAATAAAAAAGAAATTAAAATATCATCCTCGCACAGAACGCAGCTTGAGAGAAAAACAGGGTGTTTGAGCACCCGGTGGAATCCAAAACAAGCTCACCCAGCACAGTGAGAGTTGCCATTGCGACCGTGAAGTTTCGTGTGCCTGGAATAGTGGCTCGACAGACGTACACTCCTGCATGCTGCACCTTCACGTCCGAGATCATGAGGTTCCCATTTCCAAGGACACGGGTATTGAAGACATCAATGGACTTATGGTCTATTGGGAAAAGTGGGAGAAGTGTGGTTACGAGATGTAAATGTATCCAAATAGCCTAGATGTATCTAAATAGCCTATCTAAATATGGTTGCCTAGATGGCAATGGCATGGATTAGGGTTTAAAAATCAAAAGATAGATACAAAGGGAAATCTCAGATGAGTTTTCAGAGGTCTACATTTTGCATTTGCTTTGCCTTCACTCTACTTATCTGACCATTCAGATGGGTAGGCCTTATCACTTGATAAGTAGTTTATATCTGAAATTCACCACGACAGCTAAAAAACAGTGCCATTTTCCCAGTTAGCCTCCCACAGCTGCCTTCAACTAAGATCCAGTTCATCACTTCCAATGTCCACATCATCCTTACAAACAGGGATAATTCATCTCCTTCTGGATTATACTGGGTCCTCAGGCTGACTGTTATGCTACTTTTTTCCTGCTTCTTTGTCTAGAAGAGTCATTGAATCAACCAGGAAATACACATATATTTTTCCTACTTTCAGAATAAAACATAGGAAAACATTTGACAGTTTGCTTCTACAGGTACAGCCCTGACTTTCACATTTAGGCATATGTCAGGAGAATAAAAATTGAGGTAATCTTCACAGAAGAATGTGATGTGCTGATCAACATTATTATTCTTATTGCATTTCCTCTCTTCTTTCCCCTTCCGCTCAGACTGCTAGGGGTCTGACTATGGCTATCAGAACACCAAATGGCCCATTAATAGAGGGTCCAAATCCCATTCACGTGCTGCTAAGAAGAACAGAGGAAGAAACATTTACAGGATCATTTTGTAGGATGTAACCATTCCAACCTGCCTTAACTCACCACGGATTCTACCTCGAGTCACCACCCCACCCAGCGTTGTGCGGACACTGTGCTGGGGGCAGCGCAGGACGGACAGCAGGACGCATGCGAATCCAAAGCGCCAAAAACCTCAGGGCTTCTGAACATCGGCATGGCAAGGTGCTACTAAAAGGGTTTCCCTTATCCTGCACTAACCTACTAATCACTACCTACCACATGAAGCCTCAGAACAGTAACCTAATTGCTGAAATCCTTTCTTTCCAGTTTTACTTCCTTTCCACAGGCTGAAGGCTGCATGCTACAATTTTAAGACCTACCTAACCGGCTCCATGAGATGATCGGCTTTGGATTCCCTGTGGCTACACACTCCAGTATGATAGTTTGATGAAGAGACGCTGTAATGTTTTGAGGACCAGCTATGATAGCTGGCTTGTGAAAAGGCTTCAAGTCAGAGGCTTTGAAAAAATCAAAAATTAAACAAAAACATTAATTAAGCTTGAAATAAAATGTGACAATTTTTTAAAGGATGCTTAAAATTAAATTTACAACAAAACCTTATTTCTTTAATTCTGATAACTTATACTGAGTAATTTTTTAACAACATGATACGAGGAAGCAAAATTGTTATTTCCAAAGTGAACATGTCACAGAACAGTTAGAGCTTTTCACTGCATGTAAACATTTTTACTGTATTATAAAAAAGACTATAATGCCATGGAAATATCTCATACGCTGGGTACCTGGAACAACGCTTAGCACTGCCTCAGTACTTTTACGTCTATTGGCTATCGTTGTAGCAACACATCGATAATTCCCAGCATCCCTCTGTTCAACACCATAGATCTGAAGAACTCCTGTAGGTAGAGCAGTTACCCTGCCACGGAAACAGAAAAGAAATGTAGATAAACGTTCAACCAGCAAACTCAATCATGGAAAGGAATATTTGATTTACAAACAGCCATCGCTACACTGACCTGGAACAGCAGGCTGGAGTCTCTCAAAAGCATTCTCTACGCATGACTCACCTCCCTGCATTTCCCCCCTCCATGAGAGCACGAGAATTTACTTTTAACCAGCAGATCTTTTTTTTATCCTCAGAAGCAACCATCCCAGCCTTCTTTAGCCAGCTAATACAGTCAGGCTGGCTCATTTTTTGGCAGTGATTTCCGATATACTGGCAAAACTGGCATATGGTTCCCCCCAAAAATTTATGTTTTCAATTTTATGCTTTTCTTTTTACCTTCTGTTGCATGCTAGGTATCTTGGACATATTCAAGAAAAGTGGCGTGTCAAGAAGGAAAGGAGTAGGTTCAATTAACACAGTCTGGACAGGGAGAGAACCTAGCAGGGAGCAGGCTGTACGCTTCAGGTTAATTGATTCAAGAGAGAAGTCCCTCTCAGCGAATGTCCCTAGTATTAAGTGTTTCAACTCCATTTTCTGTACATATAATTCTTTATCAGCCCCCTCTGAAGAAAAATATGTTCAGCATCAATTTTTATACATTGCCCCTGTGAAAATATGCCACTAGTCCAAACTATCCCCCCCAGCCAAAGTCCACCTATTCTGTATCTCACAGCACTCCCACCTCCCTGAGAATGATCTGCATGTAAAATTGTCCATCCACAGGTCAACATACTCATTGCGTATGCAATTGTGGCTGATTCTGGTCTGCACTCACAACACCTATTTAAAATTCAATAAAATTCATTAATGACAACTATTATTAGTTATTTGGAGCGTTAATAGTTGACAAACTATACATGTACAACCATTTTTAAGTGATGGCATTGCAAGTATTGAGATCATCTTCTCAGAGCAGGCTCAAAATTATCACAGAAAATAAATGGCACTCTAAAATGTGCAGGTCTAAATACCTGTCCGTGATTAAAGGTAAAGCTGTTCGATTCACTTCCCATGTGATGATAGCAGGAGGGTTTGCTGTTATTTTACAGGCAAATCGAGCTACTCCACCTTCTTGGACCTCAGCTGAAAGTGGCTGGACTTCAAATGCAGAAATGGCTAAAAACAAGAGAATGGAGAATTCAAAGGACTAATGTGAAGAAAAATTTCCTGGCTAAATCAAACTCCAGATCATAGACCAACTTGTAAAACTACCCAGAAATATCCCCCATAGTTCTCTCTTCTGCATTTCAAGAAAGAAATATTGGTCTAATTACCTTGTAGACTTTGTCTAGAGCATAATTCCATTGGCTGAAGTAAAGATGCATTTAGAAAAATTTTGCTTTAGCTTAATTTGGTTTAAAATATTTCAAGCAAAATTAAAATGACTTGCTCAAATAGAATTAAGCGTACAAATTGACTGGCAGGTAGCTAGAAAGCATACCAATTACTAACCACTGCAATTCATGTCAATACATCTGGTTTGGGGCTGGGTCCCGCTACACTTGATAAATTTGACCGAAATGGAAAATTTGCAAAACAACATTTGGATCCTGACAGTCATATTTTAGTCTTTTAATAATGCTCAGTTCAGGAAAAGCATCTGTGGAGTTGTACAATTTTATCTTTGATGGAAAAAGAAGAAGAAAAGAAAAACCCAAACCACAAAACCAAAAGACCTCAGAAGAATTTAAACACGTAAGAAAACTTTCCCCCCACAGCCGCAGCGGAGACCATGACGCCTGACACAGCACTTCCCAATATAATTTCACATATTTACAACTTCAGGAATTAACACAGTTCAACCAACTGAAGTGGCAGATCAATAAATACTTTCCAGCCAACAGACACCTAAGAAATGGATCAGTAGTTGGATTTCTTTGCTCAGGAAATAAGAAGCAAAGGGAAAGGAATAGAAAAGTCTCTAATTAATTACTTTATTTACTGCTACTCACAACACAATTAACCAAAGAGCAGCTCTTCAGAGACAACCCATTCTGGGTGACTCGTGACATGAATAAGTCCACACATTCCCCCCTCCCTCTCCCAGCTGCAACTGGACAGGGAACAGTCTGATGTGTGTCTGATTTTTGTCTCATTTTACTCTCTGATTTGCGTTCAAAATCAGGTTGCAAACAGATTTTCACTTTTGTAAAAATTATACAAAACACAATGTCATAGACCAACGTTAGTAAGTTACCTGTCTCTCAACATTCAAACTTTGTGTTGAAAGAATTCCTCTATTTTACCTGTTTCTTAATCCAAATGGTTTTGCATGCTGTCTACTGCAAGATGTTCTCAATAATGTCCTTCTATGTAAGGCATACACAGAGTACCATCGTACGCTGTGCTCTTCCCCCCACTGCAACACCCCTGCATGGCATCAATAAATTAATTTTGTAGCAAAAAATCTCCTACTTGCTTTCCTCTCTATATACTAATATAACTCCTAACATGGACCCAACTATGTAAGTAGAAAGATTCCTATTATTAGTATAGCTATTTCACTCCCCAGGTCAGAATAAATGCTTATTTTTCTTTTTTTTGGATTGCATCGATTGAGTTGCACGAGCCCTACAGAAACACGTGCTCCCAGCCATCCCAGCAGAGTTACCATGCTGCAGCTTCATGAGCAGACGGGTCACGGTTGTTGACCACCGTTTCTGGGAGACCTGCCCCGTCCAGCCAAGTCACCTGCTGCCGCCCGGCGCAAACACGGCGGCCCTGGGCACCAGGTCCGGCAGCTCGGGCGGCAGCAGGTGACTCCCGGGATTCCACTGGAGCTGCGCGCGACACTGGTGCCTCCGTGGCCCCAGCGCGCCTCGCGGTCCCCTGCGGCCCTGCCCCGTGCCATGCAGGGCCAGATCCTCCCCGGCAAAAGTCAACCCAGCAGCCTCAGTCCCACTTTTTGGTATTTTGTTCATTCTGTGGGAAGTGCCAGCCTCATGTACCTCATCGCCATGTCCTAATTAAGCATATCTTAGGAAGACAAACAAATAAAAAAACCAAACAACCCCCACCACCACCACCACACCACACCACACCACACCTACATAAAAAACGTAGCAACGGGAGTCTTACGTTTCAAGCCTGTTCCGGGGGGAATACAGGAACACAGTTCAAACTTTCTCCCCAAATAGGGATTCTCTTTTGGCTTCTAAAGCAATCAGCAGAAGGAAGAGCTACTGCATCGTTCTTTGCCTGCATCGAGAAGTTCGGCCTCACCAAACAGCGTCGAAGCGCGGGGCGGACAGCGCGGGAGCCGCGGGCCGGCCCAGAAGCGCGGCCCCGGCAGCTCGGCGGTCTGCCGCGGCCGACGCAGCCCTGCTCCCCCGCCGTTTTCCATCACAGAGGAGCGAACCCCAAGCGCCCAGGCTCGTCCCCTGCCCCTTCCTTTCCTCCTGCTCCGTTCCAGTTCCCCGCACACCGGCACCGCGTCTTGGCCCGGAGAAGCAGAACAACGTTTTCCCAGCAGCACGTGCCTAATGGATTTTTGAACAGAGAATGCAGTGCTCTGCATTCATCATCTCTTTACTGAAAGCTCGATGTGGTAGCAAACCAGGCAACTTTGCTCAGCTTTTAGAATAAAATCTCTAGGAATGTTATAAAGGCTCAGATAATAGTAAAGACAACACAAATCAACATAGTGCAAAGAAGCTTTGGAGTCATCCTGTAGCTCTGCTCTCAGCACGGCAGCGCGGCACAGCCTGGTCACAGCAAAGCTCCCACAGACTTCTGAAAGTTTGGTCTCCATAAGAACTGAAGAATCTCAGCCAGAATTTCTTTATATTGATGAGATTATTTAAAGGGCCACAGTCAGAACACAGAAACCTAATATTCAGTTTTCAGGAAAATATAAATAAATAAATAAATAAATAAAAGGATTTAGTCCCATGCATTCTGTACATTACACTGAAAACTAAAAGACAGAGGTGTGACTCTCAAGAATCACAAAAGAAACTCAGGAAAATTAGTAATTAACAGAAAACAAAACATCATCATGAGAGTAAGCTAAAGCAGATTCAGTTACGCTATTTAGAAAATCCAATGAAAGTTACTAATTGAAGCTGATTTTTAAAAAACATTTTTATGCCTGAGCAGGAACAAAATATTTCCTCAGAAATTTAATCTTCAAGATAGCAAAAGTCAGAATTACAGAGAACTGCACAAAATCTTCAGAAAAAAGTCATTAATGCCACTAAGTGTGAAATGTGGGGGTGGGGGGGAACCCCAAAACTTGTTTATCTCCCAATCCATCTCAATTCATACACTGTTCATCAGTTTAGCTGAATACTTGTTCCTTCTGTAGCTTGTTTCTTTACACGAATCTCTGGTTTCTTCTTAATTCCAACTTTATTTGTGCCAGTAAAATCTGTTTTTACAAGTCTATTGCTGCCTTGTGAAACCTGACCTCTTTGTAACAGGCTTGTTTTCATGGCAAGCGCCGATACCAACTCAGAACCCCCAAAACAAGTCATTAAAGCAGTGCTGTTAAGAGGCCAGAGCTCTATAAAATGGATAAGAAACAAAGTCTCAAGAGACGTGCGTTGTTCCCGAAAACAACCCTGCAAAATGCAATAAATGTAAGTGCCTTTTTATTTGAGGTTTCCCCTTCTTCTCTAGTCTATTTAATCATTTTGTTCCCAGATTTATAGCCAAAAGAAAACAATTAATGTTACTCCAAAGAGCTGATGCTCCCACCATTTTTAACGAGTAAAATACAGAACGCTGCTCACAGAGCAATGAAACCATAGTTATGAACTGTATTCACTTTCACAAATTCCTGTAATTCATGTGATGGGATCATGTGCCTGTATGGTTACTTCTGAGTATGACTATCCGTGAAGGCGTAAGACATGCACACATCTACGCTGGCATGTGCTCCGTGCACAGAGAATCAGTTGTGGTACGAGCTCCCTCATCCACCATCGCGGCAGATGTCCTCAGGCTCAGAAAACAGACGATCGCTTGCTGTCACACACTGATTAAATATTAGAGAAACACGGCTGGTGTCTACTGTAACATACACTGATTGAAAACCGGGCTGCATGAATGCAACAAAACTTGGTGTATCTACACAGGTTTACACAGATTTCCGATTAAATAACCAAAGAGTAAAACACTTAAGAAGCTCATCCCTCACACTTGTTTGTTTGTTTAAATACAGCAGTCTTTACTCTCTTTTCCGTCCCCTAAATTTCCTTCACTCCTGAAATGCAGTCCTGAAGCTCTTCCAAACCCAGGTCCAGGTGACAGGGGCTGCTCCCTTCGCGGCTGCACTTTCTCCTTGTATGCTGAACCCACAGGCCAGGGTGGGTCACAGCCCTCTTGCCCGCTCTGTGTCATTAAGTGATTTTCTGAATGAGCTCTTTCTTAAGAGGCAAAAGAAATTCAGCAACCTACATATTTATTACTGTTAAATCCTGCTAGTTTTATCACACAGGCCAGCTGACACTAGGCAAGCTTGGTCTGCAATTATATAATAAAGAAATCAAAAGAATGGAAGATAAAACCACGGAACTGGAATTACTCCCTGACCTGAAATAGCAGCACAGAATTAGTTTTCATCTGAGCAGACTGTAGCAAATATTGTGAAACTCTCCACCACAGGATCCCGACCACCGAAGTATTTCTCAAGAGATAATGGCTACTCAGGTGGAAAGAGCAAAAGCGCATAATGCCCGTTGGAGACCTCCTGTATTAATGCTGTGAGAATTACACAATAACCCTAACCCTTCACATGAAACCAAGAATCTTTTTTTAATTCTCAGGTGAAGAGGTTTCACTTGAGAAAATAAGCTTGTACATTAATGAAAAGCTATGGCTATTTCAATGCAATGGATTTCAGCACAGCATGTGATAAATTTAATGTCAAATTTTCTTTTTTTTTGACCTAGTTTTCATGATAATAGCTCTCAAACAGCATTTAAATATACAACAAATACACATGTTCCTTAGACTGTTTTAGCACTGAAGCCAACTCATACAGACTCTCTTTGAGTTCAGGGAGATCCCTTGCATGTTCAAGAGGGCACATGTGTTTTTACAGGACTGAGGCTTAACCCTGGTTATGAAAGGAGCTCTGCCATGCCTTTTGGCTGTACGGAAGCAAATTTCCGAACCACCTGCTGCTCGAATGGCACACTCTGGGCTGGATCTGGATGGAGAGCGACCCTCACAGGAGGACTGCCAGCTCCCGACTGCACGCGCCCAGCCGTTGTCCCCGCTTCTGTGGCAGCTGCTGGGGTGTGCAGAGCTGGAGCCGAGCCATCTAATGGGTGGATCTTTATTGAATTACCCAGGAGATGCTGGTGAAAATTAAATAAACAGAGTATCTAGGAGCTCGGGTTCTGCTAAGTACTTACAGTTCAGAGGTGAATTTCACACAAATGGTGCAATGTGGATTACGTTATTCATAACCACAAGTGAAAAGGGATTGTCGTGGAGAGGGTTCTGTATGCGCTACCCACAGGCACGGTGATTTCTTTCCTCCACCCTTAAATCAAACTTAATTAAGTGTTGGGAGCCACAATTATTATTTTTAAAGAGACGGATAAAGACCAATTCAAACGTGAGGCATAAAAAATGAGAGATTTCAGGAGAAAACAGAACCTGATGCGCAAGGATAGATTAGAAGCGTTGGCACCTGATCAGCTTAGAGAAAGGAAACTGAAGAGAGAAATGACTATCTTACAAATATACAAAAGAGAGATTAGAAAGGACAAGGAGGAATGAGTCTCATCAATCAGCAAGAGCAGAAAAGCAGCAATGGGCTTTAGCTGTAGCTGGGGACATCAGCGAGGTTGCTGGAAGGAGACGTATCAGCCAGCAGCAATGTTATGCCGAGGAACAGGCAAGCACGGGAGGCGACAGACTAGCTAGGGAAAGGGGTGCTGGGGGCGTCACCTACCTACCCCAGCAGTAACACCAGTCCTGCCACGACCTCACAGCAAATGTAGAGACACTTTCCCAAAGGGAACCGTTCCGTCTGTCAGAAAACTCCAGAATCCGTTAGCTTTTTTTGCCAAGTAAAAAGACAATTTGTATGAAGAGCCTTGAATAAATGATTTTCCATTTCCAGCCCCCGCCCCCAGCCCTTCTCTTTCACTCTTCTTTGCTCTTCAGAGTTTTATCAGCATATTGCGTTTTACATCAATAGGCCCTAAAATCTGTGGAGATAAGATAATGAAGTCAGCACATAAACAAAAGGATATCTAAGAAAGACGCAGTGCCAGAAGCCTCCTTCTCTGGGACAAAAGTGTCAGCAAATGATATCCTAAGACATAAAAGACAAATAAGGTGTGTCGTGCTCTCAAAATAACCTGGAACTCCTGCTGTCGGACAGCTATTTGTACGCTTATTCAATAGCTAATGTATTTGAGTAGTTTTAGCAGTGTCCTTACACATCTACATTCTTTTCAGAATCAATAAACTTACTGAAGAGAAAAAAGTGACAAGATGATCAAAAGCCCCGGAAGGTAGCCCCTCTAACACATTAACGTCTGTTCAATTACATTGGAAAGAGGAGGGTATCTTTACTGGCATATAAATATAAAATATCAACCTACTTATTTAAAATGTAGCTGTATTAAAGATTTGAAAATTAGCTGAATTTGATATGTTTTACAGCAACACAAACTTACATCATTCAGTCCAAAAAAAAAATCCTTAATCAATATAGCCAGCAATCTACAAAAGAGTGCTGCTTTTGTAGAGAGACATCTGTGCAAAGAGAACAATACAGAGTGCAAGAAGAGGAGGAAAACCCCGAATCTTTCAAAGTAAAACACTACTGGCTCCTTTTTGATTACAAAGCAGGTTATAATATGCTATGTTTCAATACAAAATTCATGGTCTTATTAAAAAACAAACAAAAAAACATACCCAACATTTACATACAAATATCAGAGTCCCATACTAAATCACCACCAGGTCTCCAGGATGCAGGTAGATGACAGATCTTGAAGCATTTGAAGTGCCATGTTTTTAGTAAGCAGCTATGGAAGCAGCTTATACATCAGCCGACTCAGACAACATTTACAGTCTATGCACTCCTAAGAGGATGTGTATTTTGCTCAGGGGCTGGGGACCTGCTACTCCCAGCTCACCAAGGCACATGGCTACAGGTCTGATTTCAGTTATAACTTACATTCTGTATAAGGGACATATAGACCTCTCCTCATATAGACTCCAAATTAGGAAGAATTTCTCAAGAGATTCTGAACATCTTCAGTTACCACTAAAATTAATATAAAATAGTTGATGTTCATGCTCATAGAAAGTACGAACACTAGAGAACCCCAAGTTCTAGCAGGGACTGCTTTAAGGTTCTTGATCTAACCTGTCCTTACCAACTCCCTTTGCCATGATGCCCTCAAGAAACTTGGTTACTGTTAGGCTGCTAGACCAAGACCAAATACATTAACCAGTATCATTTCCTCCTAGTCTCCTTCTGTCTGAATCTCTATTTCTTTGTGCTTAAATTGTGAATTTCTTGGTACAGGGACTGCTTTTTTCTGCACTTGCTCAATTACAAGCATTTTAATTCACAGTATGTGCTCTCATCTGCATTAACCTGAGGCCTTATCTCAATTTGCAACAATCTTAAATCCATTAACAAGGAAGCTGGATTTTTCTTTCCCTCGGGCTCTCTCTCGCCATATGTATTTTTTAAAAGTATCCTTTTCTGGTTTTCCTTCATTAACACACGTATTATTCAGTGGAACTACCACACTGAACACAGAAACTATAGCTGATGAGAGGGATTACAATGCTTTCTTTTCCTTGGGGATTCCTATTGATTTTTTGTCCCATTTACATTTGTTTTCAGCAAAAACTGCTGTGGACAGTTGCCTGGAAGAGAGCATTCCTCACCAACTCAACATCTGGAACTCAACATCACCAGCATGGTCTGTTCAGCAAAAACCCAGAACTTGTAGCGTTGTGGGTTGGCTGGATGGTGGAATAGTACCAAGATTTATATGAAGGAACTTGCAAAGTGTCAGGCAGACTTCACCCAATGAAAAATTTTCTTCTCTTAAAAAAAAAAAAAAGGAGGGGGTAAAGAGAGAGTGAAAAAGAGGAAAATAAATTGAAAGGAGTATTATTACTATGTTGATTACTGTAGCTAATTAGACCGTTTAAACAGAAAAAGCCACTCTTTGCAAACATGGACAAGTAGATCCATAACTGAGAAGTCATTTGAGAAAGCAACCAGACAATCAGCTGGCGTCACAGCGGAGGCATTGCCATAGCTGTAGCAGAAGGAAAGGAGATGAAGAGGAGAAACCTGCAAGTGGCACTATACTGATGGTCAGATGAAGACAGCTGCACCATACTGAAGAAGGTATGTTTTCATATAAATATGAGCTAAACATTTGGGGAAAAGACTATCTGATACCATCTTCATCAAGAATTTACTGATCCAAGTATTTAGTTGCCCTTCCCAAACTGAGATGCTTTAACTGACTGTGTGTCAACTTATGTCATAACTGAACTGGTCAAATGCAGACCACAAGCATTTTTCTGACTACAACAACCCAAGTCTGGTAGTGAGGTTGGTATCTTAGTGAGAAGACGGAAGGAGCTCAAATCACACAGGCTGCTGATGTGATGGTAGATCTCAACATCCAAGATGTTAAGAACTCATTGTGAAAATTCTGGATAACATGTAACTTTTTACAGTAGAAATTTACAACCAACTATAATTTTTTTCTCTCTATTAATCCCTGGCAGCAGATACTTTCACATATTGATATATGAATGAGCTGAGTTAACCTAACAAGACTACTTCAGAAAGCAGCTGATAGCAATAAAACAACCAACCAATCCTCCTCTCCTTCTTCCCAAAACCTAATGACATGGAGAGGACTGCAGGGTCCATAAATTCATCCTGTGTCTCTCCTCTTGTCAGTTAAAAAAACAGAAATATATTCATAAATATATAACATATAGGCCAAGCCTATTTAGGAGTGCTAAGATGTTTGTTCTTCTCACTTGCACCTTTGGAAACACTTCTGGAGAATGAACGGAGGAAATAAGAACGCAGAGCCCTGTCGCACCTCCTGCCACCCACCGCACACGTTGCAATACCCCTCCGTGCTTGCAAGAGGGAAGGGAAGAACAGTGCACGTCACCCTTAGCTGATGCACAGCATCTCCCACACCAGTATCCCCAGATTTTAATATCCTTGGGCTATAATGTATGTCACAAAGGATTACTGAACCAGTTTATCACAATTTAAAATCCATACAGAAATATTAGTATAACTGGGACAGTCAGAGAAGCCACAGCCTTTAAATCATCCCTCTTTACTTCATTGATACTTTGGCAGTAGCTTTGCTAGAATAGCACCTTATACCCTCTAATCCCAAATTAAACTAAATCCTTTTAATGTGCAACAACGAGATTGCTGCTATTAATCCTTGGTTTTTAATGAGGCACTAACACTGCACTGTTAGACACGACTTTAAATCACTACTCTTTCTCTTGAACAGCTGGGAAACGTGACTATGCTTGGTCCCTGTTAGAGGGTATTCCTTTTGCTTTTCTGTTTTGTTTTCCAGCTTCACATTTTAGCTTTAATTTCTACATCTCCTTTATCCCATCAAGGTAGTTATTAAGCCCTTAGTTTGGAGGAAGAAGACAGGATACAGAGCTAACATCAGGTGACAGACACTTGCTAGTTTGCCCTTAGTGGATACAGCATTTAATTTCCTAATAAGAAAAACAAAATCACTTTACCTGGAAAACCTAGAGGTTGCACATCAAAAATGAGGGCAGGGGAGGCAGAACGACTTGATTCAGATATCACATAAAAGAAAGTGATTATTTTAAAGAAGAAAGATAAACAGGATGAAATGAGAATAAAAAGGAGGGAGCACACGTGCATGAGAGAATGAATCAAACACAGTATTGTTACCTAAATAAAATAAAAGGATTCCTCAAACCACAGTATCTTGTCAGTTCAAAAGTCCTTATAACCAGGTGTTTGGGGTTTTTTTTGTTACTTTTATTGCCACAAAACAAGGTTTGGTTTGCACCTAAGTTAGTGTTTCTACATTTCACTACTTTTCAGCTTCTCCAGTAATACCTCTCTCCAGAAACATCTGAACATAGAGGTTAATAGGCAGAGACTTTTTTTGAAGAGACAAAGAGTATATTTATGTATTTGTTTCAAATACACTATAGAAGTAAGAACTATCATGCTATCATCAGGAAGAAAATTATGCCAAAAAAACCCAAAAAACAAAACAACAAAAAACCACCCTAACTGTGCATTTAGCCCTAAATCTTTACTGCCAGTACCTCAGAAATATCAGGATGTTTTCCTCAAGAACAGCTTTGAAAAAATGCCTCTATAATCACTTCAAGTAGCAATGGACTTAAAAACAAACAAACAAACAAACAAACAAACAAACACCTTATACTTTGGCTTATTGAAACTAAGTCTGAGAAGGAAAACTCTTTCTCTTAGTCACTAAACAAAAGGATGCGAGTTTAAATTCATCACCACTTTTTCAGGAAAAAGACTAGATGGAGACAAAAGTGGAATTCACCAAAACACAAAGCAGTCACGGCAGCCGGAAAGCATTCCCTCCTCTGCAGGGACATTCTCGCTACAGCGTTCAGCAACACGTCAAAGAAAAACTCCGCAGCCCGCTATGTAAACTGGAAATATCAGCAAGCAGAATAACATTTAGGGTATCACACTCTATTTGTGAAAGGGATTACAGCGTGTATTTTCACAGATATTTCCCAAGGTAAACGCATTTCCAGGATAAAGCTAACAAAACAATTTTCCTAAAATGAGGAAAAAAAAAAAAAAAGATAAAGAAATGTCTACCAATATCAAAAGATTCTTGGATGGTGATAGTATGAACACCTTAGCAGCAGCTTTGAAGGAGACAATTCACGATCACATTGGAAAGGAAGTCCAGGCTCAAGTAATTACCTTAGCGTATTACAATTAACTAATAGGGAGGTTAATTGAGACTAAAGCTGCTGCATTGATTTGGCTCTATCAATAACTGATATGGGGCACTTTTTATTCTGTTTATCCCAAGGATTTTTTTAGCCATTTACCTTTTCAATCTCCTAGAAGGTACTGTATTAATATTGTAAAGAAGGGGAATCAGAATTACAGCTTGCACAGAATCCAATCATATTTGACACTGATCATTATTATTCTGATGCTTTGGAAAAGCCTGTAGAGTGGGAAAAGTCAGAGCTGCATTTTTGGAGCCACTAGCTTTGCACTACAACTTGGGTTCCTCCTCCCCTCCCATCGCACTTTTTCTAAGGCAAAGGATAGATTTTATCAAAATGGGGTGACAAATTTGATAGCTACTGAAGTAGCTTATTAGTGTCTATGAAAGTTATGCTCACAAATCAAGGCAGAATGAGGGCCAGACATTTAAGAATGCTGACAAATATTTCTTTTTTTTCTAGTTTGTTGACATCCATAGGGAGTCTTACCTTGATTTCAACTGGCTTTGAGTCAGGGCCTTATCTTAAAGATAACAGACCCTTTATTAAGGAAATATTGTACTTCCAATCTACTCTGTAGATGATGTGCACACGATGCCAGAACTCTGGCATATATTGCTTCATTGGGATCAGAAGGAGGGAAGAAGGAAGACTGCAAAGGAAAAGCAGTTGTTTTCTTTTGTTTTATAATCTTTACAAAGATTTTTTTGAGCGTGAACTTTGCCAGTTCTTCAACTGAGAACACAAACCTAGAAAATAAAATGTTTAAAAAGCTCTAAATATTAAAAAAAAAAGTAGCAAAATTAGAAACCTCATTTCTACAGTGTGAGAATCACGTAAGCATACCTAATGAGCCAGGGCTGACAGTGAGATTTGACATTCCCTATAGAAAAAACTGATCCTTCACACAATGTGCTCCTCACATTGCGTTTCAAGGAACACAGTATTTGTACTGGTATTACCACTCAGGAGGTATTCGGTACTCATGCAGAATCCAACAGCACTGGCAGCTTGTCAGCAAGGAGAAAATCTTTCAGAGGCATTAGTCTGCAAGACCCTTTCAAAAATCGTGTTCTGAGTCTGGGAAGGACCAAAATCTGCTCTGCATATAGGCGTAATTAGAGACAGCTTTCACCGATAAATACCAAGGGGACCCCAGATGAGATAATGAGTGAGGATTTGGGCCATCTGCCCTTTCTGCTGTCCTCGATTCATCACCTCTGCCCCAGCCAAACCTTCGCCGGGGCCCCGATCGCTAAGCCAAAGGGCGAGCTCCTCTGCAGAGCTTACTGCAGCTTTGCCTCCAACAAACTGCACGTGGTTACATCTGGGAAACAGTCTGCTCTGCTAAAGCTTATGGTCACCTTGTTGAAAAAACATTTACATCTAGCTCACCTGAACTTAGTTCTGCCACATATTAAAACTAAGCAAGGAGCTGGAGGTGCAACAGAGAGAGGAATGGGAGAAGGAAGAAACAACATAAATCCAAGTTTACCATAACATTTCATATCTGCTTCTTATATTTTAACTGAGATCCCTGTTTGCATGATTGAACAGCACCAAGAAACTGAAATAGCATAAAAAACTCAGAACCTCCAATAAAAGGTTTTTTTTAGATGCACAGGTGTAATAAATGAATGATGTTATCCATCAACAGCATCTCCAGAAATAATCTTGTGCCAATGCAGCAGCTATAGCAAAAAAGGAAAAACTTATGAAACAAACATTAGCAAAACAATGTATTAATCTAAAGGGTGATAAACAAAATACCAGAGTCCCATGCACCAAGACTAGGTTATTTTCTGTTAGTTAACGCCAGTCTAAATGCAGGTACGCGTATTCATAAATAAATGTATTAAAAAAAGCTAACTAAAGCCATGAAAATGATTTTTGCCTCTGACTTTCAAAGGACTGTTAGAAAAAGAAGGAAAGACAGTATCTCCTTAAACACTGAAGTCTCTTCACATATGGCTCCATAGGATCAATACTTCCTAGCTCTGTGTGCATACTTCTTAATTTATTTTTTAATCCTGGCTAATATTTTTACCTTGTACTAAGCCAACTATATTTTAGTTTTTCCTCTCTCTTATTCTGAGCAACTTGCTAACAGATATTTAAGAAGTATAATTTTATATAGTGATTTCAAAACAAATATACAGACCACTAGGAATTAATCTCCATTTCCTGATGGGAGGGGGAAAGGAAAGAAATCATTAACTTCATAGAGAATATTGTTTTGCAATACAATGCAAAACAGTTACTTTATGCATTAAAATCTCTGCACAACAATGTCTATGGATTTTTTTTTTTTAAGCAGCACTTGCTCTATTCCAAACTAGCCACTAGTTTTCTGGTACTGAAGAATGCTATAATCTAAAGGCAATGAAATGGAGAAGCAAAGAGGTCAACAGCCTGAGCACCCTTGAACAAAAGTTCCCTTGGAGATGTCAGCTGCAATCTCATTTGTTTCCTCTAACACTTTCAGGTCCCCCTGCTCCTTTCTTTAAAGCTCCTAACTCAGTGGCTGACAAATGATCACTTTAAAAATCTCTGTACAGGAATAACCAAGTCTGGGTACGTCCACTGAAGATCACCAAGCTCTCCCCAATTAGCATTGGGGCTAGATTTTGTAAAACTGTTTCCGGACAGACACAGACACACACACACACTTTGCACCATGAGCTTCTCAAAATTAAACCAATCTGAATTCTCATATGCAGTATCTTCTATTCCTGAAAACTTTGAAGTCAGCTGGACTATTCTGGACTAGGTATCAAGGGAAATGCATGCATAATTTATTCTTTCTTTCCTGCTCTATTTTTTTCAGAATCTTAGAAAGTCCAAAAGTACACTGTCTTTTCCACATCCAGACTTGAAACTGTGTGCTGAGAGCAAGTTTCCTGACAGAAGGGAACTTCTGCCCTTTTCCCAGGGCAGAAAGTCAGGAGAAGAAATGCAAATGGAGGTATGGCAAAGACAGTTCACAGGAAAGGAGAAGAGACTTGTGGAGGTGAGATAAAGAAAGGAAACCTCTTCCTCCCCTCCCAGAATGAACTGGGAAAGGCCCTTTTCTTCCCTGATGTGACTTTCCCTAAGGCTTTTGTTTTGTTTTATTTTTTTAAGTTTTCTTCCCCTCCGCAAGATTTTTTGAGGAGTGCAAGAGCTGGAGACAAGGTCTCAAAGAGAGAGTACCATCTTCAACTGCTCCAGAAAAAAACCAGCAGCAAAACACATGAGGCGCGGGGTTGGGGAAGAGCCTCCACTGGTGAGGCAGCTCTGAATATACAACCCCTTCCTGCACACATGGGCATCCCTGAAGGCAGAAGCAAGCTCCGCCACTGCCATTCGTCCAATGCCTCACAAGTGTTCAGTCCTCTAAATCTTTTTCTTCTGGGCATAGGACAAATCAGCTGGCACACCAAGCTCTCAACACCTAAACATGGGGCTGGCTGTTTAAACTTTCCTTTTTGGATAACATTGTGAGTTCAAAATTATTATAATAAGCATCATAACAGACCAGGAATCTCTAAGATATCCATTTTTCAACAACAAAAGCTATCATCTGATCACAGGACATTTGTGATTTTATGAAAGATACTCTTTCCTTCTGCTAAATAGGGGCACATACCATAGATTTTGGAAAGCATTAACCTCAGCAACAGAAAGAATTCATAATTAACATGCCTGCTGTATGTTAAGAAAAATATCAAAACATTTAAAGAAATTTGGCTCCTCAGAAGATGCTAACTGCCCTTTAGGAAGATCTCTTTTAAATGCAGAGATGGGTATGCAACAACAGAAGAGTACACTTTGGCAAAGCTGCTGTTAGACTGCACTATTGCCTCCTCACCTCTTCAAACCACTGGAACAGACAGAGACAGCTTGTTATTCATGATATGTTAACACAACTGTGACAATAAATGGCCTCCTAGGCAGCACCAATGTGCTAGAGAAAATAACAGGATCCTGACATACTACCAACTCAGGAAAGAGCCTTATTCTCATGTTCATTCTCCTGCCCGTCAGGTGCCCTCAGAGCCAGACTGAGGTGATGATCCAGGAGGACTGCAATGGAGGGACACACATCAGCACTCCCAGTCTGTGAAGAAACAGAGCACAGGCACACCAGTCTTTCTGTTTTACTCTGGTCAAAGCAGCTAGTGATAACTGCAACAGCAGCGCTTTCCAGCTCCTGCAACTCTGTGCAAGCTACTCATGTAACTACATATCTTGCATTACCACACCTCTAACATTAAATAAGCAGCAAGACATATACCACTACCACCCTTCCTGATGAAACCAGGCTTTTATATATATATATATATATATAGTGAGTTCACATATATATATATATAAAATATATCACTGTAGGAGTTATCACTTGTGCTGCTTTCAAGGTAGTAAAAGATGGATGCTTAGAAATATGTGATTCTGTATATTCAACAGTTTATTGGTTATATCATGTAAACGAGCCCAGGAAATTTGATCTTCTCACTTTTGAAGGCATCCCAGCTGGGGTCTTCCCTTCCCAGCTTATCTATCATCCATCCAGGCAACAGTGTGTGGTCACAGAAGTGCACAATAAATGCTAATGCACTTATCAAGGAATTCCCCTCTGCTCTTCTGCAGACAAGAAATGCAGGAAATAGTACAGAAAAGGCACACAGTAAGCCACATTAACCAGCTTCAAAGCTGTTCAACTTGTGTGGCTGCTTGCATTCAGGAGAAAGAACACACCACTTTTTCCCTCGCAAGGGCTGCTTTTCCTTCAGCAGTTTGCCAAGCGATTGCCTTCTAGTGTCTATGCTTAATCCTACAGATGCCTTTCTTTGGAGTTGTTGCCATTCTGTGAAGAATTAGTTCTGCTTAATAGCCCAACTGTTGCACGGGGAACATCCAGCACAGTTTTGCGCTTTGCAACATGAAGAGAAGGATCAGAACACAAGCAGGGCTGTGCAACAAAAGCCAAGTCCCTTCACAACTATGCTAATTTGGCATCAAAAAAAAAAATCCCCAAAGAAAAACAGTAGTTGAAAATTAAAAATTGACTGCTATGACTTAAAGGTTCCCTGAAAGAAGAACCCAAAAAAAGAACAAGGAAACCTAAGTGAGAATCACTGGGTGAAACAAAAAGGCAATTTCAGCACTAGGCAACAAGGACCTCCAGGGCTGCAAGCTCGGAAGCTGCCTCGTTCTGATCAATGAATTTCATGCAGATGCCAGCCGAAGGGCAAGACCTCTAGTTATCAGTTATGTACCTTTAAAAATAAATAAATGCTATTCCTGGCCCCCCCCCCCAAAAAAATAATCACACAAGGTTCTCTAAGTAGAGCGTAATGCCCGCTTTTCACATCACCCTGCCTAGCTCATCAATCAGGGAGAGCATGGCGGAGAGCATCCCCGGACAGAGGGGGCCCCACACATTCCTGCGCCGCCGTGCCGGCCCTCACATCTGGGGGGAGGCGGAGGAAGAGGCTTCATTCCTTACAGTGGCAAACTGACACCATCCGCGTATGAATGAGTGTAAGCTGATACCATGGTGTTTTAAGTCTTCAGACAGGCAGAAACACTATCCCTGAGAGATATGAGCACTGTCTATTTCTTACAGCACTTCAGAATCAGTGTTCTGGGATGAAACACACGATTTCGCTGCAAAATGCAGGGGAGAGACGCTGGGAATTCAAGCCCTTCTGCCCCCTCTCTCCAAAAGTCAACACTGCTGCTTTCCCTTGGGGAAAGGAAAGAAGAGATGCCTCCACATTCAAGGGCCAAATGCCTTTAAGTCATTTCCCTGTTGCCAAATGCCCCCCTACCATAGTCCACTGCCCCCGGTAATGCTCTTTCTACACTGTGTAGCAGCTAACAGCAAAATTCTGAACATCCGAAAGTTCAGGAGCAGCATGGGGAAAGCAGAAATAAGCTTCACACAAGAAAGCAAGTAACAGAAGTATTTTTCAGTGTTGCTTATGTATTGAAAACTGTGTAAATCCTCTAATTAAATGTTTATCTGCAAAATTTCTGGGGGTAGAGGGGTGTTTATAATTCTTGCAATTTTTGTATAAAGCAAATCAGTGATGTGCCTTCCAGATGAAAAAACACATATTCCCTTCAATGTTATGGAAATCCCTGAATTTTTTCCCCAAGTATCTTTCTCGCACCCTGTAACATGTCTGGAAAATGACCTGCAAATTTATTCTGAATGCACCATGAAAGTCCCCATACCAAAGGAAAATAGAAGAAACTAAAAAAAAAAAAATTGTCTTCAAAAAAAAGGCCTCATTTTCAAGCAAACCCCATTATTTTGGGCTGCTAGCCACAGTTGATGACTGCTGGGGGAAAAGGGGGGCACAGCAGGTGGATTTCCAGTTTGCCCAGTCACAGTGCCAGTAGCTGTGTTCTGCTATGTAGGTAACGCACCTGGTTAATAGATTACTTAGATATTCTAATACACAACAAAAAAACAAACAGCCATTTTTATTCTGCGATTTTATTGTAAGGAAAAATCTGCAGCACAATTGAACCCCCTACAAATCAAGTCTGATCATGTCTAATGAAAGATTTCTGTCATTTTCCTTTTCCTTGATTTTTAAAGCCTTGCTAATTATCTCCAAATCAATGCCTTGAACTGAAGCCACCAGGAAGGTCCCCAGGTAGCGCTGCCTGGAGCAGAGAGATGCCAGTATCTCCAGACTGAACCGAACACGTTCTGACAGAGGGGACTGATACCTGCAGACAAGAAATACCTGGGAAATGCAACTTCAGACATGAACACAAGATCACCAAGCCTCCGTGAAAGAATATGTGCAAGTGGTAAAGGAGGCCAATTTGACAGATGTTGTACTTATCCCAGATTTCTGACACACACATAGAAGCATATCGTAATGGAGAAGAGTTAAGCAAGGTTAGATTATCTCAGAGTTGCTTCCTCCCTTGTGCTCTTAAGATAGTTAAGCCACTCATTTATCTCAACAAATACAAAATTCTCCCTTTTCCCCTCAAAAAGCGGGAGAGAAAGGATTACAGTAGACCAAGTCACTCTGCATTTTCTTCTAAATTACGCGCTGGTACTTCAACCAGCAGAAGTGTAACACCTTGGCCTGCAGCCAGTCAGAAATCCCTCATAATGCGTTCAATAAGCCAAATCAAAACAATACATAGTTTATATGAGTGGGGTAAAGAAACTTGAAGGTCATATTTCATCTGCTGCAGCTCATCATGTTCGTTCAAACAGAGGCAGAAGGTTAACTGGCGGGATCTGCTCTTTAATGCCTGTTATTTCCAGTGGAAGGAGCCAAGCAACGAGGCTTTTTTCCCCTCGGTTCTTTAGGAAGAGGATCAGGAAAAGGATCTCAGCATGGAGGGAAGCCAGCCCAGCTGAAGGGAAGAGGAGGAGGGTTTTTTCGGGTGCATTTGTTGTAAAATTACAAACATGATTCAAGTTTTATATAGCAACACCTCCCTCTCTTAAAAAAGGGATCCTACAACAGCATTAGAAAAATGGACAGACGGCACTCCTGTGCATCTGGAAAATGCTGGATTTATACAAAAAACTGTTGTTTATCAGGTGCAAATGGGGACTGGATGGAGGAAGATCCTAGGGTCTGTCCTCGGCTTTGCTGCTGCCTGTGTCATCTGTAGAAAGTAATTTATCAGCCTGATCCCGCAGAATTTATTCTCTTCTCAGTTTTCTCCACAGTAAATAGAGGTAACGCACTAACCTTCTTTCACTTCCTCCAGGCTTCTCTGGATGGCCTGTCACCATAGACATGATAGGTATTAGGAGCGTCAATATTTATATTCTGTATCTTTTAAAATTAAGTGTTAGATTAATAGAAATGAATGTTCTTAACCCTGTCCTATCAGCTAATCACAAAAAAATGATGGATTTGTTGGCAAAAAACTCTGCCAGTGGGGAGAACAAGTCCCAGGGAGGGGGGACCGCTGGTGCCGCACACCCCGCGAGCCCCCTCGCGCCGCGGGCACTGCCGCGCTCCGTCCCTCTCCACGCGCACCGCGCCGCCCCGACACACGAAGCCTCTCCCTCGGCCGAAGGCCGCATTAAAGCGGAGCAACACAGGAGCTCCCCTGGCCCTGAGGCATCCGCTGAGCTGCGTGACGCTGCCCTTCCCTCTCGGGGGACCAGCGACGCCCCGGCGGGAGAGGGCGGCTCGGGGCGGCGACGCCAACCCGCCGCCGGGCCAGGCCGGGGCAGCCAGGCCGGGGCAGCCGGGCCGGGCCGGGGCAGCCAGGCCGGGGCAGCGGCAGCCACGGGGCACAGAGCCGCGGCCCCAGAAGCCACCCCCCACCCTGGAAACCGGCCCCACCGGGCATTTAAGGTCCCCCAGCTATTCTGCGGCAGCGATACTCGTCCGGGTGGTCGCCGTCCCTGCCCGCCACGCGTCCCCCAGGCGAGGCGGCTTGCGTAGGTAAGCGCACGACTGACTGTGGTGGCAGCTGAACCGTGAGGAAAGGACCGGTTAAAGCTACATCAGCAGCAGCAGAAACCCACAAGTCCCATCCACGCACGAGCCTCAACCACAGCCCGGAGCCTGAAGCAACCGTGCAAGTCGTTAGCGCCGTGCTAACGTGGTGTCCTAAGCCAGCTTACACCGCAATGAACACCACCACCAGCGGGTTGAGAAATCTTACAAACCATATATTCACTGGTCAGTAAACCTGGATCTACACCTTGCTGATAATTTTATAACACAATTCAGTGATAAGAGGATTATTAAAGCTATTGCTAAATACGTGCTTAGATGCCAGTCCATGTTTTAGCCAAATAAAACAGTTCAGACAAACTTCTAACTAACTTGTCTTATAAGCTGTCACAGTGGCCCGTTTCGTCACGAGTCTCTTCCTGACCCCTGCCTATGCAAACTCTGATACTTTCAAGCATCTGTTGAATGACATTATTTCATTTTGTGTTGCATTACATGCACCTTAGATAAAAGAAGATAGCCCCAAAACTTCCCCACTCATGCAGTATACGGTGTATTCACCTCTTACATACACACACAATTAAAGTGGTAAATCTGAATGCTCAGAATTTCGGAAACTGGAGAAATAAAGTTCTGTACCTTCACTTGCCCGGGGCAGACACGTGCTCTAGGCAGCAATCCAGCAGCATGATTCCCCACTATTCACGGCACCAAATGAACGGTGCTCATGCAGTGAGCATCCATTCGATATTTTCTTTTCCCTCCTCTGGTGAGCGTGTGGCCTCGTTCCTTATTTACTGCACTCTGCCAAGCATTGCCCCAAAGGCAGAGTTATTAACTTCCCTCCGGACTGTTCTGTCAGGCCCTGCACTATAGTTCTTCACAGATGTTAATGCATTTACTTTCACGACACCTCGAGGAGGTGAGGATCTGTTATTATTTCAATTTTACTGTTGGGTATGGACAAACGGTGGGATGATGGCCCAAAATATTAACTAATTTTGGTGTCTGGGAGATGGGCTGCTCCAACGAGCACGCCCCAGTCTGCCATTTCTCGAGCCAGACCGTGCTGGCCTCCTGGTCCTCTCCTATCCCCATCTCCTTGTACCCGTTGCAATTTCCAAACTTCGCCAGCCCTAGGCATCACTCCACAGGTTCTTCCTCAGTTCTAGTCTCTTCCCACTGACGTGTTTCTCTTCCCCTTCCTGACCTCTAGACACATTAGACCCCTCACACCTCCACCTCGCTGGCTTCCCATCTCAAACTTCCTCTCCAGGTAATTAGACCATTGGTTTCACTTACTTCAGCTTTCTATCCCAGCTGGTTTCTCCAGGCAGTGTTAAATCACACTTCAGCTCCTCATTAATTCAGAACAAGAAAAAAGGCAAGGCCACAGTGGCCTAGGACAGCTTAGAGGGAAAGCCCAGCTCAGCCTTCAGAGACAACACACTCAGCACAAATGGCATCTTCTGTCACTCCAGCAAGTCAAGCTGAGTAAGTCTACCCTGAACATGTGCAAAATCAAGCTTTTTCCTCAAAATTTATAGAACAAATTTGGAAATATATGAAGAGGGACAGATACTGCCATGAAATTTTTTTTTTCCAAATAGTTAACATGCCAGAAAGTTAGCAACGGCAGTCTCGCGATATAAATATTTGGTAAATTTAACAGCAGACAGTGCCACCAGTCCCCCCTCGAATAAGATCATCACTTGCAAAAAACAACAAACCAGAAAAAGTGATCACTAGTATTTTTTGCAAGATTTTTTGCATGATTAAAAGCGTCAACAGGCTTCATCTCTACTATGTAAAAATAAAGTTTTGCAGCCAACTTTCTTTTGGGGGGGAGGGGAAGAAGTTTTTTTTTTTTATATAACTCATTAAAAAAAAAAAAAAGTTGCAGGGCCAGGCCATGCTAACAACTCAAAACTATTTCACTTTATACGGCACAGACATTTTCATGATTTTTAAAATTAAAATAACACCTCACTGAAGTTACAAAAAACAGTCGACATGTCAGACCTTCACATTTCTGTTTCTTGAGACAGTCAGAGCTCATCTAACTGTTAGTAGTTCCAAAACCTGAAGACAAGCTCTCCCAGATTGCACCAAATCCCCACCACTGCCGCTTACCTCCAGCCCACTCTTCTCGCACTTGTCCGGTCACAGAGGGAGCCAGTTCAGCTCCCCACACCTAACCAGGTTAGCCAGGTAGCCAAAAAAGTATGGTTCCTGACAGGGTTAGCAAACAGATGAGCACCACTGACTGCACAAGGGATGTGACGTTTACTACATCCTATTCTTCACTTTCAGAACTACAAAACTAGTGTCTGCCACATTATGGTTAAAGCATAATTTATTATACTCTTTTTGCAAGCACTTGGGCTGATTAAACTTCTTTATATTCCATTGCAGTTTCTTTTTTTAATAGCTTCATGATTATGTCACCAGTAGATTTTCATATACAGTCCATACCCCAAATCCCACAGCCTAACACTAATGGAAAGAATTAAAGTAAATGTCAATCTTTTAAAGGCTCACTTAAATGCAAGGCACAGGTTTTGAACGTGTTTCATTCTCTCAGAAGGATCTACCTCCAATATTACCTCTGGTGCACAATGTGTAATATTTCTTTATGTGGCTCAAAAAGAAAAAAAAACCTGTCTCTAAACTGAAGTGAAATGAAATTCTTCATTAGAAATGTTTATTACATTCTTAAGATGGACTATTTTCAATAAAATCTATGACCATAGGAAAGCCTAATATATTATTTTGTATCTCTCAATGATGACTATCAGCAGATTAAATACTCCTCCTTTGTGCAGAGAAATAGTTCCCTACAATTAATTTATGATAGATAAGTATAGGGTTTTTTTTTTTTAGTGTGGACATGCTTTGGGGGTGTTTTTGTTTGTTTGTTTTTCTTTTGAAGTCATACAATCCCAGTAATTCTATACATGGGAGGGGGAAAAAAAAAAAGCACTGTGTAGATTTTAGGGATTCACCATCTGAAAGCTTTTATTCTTCCACAGTGAAGGAAAGTTATGACCTTTGACATGTGGCTATGGTGCCAAAGAAACTGCTCATAAATGTGTGTCAGTAAAGAAGCAGAAATCAATAAATTCATTTAATCTAGTGAACTATTATGTAGCGGGACACAATATATTTTAAAGAGCCAACTGTTCTTTCTTGCAAAAGAACATTTTTCTTATGGGTTTTTGGATACTCCAGTTTTGGAAGGTTTTAAAATCTGAACATTATCTTTGGCCCACTAATAATCATTTTAGTTGTTTATGTTACAAATCACCAGTACTTTCATGCCCAGTCTGAAAGATCCCCAGTACCGCTGGATTCAGGTAGCATACAGGAACACCAGCAGGTGGGCAGATATGTTATTAAGCCTCCACCGTCATTAGAGACGGCTACCCACAAGAATGAAACACAGGCAGGTGTTATAAGTGCATGTTTTTCCATGGGTGCTCAAGAGCAGGATGAATGAGATATTGTCCATCATTCCTAACATACTAATTTTAAAAGACCAAATGAATCACTACTCTACAACAAATATCGCAAAGTCTTTCAGCAAAGCATTTGGTCACCTACCGTATCATTTTATGTCAATCAGCAATAAGCAATATCAGGTAAAGATGATGACCAATAACAATTAGGATGCAAAGCCACGTGCTAGGAACATCACAAAGCTCCCATGAATATTAGCAAGAAATCCACAGTCAGTTTCTTGTTCACTGTATCAATACCTGTCTTCTCTGGTGTTCAGTGTATCCAAGAATTCCAAACATTAGAAAACATAATCACTGCTAGAAATAAGGTTCACACCCTAAGAAAAAGAAGTTATTAACTGGATTAAAAAAAATTTTCTACCAATGACAAACAAAAACAAACCAAAAAAATCCCCATACCCAAGTATGTCTCCTTTTCTTAAACAAATAAATATGTCTCCTTTTTTTAAGCAAACAAAACATTAAGTTTGAGAACACAGGGTAACGCACCAGCATACAAACTCAAACATACGGGCTGCACTGGCCACGGTGCATGGAGCACTACAGATCAGTATTATGCCCACTTTTACAGCAGTGTGGTTATGCGATACAACTGAGCTGCCTTCCTGGCACAGACTGGCCAAATTAATAAGAGCAGTATCCACTTTCAACCTCTGTTGAAGATCAATGACAAATCTGCTTGCAAACTGTGGGCCACAGGGCTGTTTGCATAAACGAGCATTAAAAGGCAGAAGAAAAAAGAGCTGGTCGTATGCTCATTGACGCTTTTGGGAGTGGGGGGAGGTGGGAAGGAAGTTTCACCCTTGTAATTTGGGACACACTACGTACAAAGTTTCTCTCTCCTCAGGCAAAATGACGGAGTCGTGCCAGAACTCCCAGAGACTCTTTCCAGTTAACATCAATTTGCCGGATGTCACAGACAACTTTAATGAACAAAATGATAAATGTCTGTCAATGGCTTCATAAAGTCAATGAATTCTAGTTACAAAGAGCATACATAATGCACAGCTCTGCCTGAGGCACATGTTACAGTTATTAAAGGTTTACCAGAGACCTTGATGTGGAGAGTGAAATGGTAATTTAACAACTTACACTAGTTAATCTACTGATAAATTACCTAATAATTACTAATATATTGAAGATCATAAGAGCAAAAGTAAGCAAAAAAGTTATTTACAACTCTTTTCAATGTTCAAAGACCCCGAGTTTGATTTTGAAACTTCTTTGAAAAGAAAATGGCTTGATAACTTCCAGTTGTAACAAGATGTAAAACAAAAAACAATACTGGGTAACATCAAGCCCTTTTTAATGTATAATGCAAGGGCTATCAAAACAGCTTTCCCTTAATCATAATTATTATCGGATTCTGAAACAACAGCCAGACCACTTGAGCAAGATGTTACACTGCTGTCCAATCATTTTTACCTAATCTAAATTTGGGGTCAAAAGTGACCTCGAAATATCTTATGACACTTCCCTCCTCAGCCACAGCTGTGAAAATAAGCTCCCCTGGTAAACAGGACCTCCTTCCAGTCACTAAACATAATGAATGAATAAGAAGGGGGGGCTACTAGGAACAGTTTTGAAAATCCAGAGCAAGAATATACCATATGAGAGATTTAATTTGTAAAGAGAAAAAGAAAAAAACTGACTACATGCAGCAGAAACAACATGCACCTGACATGAAAACTAGGAGCACGTGGGAACATTGGAAAGGACACAAGCAAAGAGGGATTATGAACATAAGACTGATCAGCAAATAAACAATGAGCTTTTCCATTTGGTACTCCTTCCTCTGCAAGTTATTTTAAGGTGCCCAGGAAGCGAGTGTCTCATGATACCGCTGAAAAGAACTGACCATCCCACTCTAGCAGACCAACGGATAGCCTTAAAGAGTTTGGGGGGAGAGAAGAAAGCTGACTGTCGCTACTTCACATGAGAAACTCGTGCTGCAGAGGCTGACGAGAGATAGAAGAGAAAGTTATTTTTCTCATCTGATTTTCTCGTGTTGTCTTTAATCTGACAAGACTCAAAGGAGAGCCAAAAATCAAAATCCAAAACCCTCTTGACTGGAAGATTCAGAAAGATCTTTGGTGCAACACAAGATTCAGAAAGCGAGCCATGTATATCTATCAGGACAGCTAAAGCAGATTACATATTACAATGCGGTAAAATCCTATCGATCAGTTAAAAAATCCAACCTTTTCTCTCCTTTTATAATTCTATCAATTTACCAGTGATAGTGTTAAGACTTGGGGGTTTTGCACACAAGAAATTTGGCTCGAATGAAATGAGAACAAACGATGCCATCAATCAGCGTGCCCGGGAATCTCAACTGAAGTCACAGAGTTGCTTCTGTTCACAGAATCCCATTCAGTTTCCATCATTCATGCATCCACGTATGTGAGATATACATCACAAGCCGTGAAGACTTAGTTTAACTGCCCCCTAGCTATGTACTAGAAGAACACCAGATGACACATTCAATGCTTGTAATAACTTTTGCATACCCCTCACCCTTGGTCAATCAGGCTGATTATTTCTTTCAAAGCTGTCTCTCATACCCAAATCACTTCAGAAGGGAACTACCACACCTAAGATCTAAAGAGCAAATTCCCGTTACACGTACTTCTTGCATAACGTAAAGCACTGCTATCATGAAGATCAAAAGCAGAATTTTAGCATGCTCTAGAACAAGACAACTATGTTTGTGTACTAGGTAAGAATTGCTCCTTTTGCAGCAATATACCACTTAGTGTAGCCTGTAATTAGAGATAAACTCTTCCCTCCTTTCTGAAGTATTTCATTCAGGCCTTCTGAAGTTGTGATTCAGAAAAGCATGCCGATTTTGGACACAACTTTAAAGTTGCGCAGAATGGAATCTGCTGCCCATTCCAACACCTACTGAAGTGTGCGCTTGACAAAGATATTTCCCATCTGAATACAAATTTAGTGAAATGCAGTGTTTTGAGACCAGACCCATCCCACCAGTCCCATCACACTGGCCTGTATGTAAAAAGTTTTCTTCATAAGACTCTATAGATAGGAAAAGCATGTCAAAGATCCTCTCTGTAGTTAGGTTTGTGCTTTCCACAACAACTTTCTGTCATAATTCAGAAGCAAAAAAATCCTATTCCTTGTTGTCCAGGAGAATCTTACCAGGGCTCTCATGGGAATCACCATGTTCAAGCATAGCTCTTTTCAAAGGCTGGACAGTTAATTTGTCCAGTATTCTTCCACTATTACAAAAAATTAGTAAAATAGAGGTTAAGCATAACTGTAAAGTCTGGAGAGGAAAAGTGCTGATCACTATGCCTACAGAAGGGTCTGCTGAGATTTTTTCTTCTACTGACTTAATGAGCAGATGGCTCAACTGTATTTTCTCATGCAGCAATGTCCCTTCAAAAATGGCCATCGAGAAAGTTGCTTAGTGTCTACTGAACTATCCAAAGGCAGGACTTCCACACTTGCACATTATAAATCATTTGTGCACATATTTGTAAAACAGAAGTCTTAGCTCCATCACCTGCTCTTTGATTTTTCAGTTTTCCAAGTTATTGTTAAGGGTGGTGGGGTTTTTTGGGGGGGTGGAGAAAAAGATTCTTTGGTCTATGTTACACAAGGTCAAATTAGATGACCTAGTTGTTTCTTATGCATGCTCATTGTTTTAAGCCAATCCCTAGATTTAGTGTCAGGAAGGACTATCTTCCCAGCTGGAAACATTATGGTTGTATTTGTTTTCTACTTTCCTTTCATTTCTCAAGATCACCTGAGACAAACAAATTCCCCACAACCACAGAGGTGTAAGACAGGGATGGTCCCTCGCTCCTTCATGCTCTTTCCTGCATTAACCATGGCAAGACTGGGGCAGCAAGTGCACCACATGCCCTGGGACCCCCACAAGTCTCCATGTTCATGACTGCAGGAAACTCAACGTACTGACGTTTTACCCTTTTTTTAGTTCTATAATGAAAGTTCTTGTCTGTTCTCAATTCTGCTGGAACTTCGCAATCAGCACATCACTCATTTCCATTTATTCTATATTCCACAAGTCATTTCTTTCCTCAAGACATTGCTTACTTGCAGAAACAAGCTTGTAAGATCATTTTTGTATAACTTAGGGCAACAAGTGTTCTCACTGCTTCAGTCAGAAGAGGAAATCAGCTTATACAGCTGCAAACCTGAGGACCAAGGTTACAAAAGATTAAATAACAGCACTCCTTGCTGGTTTTCCCCCTCCCCAGTACCGAGTCACTCATCCCCAATAACCCTTCCAAAAAGTGTCAGGTAGCATCCTGGTACTTTACAACTTTTGCTTCAAATTAATGATAAAATTCCGGTAACATTTGGCATTAGATATAAGGCTTGTTTTCACCATTCCCCCATCTTCTGTAACGTTTATTTTCAGTATTTCATTTCTCATATTGCTCTCACTCAAGTAAACGAGAAAGTCCTTACTGAACAGTATCAAAGTTGCTACAATAAATGACTGGGGCTAAAAGTGAATATTACTTCCTCAACAGTTTAGCTACTGGAAAACTTACAGACAGAGTTCTCCATCAGCCAGACTCAGATCTGTGCGATCCCCTGACCTCGGCAGGAGTTTTAAAAGCCTTTTAGTGCAACAGCAGCACCAAAAGACTCAGTCACCCTGAAATCTCTTCCCTGTAAAATATGAACATTGCAAATTCTGTCATTTTGGGGTTACAGTAATGAGAAGAATCAAAGGGAACTTCCACAGCATGTGGCAGGCCTCGGTGCACCTGGAGGGGCGCGACATCTAGAACGTGCTCCCCCACGCTGCAGACGCGTCCGAAACCGCCTGCCAGCAGCCCAGCAGAAACAGGCAACCAAGAAACAAGCATCTCGGGACAGGGCCTCAGGATGATAATTGTATTATCCAGATGTCACTTAGTTTATTTTGCCTTCGTGAATGTTCACATTGTTAAAAAGAAAAGGGGTAAAACCTCACAAAGAAAAAGGCACTTCCCCTCCCCTGAGGAGATCAAATTCTATTTCATTGAAAAAAACCCCCACAGAATTAGCTTTTGAGTTGGGAAACATCAAAATAACAAAAGCAGTAAAGAAAATCTCTTTGTCTAGTACTGCTTATTTACATTTTCCTCCAACATATAAGGAAGGCCACCTCCCTCTGAATCTTTTATATATAGAAAAAACAAAACATAAAAGGATGTTATGAAAATTTCATTAATTAAATCATAGATAAACCCTCCCACACTTTGGTGGTTTCATATCCATCTCCTTCCTGTGTCTCCTGTTTATCTCTCTATATAAAAAAGTAACAATTTTACCCACACAGGGGAGAAAAGGCAAAAAATGTTTCCAGTACAAATGCAGGATTTTTAAGATTGCCCAAACTGCCCAACACAGATTACCTAGTTTGATGTTTTTTCTCCCTAACTCAATTGTTGAGACAATCAACTTAAAAATGTAGATATGCTGCTGCTTAAAAGCTACGTAGAGGTTGACCCTAGTAACTAATGTTGACCATACAACCCACACTTGCTCAACAAAATGTGGAGACTCCACATTGTTGATTACTTTTTCACTTAGGTGGTGATTACCAGTTATAAAGACTGGAAGTAATCAATCCCAATTTAACAGCTGGGCCTATTGATGGAACAGAAAAAAAAAAGAAAACAATGCAAAACTAAACAAAAGGTTATGTCCAGAATTTTGGAGACAAGATGTGGAAAAATAAGAAATGCTGAGGAAAACACCCCAAAACTAAACACAAAAGTGTCCAACAACGGAAATGACCATGTCTCTGTAGGAAAATGCTTAGTAACTTTTAAATTCTTCCTCCAAGATTCTCTTTTGTCATTGTCTTAAATTGTTCTGCACACCATCAATAGCCACAGCTGTTAAATTGTGAAGACGTGACAACAAGTCTCTAGGCAGACAACTGCTCAGAGTGAGATCCTTTTCTTTAGGATAATCAGAGCTGCCTGACAAAAGGGGGCCTTACTGAATGCCCTTTCAACAATTTCTACACTAAGAAATGCAGGGAGAGAGGGAGGGGGGAGACAGGGAAGCAAAAGCACCACACTGCAAAACCAGAGCAGCATCCTTTGCTGCAGTACATTGCTTTGCAAGTAGAAAAAAAAAAAATCTCATAGTTTAGTGCAACAATCACACATACTGAAGGCAAGAAGAGTGCCTCTAGTCCCAGCTGCCAGCACGGCACCGTGCTTTCCTTCAACATTTCTCCGGGAGGTGAAGGCTTTATTAGCTACAGAGCACAAGGCCAGGAGGATGGAGTGCTCCTTTAAAAAAAGAAGCTGGTAAAACTTTATACATTATAAAGTTAAGGTGATAAAAAGCGGTTAAAAAAAACCCAAAAACATAACAGCTTTGGCCTTACTAGCTAAGAAGAAAAGCAAGGGCATAAAACAGCTCAGTGTGGCATTACAGTCAACACAAATTTGAAACTGAAGTGTTGAGGAAGCCCATAAAAAGCCCACTGCTCTGGTGACTGGGTAGTAGAAACAAACACTGCTCATGTGCACTAAGTAGAGTTTCATACATTTTTTGCCCTGGCAAGGATAAAAAACCCAACCATTAGCCTGTGAAAGAGCTGTTACGAGTATAGACCAGTCACTGCTGAAAGAATGGGGAATGTCCTAGTGCAAAAAACTAACTGGTGATTACATCTTAAAAGGATGCTGAAAATTTCTTCTGTAAATGTGATGCAGGGGTTCAGGGCAAAGGATGTCCGGAGAGGCTCTAGAAGGAAATTCTAGAAGAAAAAAAAAAGAGAGGAAAAAAGGCAAACATCTCCCTGTTTTCTTATTTCTTCAGTGTATCTCAGTTAAAGGACAAAAAGTGTACTGCTCTTCTTTACCGTTATCAACTGGCATTGCCAGCTGGGACATCCAAGTTCATCCTCCTGCTTTAAATATCAGAATCGAAGGCACCGAGGATTGGCCCCATCGACCCGCAGCTCAGACAGGGGTTCTCCTCCTGGGATGCTCGCATCAGCTGAACGAAGCCATAGCAGTGAGGCAGCATTTGTAAAAACCCAAGATGAGGGCTTCCTCACACTGCCGGTGGCCACACTAGTGGTGCATCACTGCTGAAGCAAGACCACTGTCTCCTGCAGCCATTTGCCACTTCACTTCCACCTCAGTCAGGAAACATTCCCGCCTCCCGCCCCCTTCCAGCGCATAATGACACCGCTGCTTTTTAACATAAACATATTACGGAGCTCTATAAACAGCTGGGCGATACCTGAAGTGACAGATTCCATACAAAATGAAAACTACAGCGGGTTATACCACAGCTAGTAATCCCTTCATTTGAAAGCAAAACGAAAATCTGAGATTCTTTTGTAAAAACGTGCAGCGGAAGGGCACCGTTGCTGCCTACAGGCACGGTCCATAAAGGCCATAGCCTGATGAACCCCTATTTCTGTGGCAGCACCCGTTCCAGCAGCCTTCCTCCGCCCCCCCCCCCCGAGCCTTCCCACCCCCACGGCGCCGCTCTCAGTCACGCCGGCACAATCAATGCCGCATCAGGGAACTCATTTGGGTTAACACCGTCTTTTGTTTTAATTCTATTATTTTAACCCAGATCAGTTCCCTGTTCAGTTAGCCGCACATGCAGCTGTGCCCACACAGGCAAGGGGACGGCACAGAAGTGTGAGCAAACAGCTGGAGCAAGCACAGTCTGGTGCTAAAAAAAGCAATTGTCACATTACAGCATAAAGCTCAGCTGGATGCACTCTTAAGTAATCAAATGTTTAAAACCAGAGCAAAAGATGTTATTAGGGTATCAAAATATAAATGTTACCAATAGCTGACACTGTAATGGGACCAGAGGAAGGTATAGTCACATCACTGCTGCAGCAGGTAAGCAAAAGCACAAACCCTCCTCAAAGTATACTCCGTTATGTGCAAAAATCCCTGCGCTCAGGGACTGCAATGCAGCGTGCCAACAGCTTCTCTCCCAGGAACATGTTAACAACGCCTTGTCCCAAGAAACCTTCTGCTTGCATAACCTTTCATTCCTGTGTAATGCAGGGACCGGTGCGTGAGAGATTGGGCTTGTGTTTCCTGTACTTTGAAAACCAAACATTAAGATCAATTCAGCCAAGCCAGGAGAGGAGAAAGGGTTATCTAGGAATGTTCCTACCAGCTGTACATATCCCATCCATCCATCTTAAGGCTTCAATTTCCACTTTTTGTGGAAAGGAAATAAACAGTAAGCATCCTGTCCAATCACTACCCAAAGCCAGCATTACTCACTTCAGAACATCATCCCTCTTTCCCGTTTTTTCTTAATGCTAGTTTATTGGAAGTCCAGCTTTATTTTTAGACAGACTCTTAGTTCTCTATGTCCAAACTTTTATTCCCAATTCAAAAATGCAGAAGTACAAAAGTCTCAGAGTATTCATTTCTGACTGACTCAAACTTGTACCAAAAAATGCTCAGATATTCCACATTCCTTTTATATTCTGGTAAAAGAGACCTCTTCTAGCAGCAGCAATAAGTTGTATTTTGAATAAGTCATTTTCTCTTCACTAGCAGCGTTTTACCCCCACATGGTGCCTTACAAAGAACTGCACAGGAACCTCCTCCTCTCCCCCCTAGGTCAATTAGCCAGCTTTGGAAGCAACTACAAGCGCGTACTGAAACTAATATTTATTTTTACCTAAGTAATACCTCAGCTCCACAGTTTCCTTTAAAAAAGTAGGGGGATCTTACAGGGGGGAAAAAGCCCTAAATTAGTCAAATTCTTTTGTGCATGGATGAACAACAGGAAAGCAAAGCCTTGGGGCCTCTGGGGAGGAACCCTGTCCCTGCAGACCTACTCTGATGTGCTCGTGAGATAAGGCTCCATAGTGACACTTAAGGAAAGGCCTGCTCACATTTGAATTTCTGCATTCCTCAAGAACAATTCATGGCAATCACTAACTTTGCAGAGGAGCTACATAAAAGCTTTGGCCAATGAATGAGGGTCATCTGCTCTTTATCACAAGGGTAAACCTCATCCTGGCCAGTTTCTAACCTTTTAACCCTGTGAATTCTTAATTTGCACATGAATAATGGAATTCTTGCCAAGAGTGCAACCTTCAGCTTCCAGTTCCTAACTTTAGAAACCAAGACCTGATCTCCTTGTGTGTTCAAATCTTAAACTTTTCGACAGATTAAAGTTTTTGGTTTCCAAATGCAACACTAAACATTACAATTCCAAAGCAAAAGATAAGCTTACTGGCAAAAGCTCTGACTAGGCAGAGTAAAAGCACATCCTCGCACCCTGCTGCTACCAGAGACAGAGGAGAGCATTTGCTTTTTTTCCTCCATAGAAAGAATGCCCATTTAATGCCTATTCTCCACCTGTTTAATATGTATAGTTCCTTCTGTACCCTGGCCACAAGGTAATTTGCCTCTGCAGCAACGGACAACAGCTTCTAAACAAAATCATAAGCCTAAAAAATCCCCATAAGATTTTAATTTCATTCATTTAAAATGTCTGCAAAGTTCAATCATATCATGATAGGAGGGAGAACAACTGTAGAAAATAGAATACAAAACTGATTTTGCATCTCTGTTTTGTGGGCTTCAAAATATAACTATACCAATCCCTGCCTCATTTCACAGTTTTACAGAAAAGACAGGACATTCGGAGCCCGATCAGACTGGAGTATGACCAAAAGGAAGAGGCTGCCGCCCAGGCTAACTTCACGTTTGGTCACTGTTTAACCACTTAATCTCTAAGTCAGCAACACCTACTGTGATCATGATAGATCCACTATCTCTTCCAGTTTTCTCCAACAGAAATTGGAAACCTTTTAAGTATTCCAAGAGAAAAAAATAAAAAGAAATCTTTTGTCACAGTCTTGCAGGGGAAAAAAAAAAAATGCAGAGGCTGCAAAACAAGAATGTCATTCCACAACATGCAATCCATTGGTCACAACTCTCCCTTTGTGAAAATCTTTCATTAACATTTATCCCCCTCTCCCAAAAAAAACAACCCCCAAAGCAAAACAACACCAGCTTTCTGGTGAAATAATGTTTATGTGAGAAACAAACAGTTATAAAAGTTCAGTAGTGTCTGAATAAAAACAGATGGTACGAGTTTATTATTATGCTACACCACTGTGGCGTTCTGTACTGTTCTAGAAGTTCTCCGAAATCTAGAACACAGAACCTGTCCTACAGTGCCTCAAATATCGCATGTCCCTGAATATTCTCTGCTCAAAGAGTTTTACGCACAGAATCCATCCTCCACTGCTTTGCTTTATATTTTTAAAAACCAAGATTCCTATCCTCTTAAGAAAGACTTTCTTCAGTCTGTTTATTAATGGCACTGACACTCTGAAACCTAATGACAACAATTTAAGTGTCAGCATTATTAATACATCATTTCTTAGCATTTAGTCAGAAATATCCAAGAACCGTCTGGTCTACTCATCCTGTACATGAATAAGATGCCATGGTATGAAGTAATAAGTAGCCGGTGTTTAGAAATGGAGAATTCGGAAATCCGCCTCTTGCAGCATGTGAAAACACATCCCTTATTCGGAGTCACCTACTTCTAGACTGGTTTTCGACTGCCCAAAGCTCTGGCTCACTGAACAAGGTATTTCACACCTTCCTGTGACACCTTATGGACAGTTATTGTAATCTGTTCAGACACACACAGAAAGTACTAACATCCAGGCATTTTCAATGAGAGCAAATGTGCCAACTGTGTTAACTAGTTTCAGCTTGAATTTGGTAAAACCTGCAATTTGCAGCTCATGTCAAGTTTCCATAGAGGTACCACAGTTCAGTGCAACTTGCCACTAAGAACAAGGCTGAAGAGGTCAAAGGAAACCTTTTCCTATAAGATTAAGTTAAGTCCTATTAGAGAGGGAACACCAGAGGACTACGTAGATTGTGTACGCTCTGTGTTACAGTCCTTCTTAGAAATGACTCAGTTTGCTTCTGGACGTAAAAAGGAATAGTGCTGCACAGCCCGTGGGCGAAGCCCCATGGCACCACCATGGCTAGAGGCAGGCGTTCGGCTCCCACACGCACCCCTCGTTCCCACGTTAAAGGACGCTGGGAGGACTGAGGGCAAGGCACGCTTGGGGTCAGACCATCAAAGCCTCAAAGGCACTTACATGCAGCTGTTTTACTCACCGTTCCTCTAGCCCTAGGTGCCTAGACTGCCTTACAAATTTGACCCTCAGTTCCTAGAGGCACCAAGTAACAGACCCTTATGGCTGGGTACAGAGTACCACGAAACGGTTCCCAAAGGATCGGCACCCATTTCCGCACGCCTGCGACAGAAGAGCGAGGACTTGGCAATTTAATCCTCAGCTGCGCAGAAACCCTTGCCCCCTCCCAAAGACAGCAGTCTCCACTATCATACTGCTCTGGCTCACGATAGCCCCAAGACTGATCGGCACAACACCAAGCTACAGAACAAGGGGAAAAAAACTTTTTTTCTAGACCAGATTTGGAGATAACCCTTGTAAGGCTGCAAGAACAGCACTTGAGAGTGTGGGTAACGTGGCATACGGCATCCACCAGGCCAGGTCAGCCGCGCGTCACCACCCTGCGCCCAGGGGAGCCGACCCACGAGGCACCGCTGACGTCGGCAGGGCCCGGACAGCTCTTGCTCGCTATCTGAATACGCTGAAAAAGAAACGAGCGACCGGCAGAACTGACTTTCCCTTTGCTTTTGTAATCTGTCTGCTCAGATACGCAACCAAAACAAGAGACTGCTGTGTGCTGGTCAGGGAATCGCTGCCCCGTGTTTGGGAGCCGGGACTTACTTGCTAGCGTAAGGCGACTTTTCTGACTGAGAATGGCCCCATACTTGTTCAGAGCTAAGCACTGGTAAAGTCCTTCATCAGATGGCTCTCCTTTCCTTCCTTCCACCTCGCTGATGTACAACGAGCCATTGGATAACGTGTAGATCCGTTCACTTTCAGATATTTTGCCTCCGTTTTTCAGCCACGTAATAGTTATCGGAGCTTCGCCGCGGGCCTGGCAGTCTAAAACCACCGAATCCTTCCTTGAGACAGTCACGTCCTGAGGCTCCTTCACAAAGAACAGCTCGCTAAAGCACCACACGCCTGCGGGAGAGAGCAGGGACCCGGGTGAGCACAGCTGCGCCCGGGCGCCGTGACCGAGGCGCCCCCGGCCCGCGAGCAGCCTTGCTGGACCTACAGCAAGGGGCAAAACTCCCATCTCCGAGGCCTTCGAGCACGTCACGCCGCGGCCCGGGGGCTTCAGAGAAAACCGCGCTGCGGCTTCGAGTCCGGCCAGCGCACGAGGCCCCCAAGCGCTCCGGGATTCGCCCCGACAGCGCCCGAGCCGGGGCAGCGCGCGAGGAAGCGGGGCCGGGGCAGCCCAGCCCCTGCGGCCGGGGCCTCGGGCCGGGCCGTCCCCCCTCTCCCTCGCGGGGCCGGGGCAGGTGCCGGGGCCGCGGTTCGGCGGGGCTTCAGCGGCACCGTCGGGGGAGCCGCGGCGCCCGAGCCGCCGCTGATCCGAGGAGCCTGTCCCGCGAGCGGAGCGGGGCGAGCCGCAAAGGGTGATGGTTACGGGGAGCCCCCGCGAGCCCCTGCGTCCCGCGCGCCGGGGGGCTGCCGCTGCCGCCGCCCCCGGACGGCTCCGGCCCCCCCGCTCCGCGCGCTTAATTGATCGCGCGCTGCCTCGGTGCGGGGGGGGGTAATTAACCGGCGCGCGCCCCCGTCC
>NW_020447997.1:705640-722505 GCF_003343035.1 Apteryx rowi
CGGCGGTTCCCGGCCACCCTCGACAACAGAAGCAGCGCCGGGACGGCGCGGCCGAGCCTGCCGCTGCCGCTGCCACCGTTTCGCCGGGGGCTCCGGCCGAGCCCCTCGGCCCAGGGCAGGCGCTGCGGGACGCGCGGGAGCCCAGGGCCCCCTGGAAAACGTGGTCTACAAAACGCGAAGTTGGACAAAACTTTCCCAAAAGCTTGTGCCAAAAATACTGATAATTGCTATGGTTTGTCTCCCCCCGTCCCTTTCTATCAGGGAAAAACAAGAGGGGGCCCAAGGCCCAGGTCTGTGGCTCAGGGTGGCAATGCGGCGTTTCCCAATATCCCTTTTCCGCTGGTATCGGTGAGCAGCAAGCTCAGCCCAGCACACACGGTGGCTGCCACAGCCTGGAACCTTAATTAATAACAAATAAAGCAGTGCCCGGCCCTTCTTCCCTCCAGCAGCACCTCGCTGCCAGCAGTGCCGCGGGCTCCCTGGGTTTGGGCCGAGGCTGGCTGCCCCGGCCACGCAATGGGCACCGGGGCCAAGGCAGGTGTGCAGAGCAGGGGCAGCGACAAAGTTTCGCCAGAGCATCCCTGTGCCTGCATGGAAATCGCGCTCGCGCACGTGCAGGCTGAGCTACACGCGGCGGATGGGAACGAGCCGGCGACGGCATGCCCTTTTGTCTGCAGTTCCTGCAGCCCCCTGGCTCCAGCGTTGCTAAAACCACTTCCAGATGGCCACGTCGCACAGCGGAGGAGCGCCTGGCCGGCCCCCGAGGATGAGCGGCCCTGCCTGGAGCCAGCCCCAAGGTGCATGCTGCCTGCGCCCCAAACTGCGGCTTGCTGAAATGCAACAAGCGTTCATCAGCCCTGTGAACAAGTTGCATAGGAAATGCCATAAAGTCGAATGCTGTCATTATCACTGAAGCTTTCAGATTCACCCATTATTTTACACCGTGCTCGCGGTATGTATGGAAATGCGGTCTCCTGGCTCTAAGCTCCTTTTTGTCTGCTTAGAGCAGAGTTCTGGTTTCTAAAGTTACCGTGTAAAAAGGCATCTTCTTACTCAGCAGATTTGCCCCCTGTTTGCATTCACTGTGAGAGCTGCTGACTTCAGTGATGAGCAAGTTTTTACTGCTTTTTGTTCCTGCCAGTGCTGCAAAGCTCACCGCCGTGGGAGCCTGCGAGCTGGGTCCTGCCCCGGCGCTGCGCCACCACCGCCGGGACTGCCACAACCCCAGAGCCTTCGGGAGAAAAACGGGGTGTGTACACACGACATAAGCTGTAGTTTGGCATGTATCACCCTCCTTACGTGCCATAAATAAACGAGCAGAATTCAGCTTGCTCTGATATGAGCGTGAGTTTTCAGGACAGGTAATTTGGACCGATTTGCTCTACGTGCAAATCATAGCGACCAACCAGGCAGTCCTGGCGGTTCCACAGTCACTTTGCAGAGCAGAACTGCACATCCACCACTTTGTTGTCCAACTAAGAGCAAATGTAGCAACAGGATCAGCTTGGCCCAGTATTTTTGAAGTTTCCTCAATGTCTTGTTTTGTTCAGCCACAAAAGACAAAGTGTGAACTATGAAGAAAGCATCACTTACTAGTACTCAAAAATAATCTAAGCAAAATTGCTTATGATTAAATGTGTATTTTTGCTTGTAGCAAACTCACCGCTTCCATCTGCAGCTCATCCCCGCGCTCTCTCCTGTTACACCCTGGCTGATTGGAGCGACCCAAGTCGGAGATTTCCTAGGTGACCTCGGCATACCTAAGGAAGCCAGCGCGCCAAGGACTGGCACACCTGCAGCGTCTCCAGCCGGTATGAGATGTTTCCCACGCGGCCCCACCAGCTGCGCCAGCCCTGCGTCCCACTCTCGGCCACCAGCCTGGGGTGGTGAAACGGGACCACTCGTGTCCAGGGCAAACCAAAAACCGGGCTCTAGGTTAAACACAAATAATAATTCAATACATTTTTATCTGTAATTTTCCCTTCTGATAGGGGTCTTAAAATAGGTGTTATCTTTAAGATAGATTATCTGGGGTACATCTAAAGATTTGGGTTTTTTTTCTCAGAAGTTAATGACTTTTCAATGCAGCATGATGCTCCAGGAATGCGCAGGACCTCACAGAGTGGGAGTGTAAGAAACTGTGTAAAGCCATGCGACTGTTAAACAGAACACTCCCAAATCATGCTAATAACACGTGCAAGTGTCATTTAATATTTTTGCAATTCTTGTTTTTTAATTTGAAAAGTTAGTATTAAAAATATGCTATATTTGAGGCATTTAAGGTTGCATAAAAATAAATAGATAAAAACAATGTTTATGAGACTTTCAAACAATAACATTTACAAAACAACAATGTAAAATGTATCCCAAGATCTGGATGAGCTGCATCCCCTTGCTAAATCCCTTTGGACAGATGCCAAATGTTTCATGGCAGCACCTTACCAAGGCAAATCTGACCAAATAGAGAAACATGCATCTTCCTCAGTCACATTACTGTGACTGTTACCAATTAATTAAGTCTAAGAGTACCAGATGTTTATGCTGTGATAAAGAAGTGCAATCATCTTTAATAAATAATTACCAAATAACCTTTTATCAGTTGTCTTGTTTTTGTATGAATTTCTGATGACTAGATATAATTCGAGATACAGCTCTGATCTGTTATGATTTGATATAGTCACGTGGCATTTTTACTAGGAGAAAGTCAAAAGCTAGAGTGTGAGGCGTCCCAGCTGCGTCCTGCTCCCGGCAGCAGGTGCTGCTGGGGGAAGAGGGAGTGACGCCCGGGCCGGGCAGCTGCGGGCCGGGCGGCAGCGCGGGGCCGGCGGCGGCACCCGTCCGCTGTGCGGCGCCGAGCCCCTGCTTGCCGCGAGTTCAAAGTGCTCGTGGAGGGGGTGGCTGCTCTCAAAGGCTCGGGACGGCCTGGCGGGGAGGCCTGGCCTCCGCAGCCGTTCACACTGCTCACAGTGGTCGCCAGCCTGCGGCCTTTAAAATGACGCAGCGAAGCAAGCGCTCGTGTTGCGGAAGGCAGGTCCCCGCCGCAGGCTGCTCGCGCGGGCCGGGGCGTCCCTGCGGTGCTGCCGAGCAGGCCCTCCAAAACCGTCGTGTCCTGCGTTGCAGGACAGGCCCGTTCGTCAGAGAGCAGCGGTTCAGAGAGGGCAGGCTGCTCCCGACACCCAGCTTCTCTCGGAGCCTCGGAGGCGCCTGTCCTGTGCTGCAGCTCAGGTTACCTTGCCAGGGTCAACACTCACTAAAGATTCCCCGTTGCAACGTGCCTGCACGCTCTTTTCCAAAAAAAAGCTTGAAGAAGAGTTGCTACCTGCCGAAGATGGCGTTTCACAGGTGACCGCCAAAGAAACCCGCCGCGCCGTGCCAGCGGCCGCTGCTGTGACGCCGCGGACGGGGAGAGCGCGTCCCACCACGCTGCCTCGGGCAGGGCCAGCAGCGGCCCGTGGGACGCGGAGCGGCAGGGCACGCGCCCCGCGAGCTGCCGGGCAGCCGTGCAACGCTGCCGTGCAAGTCTGGCGCATGGGGAGGGCTGCGGCCCCGCTCGCGGCTGCTTTCCGTCAGCGGGGTCACCTGCGCCAGCYGCCACGCTGCGCTACGGTAGTGAAATCGCTGCACAGCCTCCCTGCACTGCGCTGCGCTGTGCTGCGCTGCTAGATCGCGTGCAGTGTCTGTCCTAAACGGCCGAAGGCAGGAAAGTGCTTCCCGGCTCTGCGCTCCTTGTGGCTGGGGCTGGGCAGCTGCAAGCAACACAAACATCCCCACCTTGGCGTTTCTGTTGAGCAAAGCAAATACCAATTCCATGTTAGAATTAAGCAGTGCTCTAACTAGATCAGCCCAAACTGTGGCTCTCTAGTTTGTCAGACGTCATTATTTTAACGCACTTTCCAGTAATTAATCGGATTGGAGATGGTGCAGACTTGTCATAACATATCTAAATTCATACTTCGCCACAAGCCCATAGACCCATTGAGCCACAGTTTAAAGGCACTGCCAGCCATAACTTTGCCAAATACACCACGTCAGTAAACGTGGAGCTAATAAACACAATTATCTACTCGGCTAACAGTCCTGGAGCAGCGTTATCTTGAGAAAGCCGGAATGACAGCCCAGGACGAGGACAAGATTTGCCAGCCAGCGTAAGTGCACCGAGGCCTATTTTGCTCAAGGGCGGCAATTTTTTCTCCTGTCACCCACACAGACTTTTTCACTTGACTCGATCCGTATTTGTGGCATATGTGGAAAGCTACGAAAACATCCCTGGTGCTCCGGTTCTTTTCAAATCCATATAACACCTTTTCTTAGTTTTCTGGGTCTATAAATGAGTTTCACATACCCTTCAAAGAAATAATAATTTGCGATACTTTAGCAGTCACCTTCCTGATGCCTTAAAGGCCAAGCGAGCACCACGCGCTCTCTTCCCCGTGCTGCCAACAGCAGGGATAACAGCGAGCTGCCTGGGTGCTGCCTGTACACAACCCCGCGCGGCTTCTGCTGCGTTTCACCCTCCGCCTGAGCCCCGGCCGCCCCAGTTTGTGCGTGTCCTGAAAACGAGGGATTTTTAAAAATCGGACGCGCACGAACGTAACCTAGCTCAGGGCTTTCTTCCCTTGCGCGTGTGATGGCAGCTGACACCTCTGTCCAGGGCCGCTGAGCTCGGCTCGAGACGTGAAATCCCCAACTTTGGGCACATTACGAGCCAGGGAGGAGAGAGAGGGATTTTACCTGGGTAAAAGCAGCAGCGTTGCTTTAGCTCCCCGGCCTCTCTGCGGCCTTGGCCCAGCGACACAGCAGCGCTTGCGTGCGGCCACCGCTCGCTCCGCGCCGTCCCGACCAGCAGCCGCCCGCGAGTCGGCGGCAGTCGCCTCCCCGCGGGGCGTCGCTAACCCCTGCTCCCAGGAAGCCCCTTTTCTCCTTTATGGCTCTCGATAACGTGTTTTCTGCTCTCGCGTCACCGTACGGCGTGTTTAGCCGCTTTCCACACCAAACTCCCGTCCCAGTTACGTCTGGATCCGCAGACTCGCGGTGCCTCGGACTGAGCCCGCTGAGACCCAGCAGGCGAACGCTCCCTTCCGGCACGCTGGGCCGCTCGGAGGGCTCCTGCCCCCTCGCACGTGCGCGCAGCTGCCTCCGCGGCCGTCCCCGAGGGGCCTCGCTCCCCACGAGCGGCGGCGCCCGAGCAGCGGCCCCGCGGCCCCGCAGCCAGGCGGCCCCACGGTGCGGACGAGGCTCCTGGCCCGGGGCGCGCGCACCGCCATCACAGAGGCGTTGCAGCACAGGTTTCACATGGCTATAAACCAAAGCGGAAGAAACAAAACTACTTGCCAAACAAGCGCTCTTGCTGGCCCTGGTGCCTGCGCGGGTGCTCCTCCGCCTGCAGCGAGCTCTCTGGATGCAAACTCTCAGAAAACTCTTTTTTCCCCGATCGGGCTTGCTTTCTCCCGGTTCATCCCCCTAAGCGGGCTCACTGCAGCACAAACCGAGCACGGCTCGGGGGAAGGCGGAGGGCTGCGCCGGCCGGCGCCACGCGGAGCGGCACTCCTCCGGCGGCGGCGGCGGCACCCTGCGCCCGCTCAGCCTCCGCGCGGCGAGGGCGGCCGATCCCGAGGGTGCCCGCGGCCGCCGGCGCTCGGCTGCTCCCTGGCTTCGGGGCGCTGCTCCGCCGAGCGGGGCCCCACAGCGCCACACGCCGAAACGCACCCGCTAACTTCACTGTGTGCTTATGTGCAAGCGCAGGCTGTGCAGAGGGGATGGGAATGGAGAAGAGCTGCCCTGTAACGTGCTTCTGCAATATATATACTTTTTTAATCAGCTCCGTACAGTCCCCTCCCTCAGGCCTTTCCCCAGTAGGAAAACCAAGCCAAACCCCGAATATGCTGCAGTACAGAAGGCTGATGTCATCTTCTGTAAACCAAAATGTTAATATGCTGGGTCAATAAAATCAGTAAGTGAGCAAAAATAATCTGGTAGGTTACCACCTTCTATGTTGGAACCTACAAAGGAATCTCCAGTCTTGCAGCAAGAGGTACCTCTGTCAGTGGCTTTCCTGATTATCCTGATGCCCCACCGTCCTGCTGCAGCTTGTTTAGCAACAGGTGTGAAATGCACCCTCCTGCGCCCGTGTGCAGGTTCCCCTCGGTCTGATGCCGCAGGTTACTTCTGATTTTTCTGCAGCGGACTGGTGCAAGCGCTGGTGCGGCCAAGCGAGGCGTGGGCTCGGAGCGCTGGTCCTGGTGGGCGGCACGCAGGGCGGGGGGACGTGGGGTATTTTTCGGCAGGATGCAGCCCTGATCCGTCTCCCGCGTGGGGCTGGGAGGAGCAGCCGCAGGGAGGCAGCGATGGTGCAACCTGCTTCCAGGGCTCTGACCACGGCCCCGGGATAGCGCTCGGGAAACGCTGCATCACGTCTTGCTTGTATTTACTTCCAGATGCTCCCGCAAGGCCGCAGCGCAGGGCCAGCTGCTGGCACGTGGCAGAACTGGTGTCGGGCAAGTAACGCGCATCAGAAGTACACATCACATGCACAGCAAAATGTTAATCTCTTAGAAGTAACGAGGTGCTGGGCGAGGCGGGCGCCCGGCGAGGCACCGCTCCCTCGCCCCGTCCCGTCCCGTCCCGTCCCCGGGGCTGCAGCCTGCGATCTCCCTGCTCCAGTTTCACGATAGATGCAGCATTATTAGAATAAACATGGTTTTACAACAAGGGAGCTGCTGAGCCAGCCTGTTTGCACCTTAGTGATCAATTAATCAATTAATAATCAATTAGACTTTTTCCAATACGAAAATACATCTACATGAGTGACATGTTGTTTGTTTTCCTAATTCAGATTTACTTATGTATGCGGAAAAAATTCGACTTCTTTTCTCTCTTCAAAAAATTGCAAATGCTTATATAAGTGAAAATCAGATTTTAGAGTGGTTTACAATCCTGACAGAATTCTCGACTAGGGACAACAGTGAGGAGGAATTATTTTGATAAATGACATAACTTTTAGCCACGTGTTAATAGAGCTCAACGATACTATTTTTGCCTTGGACGAAGCAGCACCTCCAATTCTCCCATAGCTAACTTTCAACTACACTCACAGAACAGCAGTTACAACCTTCTGACAAAGCAGGGACAGTTATTTTTACTGACCTATGAAGTAACTAACCTGTGAGTCCTCAGCACAGGATATACAGGATTGCTTAATACGTTCACACAGGATGCCCCTAATTGTTGGGCTGAGACTCAACACACGAATGAACATTTTCCTAAGCCCCTTTTTTCTGCTCTGTTTCTGTAAGCCTAAATAGACAGGAAGGCATTTATTTAAAACTCTATATTGGGGCAAGCAATAGTGCATGAATAACTAGGAATAAAACTATCAAGGAGGGACTAATGGCTGGACAGCAGTTCATAGGACAGGGGGACTCATGACTCCTTCAAACACTTGCCCATCTGAATTTATTATATAATGCATTGTAACTAGAAAATAATGCACTATAGCTATTCAAAGTAAAGAAAATACAGCGTATTCGCAGAAATGCTGCAGCGTCAGGTGAAGAGTCGCTTCCGAGCTCTTCTCTCCAGCAAGCACCCAGAAAGGCGACTGCCCGAGCAAGGGAAGAAAGCAGCCGCCTGGCTTCAGGACGAAGGGATGGCACAGTGTGGCGAGGGCAACCGCCGCAAAAATGGCATAGTTTGTCATATCTGACAACCCAATGAAGAAAGTTATCACCAGTTCAGGGCCTGACCCTGCATTCCTTAAGTAGACAAAAAATCCCTTTGAAGTCAATGAAGCGTCCTGCTCAGATAACTATATCAGGATCTGGCAATTAATGGAAACTTTTAATTTCTTAAGCAAGATTATAAAAAGTTCTCCCTGAAAAACAAAGTATCGCGTGTGCTCCAGCAGCTCTGAGCCAGCGGGGGTTTGCTTGCCGGCGCTCTCGCAGCACGGCCGCTGCGGGCTCCGCGCTTCTCACTAGGAACCGCCAAAAGTCAGAACCACATTGTTTGCGGTTCCCATCGATCTGCCTTAAGTGTTCTTCCCTAGCTGATGTCTAGCTGAAGGTTTTGACAGCTTTGCATTCAAAAGGTCAGTAATCAGTCCTCAGGGCAGTTTGATTTAAACCTTCAGCATTTTGCATACTCCCAAGCAGCAGCGCATAGCCGGACATGTGTGTTCACAGCCCCCCAAAGGTCATACTTTGTGGCCCTCAAAGCAAAATCTGGGTCAGAAATATTTTGACCTGCAGATAATATTAGAAAAGCTGTCAGACAATTATTAAAATATTTTCCATTAAATTAAATTTTCGCTTAAGAGGGTATAAAAAAGAACAATTATGATGCATTTTTTAGGCTGCGATGTGTTTGAACAGAAACTTTTACATTCTGTCCCATTTAGGAAGGCTGTCTTAGCCACCTTTCCTTAAGAGCTATGCTCACTTAATGTTTGTTCAGGTTTTCCAAGCTGCTTTGTTATTTTTTTTTAATCCCAAACCTCTCTCTGGGATGAAAATCTGAAACCTTCAATGCACAATTTGTTTGAAGTCTCATTAAGCCAGAAACTTCAAATTAAGGACAGCTCAGCAAAACAAAACATTTTTCTACAGAGTCACGTGAATGTAAACCAAGCATTACAGGGACAGTCTACCTAATTATCCCCTTTGCTAGTTGTTTGTACTCTGATTAGAGTGCTAATGGTTTATGTTCCACATAGAAAAAGCAATTAAGTCTCTACTTCAAAGAAAAATAATTTAGTATAAGAGTACCAAGCATGCACTTGTATCTTACACTGGTTTGGGGATGAGGTAGAGCAACAGGGCAGCTTTTAAGTGCTTCGTTCCTATTCCTAACACTGGAGGAAGGCAGGTGTTGAACATGTTTTAAACCTATAGACATTTCAATACGGTGCATGTTTGGGACAAGAGGTTTGGATTTTTGTTGGAGGTGGTGGTCTGACTGCAGGTAAATGAGCGAGCGCCTTTCAGTTCACATCAGAAGAACTGCACATTTATTCCTTTAAAGAAATGGATCATTAGAAAGGGGAGGTATTAAAATAAATGAACTGCCTTAAGAAAGCAGAATCTCAAAGAAAATCATTTGATATAACCCTGTGTGAAGAATCCAACACCACAACAAAACTGATTAATGAGAAGCAGAAAGGAAAACACAAATAAATGAACAGCATGAAGAATGACAGACAAAAGAGGCTAGTCTTCTGTTTTAACAAGCTACATTATTTTTGATCACAAGAAATGAATAAAAAACTATTTAAAAATACATCTCTCCAGTATTAACTACTTCATGTGTATTTAACATGTTCTCATTTTAATTATATAATTTCCACTCTTGATAAGTCCCCAGAGTGGAAATGATGTATATTTGCTAAATAAATTCACACTAACATTTAAGTTACACTGAAAAAAAGTACAAAAGAAAAAAAGGCAATATGGGCTGAAACAGGTCACATCTCATGCTGAAAATATGCTGGAGGCTTCTGTGGGTATCAGTGAGAGACACACAGATTTTTGTAAAGACAATTAATTAGTGAAACAGCACCAAAACTGAGCTATGGATTGACAGAACAAATCAAATGCCAAGGCACTAGGGAGCTTGCAAAGCAAGTTCAGATATGAAACAATGAGGACAGAGAGGGAAAATGAGAATCAAGTAGAAAAATGATCAGCATACATTCATATATTTTGCCTAGGTTTGATATGTGAAGTACTCAACCCTGTCTCTAGTAAAAAATTATTTAAGTATATTGCAGATGTGACATATTAATAGTAACTAAAAATATTTTTCTTTCAGGTCATTTCTTTCAAGTAGCACAAGAAAAAAGTGAAGCCTCAGTTACACTTAGAAGAAACTATGATCTTTTTTGCTTTCTAATAATCCGCAGCAGTTCTGCCTCACGATACAATGAGAATGCTGAAGAGGGATTAACTACACCACTTTCTGCAAAATGAAAGATATGAAACATCTAAAATCCAGTCTAAAAATTGTCAGTTAAGGGAAGAAATGAATTTTCAAGAAAAAAAAAAAACAAAACTCCAACCACCCCCCAAACTGCAAGTTACTGTTGGATAACTGACACTTCTTATTCATACCTAATGTCTCATTTCTATAGCACTACATTGCTAAGCGTTTACACATGCATAATAATCTTTGGAGTAAATGAGAGATTTTAGAGAAAGATAATTTCAGGCCAAAACACTTGAAGTCAATACAAATCAAATTAATGACATGAGTTGAAAATCTAAGAAAGCCTCACCCAAAGCAGTCTAAGCAGACCTTTGAATTCTAATCAGTTTATACCGCAAACCTTGCTCAGTTATTAGTTGTGATTATGCTCTATGCTTTATCTCATTAAGACTAAATAAATTCAGTTCTTTGAAAGCATCTTGTTTATTCAGGCTTTACATTAAACAAAACCAAAACAGAAACACTACTTGTCATATAATTGAAATAGTTAATGCACAATAAACTTCACCATTCATCCTTATTAATAATGAAAGTGAAATAGTTTAACTTCAGAAAAATTAAGCCCCTGAAAATTTTCTAAGAGGTTTGACATTGTGCTTTGAGCATCTAACAGCACGTTGGAGGAAAGTTGCTATAGAAATTATTTCGCTTCTGTTTCCTGTTCCATTTCAGATAGTGCTAAGAATTAGGATTTGCTTTGCTACTGACCCCAACAGGAGCCAAAACCAGGCTAAAAATCTTTTAACGGAATGGACATTATTAAAAACACGGTATGCTATGCAGCCTACCAACCTGAGCCCTCCTGCAGGCTATACGCCGACCCAGCTGCGGTAGCCGGTGCCACCTGGCGGGTGCCGGTCCGCAGCACAGCCCGGTTTGCCATTCAGCAGCAGCAGCTTCAGAACCGAAGGAGCAGAAGCTACAAGCCCTAGATGAGCCCAGCAAACCCTCGAGCTCTTGGTGTTGCTAAGAAAACCCAGCCAAACTGCCGAGATAGCGACTGCTGCAGGAAGCACAGACTGTCACTCATGCTATCACTCTAAAAGGAGAAAAAAAACCGGATTAAATACAGGCCAGAACCTTTACTTACATGTTTCACATCCCATTTAAGCCAAGTTGAACTAAGTATTTATTTTCAGAAGAAATAATCAGTTGCAGTGAACTCTTTCGCTCATAGCTGTTGGGCTTGGAGCAGCCCAGAAAACAAATACCCAAAGTACCTGCTAATTTTCAGTGTGGTATTTAAAACTGAGAAAGTGAAGTTATTCCTGTTGCACTCAGCCTCTTTCTTGCTTTGTGGTCCAGCCCCTGTTGGACCTACAACTAACATCTTTCTTGGGTATTTTCCTTAAAAGATAATTTCTTTACATAGCTAGCCTCTTTAGTAAGGGATTTTGTGCAGGTCTGATTAAATAGCAACTCTTACCAATAGAGTGGTATATCTAGCTCTTATCCACCTGGGAAATTTTTCTGCCTTAGCTTTCATTTTGCTTGTTAAAAACGGGTATTAAGAGTAATGAAGTTACAGCAAAGCTAAGAGAGGGTAGCTAACCCTTAAGGAAACAGTTCTTTCATCTGTAAGATAATGGTAAATGGTCTGTAGCTGGCAGTTAAAACCATACTATTAATAGTGTTTCTGGTGAAAAATTTGGTGACTGTGGTATCTCTGGAGTTGCCCCCCCAAAATCTGAAGACATGCATTTCAAGGAACACGGAGGTGTGATGTACAGAAAATACAAGCACAAAGGAACAGAGAACATCAGCTGTTGGCTTATTCCACAAAATTTTGGAATCTTGAGCTCAACTGTTTCATGGTCACTGTAGCTGAAAGTGCCATTACAACTCCCCGACCAGTTCTCCCCTGTTTGTGAGTAGCAGACCCGGAAGAGCATCACCCCTCGCTGGTCAATCCAGTGCCTCTTAAGAGGTTGTTTCTGACACCCTCCAGAAACCTCCCAGGTCTCTTGCATCCCCTTGCATTGCCTGTCTGGCAGATGTCAGAGAGTTTAGAGTCTCCCACAAGAATCAGGATCTGTGTTGTGGAGATTTCCTTGAGATGCTTAAAGACAACTTTGTCCACTTGCTCATCATGATCGGGCACGTTCAAGCAGCTGCCTCACATCAAGGGTGACTCCTCCTCTTCTTCCCTGCCTGTGCCCCCCAGGGAGACCCACCACAGGCTCCAGCCACACAAGCTGTCCCACCACACCTCGGTCACTTTTTGTGTCTGCAGATAGAGCTCTCGCTCCTTTTTTTCCCCTAGTCATCTGCAATTTTTTCCCTAGCTCTGGCATTTGAGGTGGGCCCCCTCCAGCCTGTGGCATACTTCACAGGGGCTGTCTCACTCCCATCACCCTGCCCCAGTACTTAGCACCGTTGACCTCAGTTTCCTCACGTAACTGCCAGTCATTATCACCATCCCTCAACAAACTTAGTTGAAAGCCCACCTCACCAGGTTGTAAGCCTGCTGGCAAAGAAGCTCCTACTGTCAAATGGGTCCTGTTTCACAACAGCAATCCTAGCTCCTCAAAGAGAGCCCCACAGTCAAAGCCTGACACTAGCCATGCGGCCAGTTGTGGATGCATCCTGCAAGTTAATTCCAAACTCAGCCTATCCCCTGCACCTGCAGGATCAAGAAGGCTTGCCCTGGATCTGAGGGTGGAGAAAAAACCTTTCTGCTGCCAGATGTCACAAGTTTCCAGCCACTCCCACCTTGGGAATGTCCATCCACCACCTGCCCACATATGGCCTCTAGCTGCCCCTCCTCACTGGCACTGTGTGGTCTGGTCTCTTGCCTCTGCAAGGTCTCTGCAAAGACCCTGTTGATCTCCTGTTGTTCATCCTCCCTGGTGCTACACAGTCTGCTTGCATCCTCTCCCACGGCTCTTTCTCATGGCAGCCAAGCGCCGTGCCCACAGCACAGTTCCCACAGAGGAGGCCACTGCTGCCCCAGCTCCCGGGAGAGGCACTCCCCGCAGCCAAGACCTGCACCCCAGCATCCCTCCCCTGGAGCCCCATCCACGCGGAGGCCTCCGAGGTGCCAGGGTACCTCCCCCTGGGGCGCACTGCCACCGCTGCTGGGCAGTCCATGGCGCCCACTGCCTGCTCAGCCTGGTGGAGCCTCTGCCTCACCCTGATTGCTGGGTCAGTCTTTTCAGGCTGACAATACGATGAATGCCCACAGTTATCTAGAATGTTTTATAAACACAAAGATTGCATGTCTTCGGAGTGAAACACTGTGCTTCTGCACCTTGGCACCTACATAAAAATAGAAGTGTATTATGGTGAAGATAGGAATCTGAAACTTCTGCCTGTAGTGTGGTGTACTTAAAAGTACCAAAATTACTGAATTCTGCTATTTCAAGACTACCGATTTGCACTTCAATTAACTGAGTCACAACTTTTTATTAGAATAAACTTTTATTTACTGCTCTCAGGATCCTTATTTTATACTTTAAAGTATGCAACAAATACTGCTACATTCAAATCTATACAGATTTACTGATATATCATTCCATGTTTTACAAAACTGCATATAGATTCAGAAATTTGTATAAGTTACCTTTATTTACATGTAATATTCTCAGCCCTAAAGACCTAGTCAAAGAATAAAACAAACGGGGATTTTAAATATCCCTTTAAGACCCATTACATTTGTTACATAATTTACATATCTTTATAGAGATGTGCTACACTTCCTTCTTGCATATTTATAAAGACTGTGATTAAACAGAAATCTGCTGGCCAAAGCTAGGTACTGTCATTTCCTCAGATCATATTGGTAACAAAAAGTTCAAATTAAAGCAAGTCAAGATATATGAACCAGTATTTTTTCTAGAACTAGACTTGATAATCATTTTAACCAGCACTTGCTCAAACAAAGAGTGCTAACATTAATACAAAAAATATCCACATTTACAAAAGAAATCAAACTAATATTTATATGAAGAGCTGATCTACAATAAATTGCACGTTGTTGGTTATGACTTTGGTTATATTGTATTAACAATTTGGTTTCTAGACTAACAGTGGAGAAATAAAAATATAAAAATGCAGCTATAGAAACCAGCATAACCTGTAAACATATTACAGGACCAAATTTTGCCTCTGGTTACATGTGCACAACTTCCACAGAGTTCACAGAAGTCTGCACACATCAGACTGCTGAATTTGGCCCAGAAAACCCTGTAAACATGTTCTTTATTGTTACGTAGTGCAATACTGCAAGAATGGATAATAAAGGCCTCAAACTACCAGTAACTAATACTCTGTGATATCCATACAAATTTTGCTTCAAGATTGTTGCAAAAGGCTGAATTGAAAATATTATCCATCGTTAAACTACAAATTTATCAAAAAAGTGATGAACACTCAATAAACCAATGAAAGTATACAAATTCAGACAAAAAAGGATATAATTTCTCATTACAATTCAGAATTACACTGCTCGAGTGTCTTATATAAAAAGTCCTGATTTTGTTACACTGTTTTAACAAAAGTAAGTCAGAAACAGAAATCTAACAAATAAAATGTATTAACAAGCCAATGTTCTGCAAACTGATAGCTGATAATGCAAACAAATGCTTTCCAATGTTTTACCTAATATGCTGAATTGTAAGGTGCTTTGGGCAGATCTGTAGCAAACAGCCTGAAGCAGCACAGATTACAATATTGCATTACACAAAGTCTTTAAATTTTTTAAAAAAATTTTTTTAATCATTTCAGTTGTTCCTCTTAAAGCAGCGATTCAAGTTTACACCCTCTGCAAAGTTTTTTTTTTTTTTCCCCTCTCAATTTTACTTCAGTAGTTTACTGTAGGACAATCTGGCAAATATTGTAGAAGAGGCAACTGCTTAAAGATGTTTTAGTTTTTAACCTTTACTTGGCACCGGCCTATCCAATGTATATATTGTGGTTATTAGCAAAGTACACAAAACTGGAAATGGCAAAATACATTTTCAAAAGTTAGTGAACTTTTAATACTTACTTATTTTACAAGCGATACTATGAAGATTTAATAGCCAAGTGACTAAATACAATGGTAGTCCCTGGAAATTTCAAATTTGTTTGTAAACCCTTAAAATGAAAATGCAGCACTGGACCAATATAGTTTATGCCTGTGGCCTAATCAACCCCATCAAAACCCTGAGTGTTTTCAATCGCTAAAAGAAGTTTGTCCCATAAGTCTTCAAATGATTCATATGGAGGCAAATCCAAGCGATTAAAGCTGAAAAACAGAAGAGAACTCCTAAGTATTTTATCACTCTTACTTAAGCACATAATTTACATAAATACTCACCAGGTATGAGCTCTTGGCAGTTTTTCAGGGGTACCCCACTGTTCGACTGTAAACAACTGTGGTCCATTTGAACCTGCAGGGAAAAGTATGTTAATTTTCACTCCATTATGAGATTTTCTTCATCATTAGCAATTTAAGTTATGAGATACATTACTCTTCTTTTGTCATCCATTTCTGACATTAGTAGGAGCTGTCTACATGAATTGAATATATTGCAAATTCTCTAATGGTCAATGATTCCAATTCACTGGTATTTTGGTTCTTGCTACATCTTAATTTTAAGAGACTTTTATGCCTCAAATACAGAAATCCAAGACCTAAATACATATGTAAAATAGATGGCATAACAAATGTATGCAAAAGATAGTTTTAAACTGTGTAAGGTTTGAATGTATAAATTTAGAAATGCAGACATTACTAAATATGTTATATAATCTGACAAATTATTCAATGTATACCTTTGCCTAGACAAGAACAGAGTAAAGTAACCGAGAACATTTGAAACGCAGTGACCATGTGTGTACTTCAGGGATGTGCACATGCACCTGAGACAGAACTTTTTGGCTAACAGGTACAATTCCACCTACACCTATGCCCTCAGCAACTGTCTTACAGCATGCGATATCTGACAATTTTTTTAACCTCTCAACTCTCCCCAAGTGGATCCAAAGGACATTTTGTAACCATTTCCTTAAGCTATTTAAAGCATTTGTATATTTCTGGAGAAGACCGTGTGGTAAAAATCACTGTCTTGTCAAAGAACAGAGGGAGACTGTCTCTGATGGTGGGTGTCCTCTCGGTTTAATGCTTCTCCTCTGACTATTCGACAAGAGGCCCGTCGATATGAACAGGAAGCTCCTCAGGATAAGCAGCCTTCTGCCTCTTAAATGCCAGATGTGAAACACGTTTCAGATTAAAGACAAGCAGCAGTAATGAAAACAGGTTGATCCATGAATACAGCTGAGGTACAGGTACTCTTAACACCAGTTTTGTTACTGGTGCCAAGTGATGACAAGTTCTGCGGTACTGCGAATCCGGCCTGTTTCCACTGGCACTTCCCAGCCAGCGGCAGGCTTCCCAACAGCTTGCCATGGCTTGAGTCCGGCTGTGGAATTATAGTGAGAAACCGAGAGGCAATTTTTATTTCATTTTACTGGAAGACCTATGAAATGAATTTGGTTTTATAATTCAGATAGCTGCCTTCTCCAGAATGTTTTCTGGTAACACAAGCTACAACTGGCAATTCAAAAAAAATAAGGCTATTGTATGGGCTTTTGGGGCCCACATACAAGAGTGCCAAATCCAAGTCAGTCTTGAGAACTGCTTTGTTTTCCTTATTTATAAGTTTTTACTAAAAACTTATTATTTTATTTTACTATAAATTTTTAAGTACTGCTACTATAGATATTAGCGTACTTTCAGTAAAGATCTTATTTGCAGTTTTATGGAGATATGAGGAAAACTGAAATATTATGTATTCATAACCAAAGGAAATTATATAACATAATTATATACACAAGAATATATAAAGAACAAGTGATATTAATAAACACAATGAAGTTGTAAAAGTAGATCTGGAAGAAGACGT